>NC_057795.1:660455089-660755089 GCF_018294505.1 Triticum aestivum
GACCATAGTGCTACAACACAAGTCCGTTTTGCGGTACGCCACACCCCTCCCGATGAACAGGACCCCCATTTCGACCGTAGCACTCCAAGACAAGTTTGTTTCGTCCGTTTTGCGGTACGCCACACCCCTCCCGATCAACAGGACCCCCGTTTCGACCGTAGGAGGTCCGTTTCCTCCGTTTTGCGGTACGCCACACCCCTCCCGATCAACAGGACCCCCGTTTCGACCGTAGGAGGTCCGTTTCCTCCGTTCTGCGGTATGCCAGGCCTCGTTTCCATCGCCTATTCCGTCCAAGCTGGTTGGCTCCCACGCGTTCCGTTGCCTCCCGATGAACACGACGCATTCCGTTGCCTCCCCATGAACACGACGCATTCCGTTGCCTCCCCATGAACACGACGCATTCCGTTGCCTCCCCATAAACATGAGCCCTCGCAGTACGTATGCGCGACTAGGCGTTCGAGACCCCGCCCGTCTGTACACATACGTGGCCGTATTTTCTTTCTTGCACCCTGGCCGCGGTATGTACGTGTACATGCTACGTGCGTGCCTCTACTATGACACGTACGCGCCTCTACTACGACACGTGCGCGCCTCTACATCGACCAGTATATATGTACGTACAAGTTCGCGACCAGAATGACAACGCTACGTATGCTTCAACCAGGTGGGTCCCGACTGTCAGGCAATTCCTTGCGTGCGAAAATGTAGCTGGTGGGTCCCAGCAGTCAGAGGGGCGAATCATTTTTTTTGCCCGGGCGCACTTCCTTTGCGTGTGAAGATGTAACTGGTGGGTCCCAGCAGTCAGGGGGATGAATTGTTTTTTTCGGACGCACTTCCTTGCGTGCAAAGATGTAGCTGGTGGGTCCCAGCAGTCAGGAGGGCGAATCTTTTTTTTTTGCCCGGACGCACTTCCTTGCATGCGAAGATGTAGCTGGTGGGTCCCAGCAGTCAGGGGGAAACTTTTTTTCGCGAAATACGGTGGCCTGTCCGGTGGGTCCCCGCTGTCAGGTGGAGGAAACATTATTTTCCGCGTAATAAGGAGGCACTTCCTTGCTGCGGCCGTGGACCCAGTTGTCAGCCTCTCCACGTACAGTCCACATCCAATGGAAGTCGTTCCTTGACCATGTTGACCATGCCGCGCCGAGAGCACCACGGTGGTGGATGACGGCGACGCCTAGGAAGGGGACGACTCGAAGCCGGGGAAGACGCAACAGTGGATGCCCACGCGAAGAGGAGTACGAGGGTTCACTGGTTCAGCTGCGGTGTGAGGCTGTTGTCATCATCGATTAACAGGGGGTGTGGGTGAGTAAAGGGATGGCCTGGCCAGCGGTGGGAGTAGTAGGGGGTGGTGAGGCCTCCGCGGCATCACAGCCGGCCACGGGAGGCAGGAGCGCGCGGCACGACCGGCGCTGGTTTGGGCGTCTGGAGCAAGAAGACCAGAGGTTGAAGAACCACTACAGCCGTTGGATGAACATCGTACGGTAACAGGAGCTAGAATCGTTCATATTGACTAAGTTGACAAAGCCCTCCATCCCCGTCAACTTGGTAGGCCCACAAGTCAGCCTCCCAGTATGCTGGGTTCCAACTGGCAGGGGGAGTATTCATTTTTTTGTGCGTAATAAGGAGGCACTTCCTTGCGTGCGAAGATAGCTGGTGGGTCTGACAAGTCAGCGGGGGGCACATTTTTTTCGCGAAATATAGAGGCCCTTCTGGTGGGTCCCAGATGTCAGGTGGAGGATTCATTATTTTGCACGTAATAAGGAGGCATTTACTTGTGTGCGGCCGTGGACCCAGCTGTCGGCCTCTTCACGCACAGCCTACTTCCGATGGTGCCGTTCGTTGACCATGTTGACCACGCCGCGCCGAGCGCATCCAAGGTGGTGGACGACGGCGAGGCCCCGGACAGCAACGAGCCGGAGATGGGAAGACGCGGGAGTAGAGTCGTAGACGGAGAGGTGTACAAGGGTTAACTGGTTCTAGTGCGGTGTGGTTCGGCAGTCGGTGGAGAAGAACAGGAGGTGTGGAGGGTTGGAGGGATGGCCTGGCCAACGGTGGAGTAGCACTTCATAGCGAAGCGTGCTAAGCAGAGCGGCTAGCAGCAGGAGGCGGGAGGTGGTCCCGGCGGGGCTGGAGGAAGAAGACGAGAGATTGAAGATGGATGCCGGCCGTTGGATGTAAATCCAACGGCTAACATGTTAGAATCATTTGTTGAGTAAATTTACAATGACTTGCGTTGGCTTCGACCTATTGGCCCACATTTCAGACTCCAAAAATGTGGCACGTATTCAACCCATTTTTTTCAGAATTTACAGTCTTTTTTTGTGCGGTAGAATTTACAGTCAATTTGATCTTTTTTTTTGAATTACAGCCATTAGCTGGGCTGGGTGAACAATTAATGTAGCTTTCATGCGGCCCATTTATTTTATTTCCTAAAAAATTACAGGCCATTTGCACTTTACCTAGATACACGATTTTGCTGGGCTGATTCTAATTATAATGTTGGGTTGGGCCAGCAATGTTATCAAAAAATAAAAAAGGGTTGAGCATTTTGTTATAAATATATTTAAATAATAAGTGATATTATTACATTCGTCCTTAAATCTTAACAAGCTTTTGTACACAATCACTAGGATTTTCATGCCAAAACAATCCAGGATTTTATTTGTTAAGAAATTATTTTTATAAGTTAATAAGATGTGGGATATTGTTTTCTTACATATGTAAGTATCTGTTAAATATATGATGACAATAAAAATAATATATAATAACATATAAAATAATTTAAATATATATAATATAGTTAAAAGGGAAACATAAGTTGTACCTCGCATTCCTATTCTTATATAGAAAAATAGAACAGACCGTTGCGTTTTCTTCAAAAAAATACATAAATTGGGCTGCCAAAAATAAAACCTCGGATGGGAGGTCCATAGGCCGGTTGATACATGACGGCCCTAAGAAAATACAAACAGGCCCTCCCATCCGAGGTCGTGGGTTGCGCATGTTAAAAATGAAAGCCTAGACGGGGCAGCCCAAAACCACGTCCAACACTTGCCAAAACTCCGTCCCTCGTTTTCTCTGTGTTTCGCACACTCAACATTGTGTGGGCATTTTGACTGTGCATCATATGAAGATGTGCTATGCATGAATGTTGATCAGCATGATGTTAACTGGCTGGTAGTTCCATTTTCGACCACGAATAAAACTTCCAACATGATGTTAACCCTGTTTGAAAAGGCCGTGTTACTATAAATGCTCTGCCTTTGAAAGTTGCAGTTTCTTATCTGAAACTGAACTTGCAGTTTCTTATCTGAAACTGAAACTTGCAGTTTCTTCTCGTCTGCACTTTTATACTCCTATGAAACTACATTTTTTTAAGTGCTAAAAATAGATCTCTAGAATTCATAAAATTCTTCATATGCTCAATACTGCAAATATGAAATTCAAAGGACATTCATATCCGAAAGTACTCTCAAAATACACAACACAAAACACAATTCACAACCTGAAAATACTGACAACCCTAATCTCCTCCTGACAATTCACAACCTGCCCGACTATTGGGCTAAGGGACAGTCCCCTCCTATTCCTCGGCGGCAGACAGCCGCCCCGTGAGACAATGTGAACGGCGAGGGAGACTATGGCGGGGAAGCGTCGTCAGGCCAACTGCTTTTCTCCTCTTGCAGTTGGGTTCGGTTGACGAAGACTCCACCGGCTCGCTCTGGCAGGACACCCTCACAAACGGCACCCTGTAGATGCTCGATCCTTCAATCTCTGGTGGATGCTCCATCTGGGATCGATACTCCCACCACCGCTCCCTCACGATCGGATTCGGTGAATCTGTTTGCTCCATGGCCCAGAGGAGCATCTCTATGTACTCCGGCGTGACTCCCTCCGGGAGTATCGCGGCCTTTTCGCTCTATTGCAGATATTTGGCCATGGATGTCGCCGTCGCCGCTAGTTGGTCCTTGTTGTCAAACCAGGATTGTATCTCCAACATCCTAGCTAGCTTCACAGGGTCGCCGTCTACGATCCTCACGTATCAGTTGTACTCCTCCATCGATCTACTTCTCCACAGCACCTTCACTCGCCGGCGGTGGTTTTTGAATGGAAGAGGAGAGGAGCGGCGCTGGTTTTGGATTAGAAAGGGAGAGTAGCGACGCTGGTTTTGGACTGGAACAGGAGAGGAGGGGCGGTGGTTTTGAAATGGAAGAGGAGAGGAGCGGCACTGGATTTAGACTGGAACAGGAGAGGAGCGGCGGTGGATTTAGATTGGAACAGGAGAAGAGCGGAAGAGCGGCGCTGGTCCTGGAAGTATTTTTTTGTTGTTTTGCGTATTTTGGGTCAAAGTTTGACCATGTACTGTATGTGACAAGCAAAATGTGAATGCATGTCACCAAAAATTGTATCGTTTGGTTCGTATCTGAATGTACTTTCAAATTATATTATTTTTGCAATGTATAACATATATTTTATGTGCGAAAATCATGGTCAATTATGACCCAGAATAAAAGGGAGACTAGTTAATGTGGGGTCGCTTTCTTAATTGAAGGGTAAATTGATTTTGATTTTGATCCAGTCACAACGCGCCGGCCCTCTCGCCCAATCCTAAATCGCTGTCGCACGCTCCTCTCCCTCTTCTCCATTGCAAAACCACCTCCTCTCCTCTCCATCATCTCCATTCCAAAACCACCGTCTCGCCTCTCCCTCTTCTGATCTTCTCCATTGCAAAACCACCTCCTCTCCTCTCCATCATCTCCATTCCAAAAACCACCGTCTCGCCTCTCCCTCTTCTGATCTTCTCCATTGCAAAACCACCTCCTCTCCTCTCCATCATCTCCATTCCAAAACCACCTCCTGTCCTCTCCATCATCTCCATTCCAAAACCACTGTCTCGCCTCTCCCTCTTATGATCTTCTCTCCATTGCAAAACCACCTCCTCTCCTCTCCATCATCTCCATTCCAAAACCACCTCCTCTCCTCTCCCTCTTATCTATTGCAAGACCACCGTCTCTCCTCCCATCTTCCAAAGCTAGCACCGGACCACTCAGAACGACATCTATGGAGAGGATGCAGCAGCGAATCAGGCAGATCGCCGGTGGTGACCAGGCAAAGTTAGCCAGGTTGAAGGAGATCCTTAGTTGGTTTGACAATGAGTGGGAGATTTCGAGGACGGTGCGGGCCATGTGGCAATGTATGCGAAAGAGCGAGACGGCGGTGATGAGGGCGGCGATGTACATGTACTCCTCGGCAGCAGTCACGCCGCAGTCCTCCGAGTTCATCGAGTATCTCCTATGGGCGATGGAGCAGATAGATTCACCGAGGCGACAGTCAGGCGGAGGTGGTGGGCGTACAGGTCGAAGGTCGAGCACCCAGAGGATAACGAATCGATCGAGTATGGTGTGCCGTTCGTGAGGGTGCAGAGCCAGCCGGAGCCACAGGAGTATTCGTTCTCCCACCGCAAGAGGAGGCAGGATGGCGCGACGTTGCTTCCCCGATGTTCTCCACGGTTCCCTCGATCCTCGCCTCGTTTCAACGGCGGCGGTGGGGTTTAAGGTAAGCTTCGCACTAACCTAATCTTCCACCTGCTCATGCTTACAATCAGTGTGACAGATAATGAAAATCATGCTTACAATCAGTCTCCGAGTACTACGCCAATCACCCTAAAATAGCTCTGGACCTTTGGGTCAAAGTTGTGACACAGTGTACAAATAAAGAAAAATAGCTTGGTGCTTCTTTCAGAAAAGAGTACTCCCTAGAAAACTGCCAATATAAGCTACTAGTATTTGGTTAGAGGATTTGCTACCGAGAAAGATCCGTCCACATAGAGCGCCACACATCCCACTGGTTGTGGTGGATGCCAATGCGTGCATGCAGCATGGTTGGTGTCAGAAATTTTTACTTGGCACACCTCGCACTCTGCATATATGCCGGTTCCATACGTACATTTGTGCAGTTCCACCAAAATGCAGCTGAATAACCCTGTTTGCATAGATAATGAAAAAATGTGATTACATTATAGTGGCACTAGTTGATGAAACACACAAAACAAATAGAAGAAAATATTGCGATAGTATCATAGTATGCCATGCTGCGAGGGCGAGATGGGCCCTGCGACGCCTCATACGGTACAACCTCATACTGGACATCGTCCCAAGTCTCCCAGATACACCTTCTGCCAATGATGAACATCAGTTTACAGCAGTAGTACAAGGAGGCGCCTTGAGACATTCAAATCTCTATTTTTGTACATATCAACTAAAATTAAGCACCCAGTTTGCAGAAATGCTTAAACATTAACAATGGGACTAGTTGATGAAACATACTTTAACAAAGAGAAGCACTTTCTTTATCTACATTGGAAATGAAATGATAAAGATGACACTCGCTCTATTTTAACTGTATTATTACTTCATTTTATCAGTGACATTAGGGTCGAGCAGGTGGCAAACGAGGTGTATCGTGCGTGTATCGTACCGGGGGTGCTTAGACTGGGATGCTGAAGCTGGCTCTTTCAGTCACCAACATGGATGATTCAATTCATGGGACCTTTTGGTGCAGTTCACCTAAAATGAAGCAATGTCCCGTGAGCTAGCAGCTTCTTCTTCAAAAAAATAATAAGAAAAGGGCTCCAGCCCCGGTTCCATTTCCATCAGAAAACGAAACCCACAGAGCTTCTTCTTCATTAGTTGCAATAAAATTGAGCAACATCAAGGTTGGTTGTGAAGCTCCTGGAATGCTCAACTATAATTTGGATATCATTTGTGTAGTTCAACTAAGATCGAGCGTGAAATGTATATCTCTGTTTGCACAAAAAAGGTGGAAAGGAGGGTGACTAACAAGTAACAAGTGATGAAACATGCATCAAATGAAAAGAAGCATGTTCCTTATCTAAATGGAAATCCTACAAGGACAGTAGCAATTTCTAAAGCAGTGGCATTGCTAGATATTAGTGTGGGCATCAGGATTAACTATGACAACCGTTAAATACGACATTACTTTGGGCATGGGAGAGTAGGCGGACCAGGACAGTTGCATTTCTAATGAAAAGAACCAACTTATCTTAATGGGAAATTTTAGCAGGACATGTAAAGAAGTGCCATTGATTCATATTACTAGAGGCATTACATTGAAAACAACATTGGTTTAACGTGTCCTTACTTTTAACAGTGCGACTGCTACATTTTACCAGTGGCATTACATAAGAGTGGCTCGGGGCAACAAACGTCAGAACACAATATCTGGGTTGGTCCCATTTTTGTTCGGTATAGCCACCTTATACTGTGTGAGGCTAGCAAATCTAGTGTTGGACTTACTCTGTTGACTTGCCCCCCAGTTCCCACTTTCTTTCTTTTTTTAACCAATAGATCGGGTTTATATTGAGTTTGTACTACATTTCCCTTTATTTCCCTATTAGACCTAGAGACCAGTTGGATAGCCAGTCTCTGCTACTTTTCTCCCCATTATTTCCTCTTTCGACCAAGTCCTAGATTCAGGTAACAAATCCTCCCCCACCCCCACCCCCTTTCTTCCTTGTTTGAACCAAGTAGTACTAGATTCGAGTGCATGAATTAGTTTTACCTCTTAAACATAAAAAATTAGGTGGTTTTCGAACAGCCGATCGATCCTATCTACGAGGGGGGCTGAGAAATAGTAAAAGTTACAAATGCAACGACATCAGGAGCTCAGGAAGTAGAGAAAGGCCAGTTTCGAAGGAAGTTATACCTGATGGTCGCCGGGATGTCGCTAGGTGGGCGGCGGGAGGCCGGATCTGCCCACACTACGGCAGCGAGGAAGAAGAGGTCAGAGGCCCTCCCTCGCCAGCGGTGCTTGGGAGAGAACGACAAGGCAGGCTGATCGGGACGCGCCCAGCAGTGGGTAAGAGCCGTCGCCGAGGACGACCGCGTGAATGTTGCACCTTCTCACCTTCCCCGACGGAGAGGATCCGGCTGGATTTGTGACCAGCGATGAGCAGAGAGAGAGAGAGAGTGGCCACCGCTGTCGTGTTTAGATCTGGAGAGGCCGAGATGGTGTGAAGAGAGCAACACTAGCAAGCAAGTGCGGAGGCTCCTGCCTATATAGTGGAGTAGTACTTAGTTTTCTTTTGTCTACCGGAGCCGGCTTGACCTCGTCAATGACTGTCGAGAAGTCTTCATGCACGTGGCCCGGAGGCGCAGTTGTCGTCATTTTGATCTGAAGCGCCGGATTATAACATATAACACGAAAAAATGCCACATGACAAGAAATCATAACCTCACTGCCCAAAGGAGACAACATGAATCCCGATGGACAAACTAGACAAGGAACAAAGCTCAAATTAAAGATAAACTCGTAGAAAAGGGGTCCGTCGATAGATGTCTAATTAACATAGCCGGCTTGACCTAGATGGCAGCCGAGTAGTCACTGTTCGTGCATGTGCCCCCAATGACTAGCCCAACTCAGTTGTCGTTGTTTAACCCTCACAGTGATCCGAAGCACATGACACATAATTTTTCGAGATGACAATAAACCTTTTTTAGATTTTTCACCACAACTACAGCCATGTACAACACAGCCTGCACGATATGTAGACGATAGCCAATCTAGGCGTGTCTGCTGGAGTCTGGTCACATGCATGGACGAACTGATCTTCCGTGTCTTGCAGGGATCGTCCAGGCACCAATGTAGTACAACACTTCTCTAGTACTATCGCCCGTCTCCCTCTTCTATTAAGTCATCTGACTTGCGGGGCCGGGGAGTGTGCCTATGGTCAGTTCTCAATTGTCGTCCCACATGTGTGTGCGAACGCAATATGACGCGTGTTCCATTCGGAGAGCAGCGTGCCAGACCGACCGGTCGTCTGGGGTGCGACGCGAACGCGACGTGCGTGCTGTATACTTCGTACATGTGTACCTCCGTTTTCTAGACGCTTTGCTTCATGGTGCGGGCGCAATCCATGGATACAAAATTAGTATACTATATACTATTTAAAAGTCGAGGGCGGGGCTTTTCCTGCCCAGTAGGCGGCGGGACAGTTCCGCCTAGTCGGTTCGATAGAGACGCGAGAAGACGAGGGAGTAGGCTGCTGCAAACGTAGGGCTGTGTGATTTGACAATGAGTTACTGCTGGATAGGTGGGGCCTCGTGATTTGACTTGCCATTATCATTTTAACTGCGGCGCTACGAATGGCGTGAGTCTCCCGATTCCTGACCACCTCCATACAGGTGCCTCTCCCAATGCTCCACCATGTAGTAGTAGAGGCTGGCTCTTGCATGAGAGCCCACTTCTCCACTTTTTCCTTGCCTCTCTTTCCTCCACATATGCAAAAATGCCATGTAAAGCGCACTATTGTACTTACTTGCTCCTACGGGTGCTTAAGCTTGCCACATAGGCATAAAGTCTGATGTGGCAAGTTAATCAAGAAGAGAGAGACTAGTTTGGTGACCCAAGGAAGAAACGGTGCTAAGCGCGTGTACCTAGGTGAAAAGACAATTTTGAGTCTATAGCTAATTAAATGAAGCAAACTTAGCAACACCATTTCATTGGAAGAGGTCACTCCTTGGCAAATGCAATAGATACTAGTACTCCTTGTGTCCCATTATATAAGAACATTTTTGACACTACACTAGCTAGTGTAAAAAACGTTCTTATATTATGGGACAGAGGGAGTACGAAGAAGGAGATAGAGAGGAGTAAAAAAATACACTTTTAGCCAACCTTGTTGTAGTATGAGTGACTAAGTGATGACTATGTATGACATGCCATAATCAGATAGCCTAATGCACCGTGTTAAATCTCCAAGGGCGCGACCACGCGAGCGACGCGACGGTCGTGGTAGGCGCCACCATGATACGGGCTGCTGGCAGCCCTTAGATCTGAGATCAAACGGTCGCATGCTAAGTTGCTGTAAATTTTAAGAATAACCCTCCAGGATAGGATATTCACCCATAGATCTAGAATCACGCCATGCAACCGTTCGATCTCAGATCCAAGGGCTCTCGGAAGCCCGTATCATGGGAGAATGGAAAGCCACTATCCTGCAATTCGGACGCTGGTAGTTGGCTCCTACTCTTTCCCGCACGTCCTTTAATACTACGGCGGTTCGCTCCTAGTCGTCCCGTCCATTCACATTACGGCAGTTCCACTAATCCTAACCCTCCTCCCAAATCCATGGCGTCCCAAATCTCCCCGATCGGCGGTGAGTACAAGGTTAGAACCATCACCGGCGATGAGTTCGACGTCATCTACACCCGTACTTCCGCGACGGTGAAAGGATGCCTTTCTCGCTTCAGACGCATGTTCGAAAACTCACATGATGAGTGGGTCGCTGGGCTAGATGTTGAGTACACCACAGTCGTGGGACGAGAGAAGGATCTAAAGGACGAAGAGAGGAAGAAGCCTGCCGTGATCCAGGTTTGCGTACATAACGTTTGCTTGGTCTACCACATATGCCATGCCGATGTTGAGTGCCAGGATTTTAAGGACTTCCTCGAGAGCAACCTAGTCAAATTCGTTACTGTAGACTTTGGTAACGATAAAGAAGTCCTACGTCGGATAGGCCTCGTTGTAGGCAACACCTTCGACCTCCAAAAGAATCGGTTGGTGTCCTCTCGTCAGCCTTCAATGCTGACCCTGGCAGGAGCCATGGTTCATCCTTCGTACGGTAAACTAGAGAAACCTCCATACACGTTTCATCGTCATGCATGGCAGCAGAATGTACTAGATATAGACCACATCCAGTACGCTGCAATGGATGGCTACCTTTGTTTCAATATCTACAAGGGTTGGATGAAGAGCAACAGCCAAGTTGGCGGTTCAAGCAAAGAAGCCAAGAGGAAGAGGGACAAGGACGAAGTCGAGGACGTGGACGAGGACTCCGAGTAAGGTGGCAGTGTCGTTGCTCATGGTGGTTCTAATGTAGTGTCTACCGGAATAGTTGCAAAGTTTAATTTCAGGTGTGCTTAATTTAATTTGAGGGGTGTGTTGTGCTGAGCCCCCAGCAGAACTATGTTATGTTTCTTCTTGTTACTTTAACTCTTCAGTAAGTACATACTAGTATTTCTTACATTTCATCTTTTAGTTGGTATAGTACTACCACTCGTTTATTCACATTATATACGTACAATATATATGGCCAACATCATATAGCCAGCAGTTTAGTTGTCAAAGAATTTCAGGGTGCTTAGTTTTGTCAAAGAATTCCAGGGTGCTTAGTTTTATTTGAGGGGTGGGTTGTGCTGGACACCATTATTGTGACTAGCCTTTTTAATAGTACTATATGCATAATTTGGCGACGAGCGCTCTCTATATGTACCACCTTTTTTTTAATTTCAAGTTTTGCTCCATGGCGCAATCCATCGATACTACTGCTGTACAAAAGTATACATTTTTTAAAAGGCTAGAGGGCGGGGCAGTCTAGCTTGGTCAGTTTCACGAGAGGCGAGGGCCTTTGTGATTTGACGGCTCATTACTGCTGGAAGGCGGGGCCTTGTGATTTGACTGCTCGTATAAATGCGCCGACGACCTGACCGAGGAGGATCAAAGAACCATGCGGTATACTCAAGTTTTCCACTGGAGTAGTACTGCGACGGAGGAGCACGAAACACGGCAGCCCAGTGCCATATGGTGATAAAAAATGATCTAATTTGCTAGTCATCTCATTGTTAGCATTGTTCTACTCATTCCCTCAAAAAACAAAAACCATTGTTCTATTCATGCCTCGCAGAGAATGTGACACGTGCGGCGAAACACCCGAAGCAAAAGATGAAACACAGCAGCAAAAGAAGAAGGAAGATTATCACCCCAAATGATCTAATTCGCCGCAGATTCGTAACTGCTTCTTCATCGCCTCCACGACCTCCATCTCCTTGCGCGTCTTCTCCGCCATCTTCTTCATTTTGTCCATGACGCGGGATTTCTCGACGCGAGCCTTCATCATCTGTTCCACGGCCGCATTACATACCTTGACAGCAGCCGGGTGCTCGATGCGGAGATTCGCCAACTCCTCCTTCTGTTCCATGACGAGGGCATGCAACATCTTCATCGAGGAACTACTATTCTCATGCAGCTTCTTCCAGCCGACGTTCTTCTCCTTCAACAGGTCAATCTCGTGGCAGAGCTTCGCCTTGTTCTCCTGAAGTCACAGGATTTCGCCTGTCGCCTTCTTCTCCGAGGCAATGCTCTTCTTCAGCAGCATCACCAAGCCGGCGGTCAACTCCCCTGCTGATTGAGTTCAGTGGGCATGTCGTCGAGGCTCTCTGTCAGCAACTCCATCAAGCCTTGGATGCACTCCTTCTGCTTATTGAGGTGCTTCTTGAGCTGATCGGGCATGTCGTCGTGGGATAACGACTCCAGCTCCGCCGGCTCGGCATGTTCGCCTCCGCGGCTAGGGCGCTCCTGGGAGCCATCGCCTGCCCGTGAGAGATCTTTCGAGGTCTCTGCGTGGCGGCGAGCCCTCTTTTTTTTCCGTGGCCTTGGTTGCCGCTCCCTTGTTACGAGTAGTTCTCGACCTAGAGCTCTGCTCACCGGCCATGGCAACGACGGACGAAGAAGAAGCACTTATGAGGAGGAAAGGTAGAGTAATTTTTGGTTAGGTAGTTCCTCTTTTTATAACCTAAGTACTAGCACTAGTAGTACTAATACCTGCATAGTGGGAACACGTTCAGGTTTGGTACGTACTAGTAGGTGTGAGCAGGCTTTCGAATGTGATGTGAACAAGGTAAAGATTAATTGATGGTTTTGGTTTCGAGGCCCGAAACGGCTCCCGATGAGTTTAGCGGAACATAAATTTCAAGTACTACACTGCTCAAATGCGTAAATATTATGTTACTGTCAAAAATTGGCACAAAATACGAAGGAGACCAATGGAAGTACTACTAGCAACCCACGATTTAACTACTCGCATGCGCGCAGTGGAGTAATAATGTCTTTCTTCCGCCCTCATGTCCACTCAATTTGCATGCGCTGTATTAATTGACCATCAATGAAGTGAACGACTTTACACGCGTCAAATTATCACATAGGGTGGATCTTGGTACAAAATTGCGTCCACCCGTGTACCCACGTGTGCGTGCGAGGGAATGAGTGCGTGCGTGGCGTGCGTACACATCTTCGCTTCGTGCATGTACCGCCAGTATGGCTCAGATGGACGAGTACATTCTTCTGGAACCAGCAGCACGTCACTGTGATCAATCCACGCAAGGAGGTCGCGACAACGCCTCCACATGTGCCACGTGGCTTCATGAACTGTAAGAGAGACACTGTGTAGCGTGCCATTGGTATTCTAATTACGTGTTTTGCACATACTCGAAGTACTAGTAATTTACACGTGCATTGCACGCATCAGATTTTGCAACCAAATTATGAATAAATACCACACTATAGCATGTAAGCTCTTAGTCATATATGCGTGATGTAGCCCTTCATTTAATTCTTATAGTTCATCTCATTCAAAATCAAATTAGTTTTTATAAAAAAGCTAAGAACGCGTGAATAGAAAAAACATGGGATTATAGTGGAATGTCGTATTGAATCCTACAGGATTGTACGAGTGTTTGATTGTGCATAGAAAAAACGCATAATTCTTTCAAAGAGGTTTGAGTGGATGGGATGTTTCCTATGAAATCTAGTGCAAATGAATCATATGGAAAAATTCCTATGGTTTACAATCCTACGAATCAAACAACCAAGATAGGAAAAATTCCTAATGATTAGAATCCTCCAAAATTCCTTTGAGAATCATTTGAATCAAAGAAGCCCTTAATCTATTTTATGATTCATGGAATTGTGCATTGTAAAGCATAAAGTAAAAACAAATAATGGCACTTCAACTAGAAAAAAAGTTTGGGCAGTTATGATACGGAAGATTCAGAACAAAAGAGAACCATTGTTGTTTTGAGATTTGTGCATTATGCTTAAGTTCAACCATGGAGTATGCTAGATTGTACATGTGGAAAAATCCGGTGGGGGCTATAAGATGGTGCGAGGGGCCGAGTGGAGGAAGACTATGAAGGAATGCACAAGTGAGAGATCGATATTTAGAGAGAGGGGGCAAACACGTGCGCTGTTGCACGCAGTGGCGGAGCCATGAAAAATAAATGAGCTAGGGGGGAAAGCATTGCTAATCCTTTATGAGGAGGGTCAATTCATGAAATTAAACCTTTTTTAGCAGGAATTGTCTAATGATCACATTCATATTAGCCTCGATATATAGTGATGTTAGGGGGGGGCAGGGCCCTTACTGCCCCCTGTCTTCGCCATTGTGCACGCATCTGAGAGATGAAGCGGAAGGCATGGATGATGAGAGGGGGACGTTGGATATATAATTAATGTGGGTGTATTAGCTATTTATGTTAATCCTATATAGAGAGGTATAGATTGATCGATGTGGACGTGGGAGAGGTATAGATTGATCGATGTGGACGTGGGAAAGAGGGTGAGACCTCACTGGATATATCGATTGATCGGTTTGTGTGGAAAACTATGAAAGACCTAGCTATATACACACATACATAGAGGAACATCGATCGTTGCGCATGCACGCGTGAGAGATAAAGAATGCCCGGTATGAGGGAGAGGGGGATGTGTGTGGGTGTGTGCCTTCATGGGAGACCGACCTGAAGAAAAAGATTGCATGCGTGCGATAGATAATGCCGACTGGTAGTGTGTGTGCATGCATGCACGAGAGAAAGTTAGTGGTACAATTATAAAGAGAAGACTACTGTGTGGGTGTAAAAGAATAGGTGAGGTCATAATCAATGTAAAGTTGAATTCAAATATTTGAATAAGAGATCCTGATGTTTGAAACCCATGCATGCATGAATATAACGGAGATCTGCGCGGTGTGCTTTGGAAACGAGCATGTTGTAATGTATACACATTGAACAAGGTCAGACTGATTTGAATTTGAGATACCGATGGCAGACATCATTTGCCCATGTCGCATCCGTGCATGTAATTGGAGATGATGGGCGGCTTTCGCATCACATATCTATATCTATACCCCTATATATATATATTATATTATATATTTTTATATTGTGAGCGGGTAACTTTAACTTTGAAAGATGGTCGTTGGATGAGGCGAATCCGAAGGTCCAAAGATGGCAAATTTGAGCACTATTGGCCGTTGGATATCATCTAGATTCCACCAGATTTCGCCACATGTATAATCTAGAAGACTCCATGGTTGAACTTAAGCATAATGCACAAACATCAAAACACAAGCACTTCTTATTTGTTCTAGAATCTTCCGTATCATAATTGCCCAAATGTTTTTCTACATGATTTGCCATTATTTGTTTTTACTTTATGTCTTACAACGCACAATTCCATGAATCTTAAAATAGATTAGCTTTCTTATAAAAACTAGATGATTTTGAATGAAATGAACTATAAGAATTAAACGAACATCTACATCATGCATATATGACTCAAAGCTTGCATGCTATAATGTGGTATTTATTCATAATTTGGTTGCCAAATCTCATGCGTGCAATGCACGTGTACCTTACTCTAGTCTAAATGGTGTTTGTGTGTGTGTTGTGCGTGTTGAGGTGCAAATTGTCTTTTTTTGGGTACACGTTAAGCTTGTTCTTCCGAAATTTCAAGCCGCGCCTTGTTATGCCGAAAATTGAAGCTAGCGTCTTTGTCTATCGTGCTGCAAAACTCCCGCCTCTTCAACCCGCGCCTTGTTAGCCCGAAATATTTAAGATATATCTTTGTCTTGTTGTGCTCCGACAACTCCCTCCATCTCAACCCGCGCCTTGCTATTCCAAAATTACAACGCGCGCGAAAACTCCCACCTCCTGTGAAATCCCGACACGTGAAATGCCCGTGGTACCCCTGAACCGAAAGAACCGCCTCAAATAGGTGGGGGGTACTTTCATAACTTACCCCACATTTCGGACAAGCGCGTCTCTAAGCCATGGTTCCCCACTGCCATCCCATCGGCCCACCCATTCGTACACCGAGGCCGTGAAAACCCGCGACGAAACCCCACACCCTGCTCTGTCCGCCATCCAGCCGAAGCTTCTTCCCCGATGATGTCGTCCACAGCAACACCTCGACGTCCCTCATCCACCGTACCGGATGAGGATTCGTCGTTGATCTCATCGTCCCGCCGGTTCAGCCACCCCGTCCTCCACCTCCAAGGAGCTGCCCCAACATTCCCCTCGTCTTTCGTGCCACCTCTATTCCCACACCATCGTCTTCACCTGCACCACCGGAAGAGCATCATCATCACCGTTTCCTCGGATGAAGCTGCGGCCTAATCGGCGCCACCAAAGAGGTTGTACACTAATCGCTGCATTTTCTTCTTGATTCGATCTCACCGTGCTGCCGGCGCTCAGTCCCAAGCCGACACGGCGCGGCTCCATCCACGGTGACGGCGCCGACCACTTCCTCCACGGTGTCGCTCCCTCGGCGGTGACGTCCACATCAGTAGGAGTTGTTGCTGCTTTAGCTCTCGCTCGCGCTGCTACTCTGCTCTTGCTCTCGGTCCCCTGCCTGGTCTGCTCTTGCTCGCGCTGCTGCTCTCGCTCTTGCTCTTGCTTGCGATGCTGCTCCGATTTGGCTACACTTCTGTCGACTGAATCGACTTTTGGGTCAGTCGATTTCCAAGGGGTGGGCTCGCCTGGGTGAAGGAAGAACCAGCCGCAACAGGGAGGGGGGCTCGCCGGAGAGGTACCCCACTATCTATCTTAGGGTTCAGGATGGGGGCGGTGGTCGTCGGCGGTGGCGGGGCGGTGGCGTGGGGATCGCCGGAGAAAAAACTCGGCACGGGGGGGGGGGGCTAGAGGGATGGCCGGGGCGGCGGTGGACTGGCGGTGGGGAGTGTTTTCGGGGCGGGCGGGGCAGCACACCGCCGGCCGCGGGCAGCGGGGGGCTACTGTTTGGCCGGTGGTGGCTGGTGGCTCAGGGGGGGTGGAGGTTGAAGATGAACCGCATGCCCTTGATTTCGTATCAAACTGCTGCAAAATCGACTGACCAGAGATGAAAAAATCAGTCGACCGACATGTAGCCTCACCTTGCTAGTGCGTTCAGTTTCGACAGCAAAATTCAGTTTCGACAGCAAAATTCAGTTTCGACAGTTAGGTTCAGTTTTGACAGTTAAGTTCAGTTTCGACAGTTAAGTTCAGAGATGAGCGGCTGATGTATTTTACATGTAGAACTTTTTGGTTATGTATTTTACGTCATGTATTGGAGATGCTAT
Source organism: Triticum aestivum (assembly GCF_018294505.1). Taxonomy (NCBI): domain Eukaryota; kingdom Viridiplantae; phylum Streptophyta; class Magnoliopsida; order Poales; family Poaceae; genus Triticum; species Triticum aestivum. The sequence continues at coordinate 660,472,281 of NC_057795.1, forward strand.
TAGAATTCCACTCAGGTTAACGTTGTTCGTTGTCTCTCTTGTCCTACTTCAGCCTCTGCGTCATACAACTCACCGGAGCTGCTCCAACGACGAAACCCTCCATCACAACGGAGCAGTACCTCGGGCTCCATCTCCAGACGCCTAAGATCTTCTTCCCCTCCTCCGACAACAAAGTCAGCCGGAGCATCCTCACCGGCCAACCCAATCACGCTGAGATCGACATGGCTTCGCCAAAGAGGCTGTACACTTGTTGCATCTCTTTTTTACTCTACATGTTATACATATTGTCCACTGAGTACTCGTAGTAACGGGAAATACGATTATTTTATCCTACTATATGACAAGCAGTGAGGTACCAGGCAACTTAGCTATCCGTGATGGACTCTCTTAAACACCATCATTATTTATCTCTGCGCGTTTGAGTTGTGCATTTCTCGATCGGCCTGGGAGTTGAGCTAGTATGGCAGTGGCCCGGGTCCAAAGTAATAGAAGTAGCACAAAAACATTTTTTTAGTGTAGGATTTTCCTTGCTCAAGCCTGCCTACTAGAATCGTCAGTGCTTGAAAGGAAAAGTGAATGAAAAACATAGGAATTGGAAAGTTTCCTATGGTACTACTTTTCATGAATTTGGTGCAAAGGAATGGAGCAAAGGAAAACTGTAGGATTTTTTCCTTTAGTGTCTCCTTGAAAGAAAAACCGTAGGAATTCTAATTTTCACTTCTCCTCCTTTTCATATTCCTATTCATCAAGCACAAGACTAAGAGATAGTAGCATAATAGCTCTGTTTTGCAGGTGCATTCCTATCCTATTCTTGTCTATTTCCTATCCCTGCATTGTTAGAATCCTCAAATTCAAACAAGCCCTTACTCAATTACTTCTGTTACAGATATGTGTCAAAGAAAACCTTGTGTGGTTTGTCCTGCTCCTGCGGTGCTGTGTTCCACCCCAGCTCAGTTGCTCCAACGATGGAAGGGTTCACCGCAGCAGGGATCCGCTCTCCAGACTGTCTTTCGCCGCCTCAGATCTTCTTCCCCGCTGCCGGCAGCCACGACAACTGCATTACCATCATCAACTGAGCAGATGACCTTGAGGACTACACGGGTCCGCAAGAGAGGTCACACTCTTCCGTGTCTGCTTACGTTATGCATCACTTAATATGATGACATGCTACATTATCGTCGTGTTCACCTATTAGACTCCGAGTCAGGTCCGAACTAATGCTAAAACTTGAGTTTTTAAATGGTTGTGGGGTACATATTGGGGCAGCAATCAGTACTATATGTCTACTATCTGGTTAATCTCCGGTGTCTACTATGAGTTTCATGTTGGGTGCAAACAAACATTAAAGGAGCCATTATCTGTATTTTTTAACTAAAGCTATTATCTGCCTGCTATCATTGGTTTTGGGTCTATCCATAGTTTGCTACCATCACTCTGGATTTGTGCATGCACTCCTTACATAATCTCACTATGTTTTATTCCTATGCATGCCAGTTATTGTACACAATGGAACTGATCATGTAGAGCAAAAGAGACGAGCCTTGCGTGGCAATAAAATTTCATGTAGACGTCGTTCCATGGTGGGCGCAAAGGCAGCCCCCCCTCCACCCATTTCGGATCGTAATCAAGAGGAAGATAACTATTCTGAGGGGGATTCAGAAGGAGAAGACCACTCCTATTTACCCCATGAGGTCTTCGCTCTAACTTGGCATGCTGATGTTGGTAATATCATGCATATGGTGCCTTGCATTGCTTATTGTATACATTAAAGATGTCATCTGCTTAGTTTAGACATGCTTTGTGTCAATGCCATCTGTTTTGTTTCTTTATCGTATATGTGAATCATGCAATGTCATCTTGTCTAGCCAGGCATCATATATGTGAATTTTGCAATGCCACCCTGGTTAGCCAGTCATCTTATATGTGAATTATATCATGCCATCATTTTTTATTATGTGTTAAATTTGTCAACAATTTTAGTACATTCAATTACTCTTCCTGTGCATCAGCCATTCAGCACGGTCATGGAGAAATCTGGAGTGGAAACAAGGTCTTGAGAGTAGACAATGCTATCTGACGAAGCGCATGTCTTGCTGGTTACCGATAGCTCCTTAGAGGAGGATTCAGAGACAGATGACCAATCATATTTCCCCCCTGAGGTGCATGCCCTAACTTGGCAGGGTTATGTTACTCATATCGTGCGTATGGTATCTTGCATTGCTATGTCATTTGCTTAGTTTAGACATGCTTTGTGTGAATGCCACCTGTTTAGTGTCTAATTACCATATATGTGAATTATGCAATGCCATCTTGTTGCAAGACATTATATATGTGAATTATGCAATGTTATCTTGTTGCAAGGCATTATGTATGTGAATTATGCAATGCCATGTTGTTTACGCAAGCATCATATATGTGAATTATATCATGCCGTCCTTTTTTTGTATTTCTCATTGCTTTTGTCGACAATGTTTGTATATTCAACTGCTCTTCCTGTGCATCAGCCATTTGAATTGGTGATGGAGAAATCTGGAGTGAAAACAAAGTCTTCAGAGCAGACAATGCTACCTGCTGAAGCAGATATCTTGCTGGTTACAGATAGCTCTTCAGAGGAGGATTCAGAGGCAGATGACCAGTCCTATTACCCCCCTGAGGTGTATGCTCAAACTTGGCAGGGTTATATTACTCATATAATGCATATGTTGTATCGCAATGCTTATTTTTTACATCATATACACAATATTGAATGCCATCTCCTTAATTGACACATCATATGCAATTGCCCTCTGCTCACTTCCTTAGTATATAAATCATATATTTGAATTATGTCATGCCATGATGTTTACATAGACATCATGTATCTGAATTATGGCATGCCAACCCATTTTCTAAAGACATAATATAGTTATATCATCTCATCATGTTTACATAGTCATCATATTTTAAATTATGTCATTCTATCCGTGAATTATATTATGCCATCATGTTATTGCTATGTAGTTTCCCACACTTATATTCTGTCTATGCTGCTTTGTCTTAAATAGATATGATTCGAACTGTATCTATCTTGATTTACAACATAAACTAGAATGATATAGACCATACAATGACCATACTACATAGATATATGTTTGTTTCATGATGTTATCATGTCCACCTTACTACTGAACTGGTTTACCAAAATGAGTTTCATATACTACATTGTAAACCTAAGATGTGTTTATTTGTTTCCCTTTTAGAACGCGGATAAAATATTGGAGAAGAGTACCCTGTTATGCAATGGTAAAGGAAGTAATGCAGATAAGGTTCAAGATAGTGAGACATCCCTGTTGGTCTCCAAGAAAGCTGATAAAAACTATATTGAGGACACTGAGACAACCCCAAAGTCCTGTCTTGATGTAGTGTTCGAGTTACTGGCTACCACTGCTGGCACCAGCTCTTCGAACTCGTTGCCTGAATCAGTTCGGCTTCTTGAGTATCAACTTCAAGTTGAAAGACATCGATCAGATGTTATGCGACAGGAAGCTGAAGGACTAAGAAAGTCCCTGCAGAATTCAGATGCATACTTTCTGGTGCAACAACAGGCGCTGGAGGACTTAAGCGCCAAACAAGAGAAAGTTAATAAGCTTGCTAAACATCTTACCAGCATTATGGGTACCCAGGATATTGTTTCTTGAGCTCTTCTGAAGTGGTTTCAGTTCTGGACTTGTTTTGCTGCGGCATTTATATGCTGCTGTGTTCCCTATATTTGCACTGGTGGCGAACTTTGATGCCCAGTTGATGTAATATGTGTAATAGCCGTGATAGCCTAGTGTAAGTTGCTTGCTTATTTATTTCCTTGTTGTCTTGTTTATTTGTTTGCTTGTAGTCAGTGTAGTTCTTTTTCTGCGGTTTGCTAGTGGCTGCAACAACCTATTTTTTAAAACTAGGCCAAAATAACCATGGGCTAATATTTACTGTAGTGACACTGCACCTACGGGCCGTAGAAACAGTGGGCCTTCTACGGGCCATATAAACAGTGGGCCTTCCACGGGCCGTAGAAACAATGGGCCTTCTACGGGCCGCAGAAACAATGGGCCTTCTACGGGTCGTATCATCAATGGGCCTTATACGGGCAGTATGATCGATTGGCCAAACATGGGCCAATAACAGGCCACATTATGGCTGTAAACAAGCTAGAGTTGGAATCGTCCGTTCATGGGCCGACCATAACGGGCCATCGTTAATAGGCCGTATTTCATGACGCTATGAAAACGGCCCAACATGTTAACGGACCACAAATGGGCCGACTGTAACCATGGGCTGAATTTGGCCCATAAGCAGAAAATGACAGTAACGGGCCGTAAGTAAACAAATGCTGGAAATGAGCCCAAGAATAAATGGGCTCTGAGAAGGCCGAAAGATAACATGGGCTGGAAACGGCCCAACGGAATAACGGGCCCTTAATGGGTATAAAGTGATACATTGTTCATTACGGGTCAGTTTCACCATGGGCCGTTAATGGGTGTAAAGTAATACACTGTTCATTACGGGCCAGTTTCACCACGGGTCATTAATAGGCCAAGAGTTACATAGGGCCTCATATGGGCCGAAAGACGTCATGGGCCATACATGGGCCAGAAGTGAAAATGGGCTGGAATCATATTGGGTGGCCTAGATGACGCTACTGGGCCTAATTCGGATAGGGCGTAACGGGCCTTGGGTTAGCAGGCTATAAATGGGCTATATGCGAACAGGCCGTTAATAGGCTTTACATGGGCCGGCCCGCCACCTTTTGACCAAGTCAAATGGGCCAGCCTTTTCACGGGAATGGGCCTCTGTTGGGCCGTGCCACGTGTCGACGTATCATAGGCGCCTTCTGTCCAATGAGTGGATGACATCTATCCCAACTGTGAGCCGACATGTGTTTCCTCCAGTCAATGATGATTTTACACGTGGAAAATCCCCATTAGTCGGGGCTGTTAACGGGTTATCGGATCCAAAACCCGACCCGATAGCTTAACGGCGTTCCATTATGGTGGATGCCACGTGTCGGTCACCCTTGATGAAAGCACTTCTGTGACGCGCGATTTATCATCACGAAAGTGGACACTTCCATGATGATAATTTTGGTAATGTCATGGAACACTTCTACGATAGCACAGGTATGACTATCTTGATTCTGTCATAAATTTGTCATGGATGTACATGCATGACAAAAAACGTGACCTACTGTGACAAACACGTATCATCACGGAAGTGTATTTTTTTTGTAGTGTGCTATGACGCCACTAAGGGTAAGCCTGAGGGCGATCTTAATCCTACACAGCAGGAAGCTTTTCAGAACATGGATACCCTCTTCAAAGCCGCCCTGCTGAGTGTTCTTGACGATTCCATTGTGGATTCGTATATGTTGTTTGATAGCGGCAAAGACATGTGGGCTGCGCTCGAGGCCACGTTTGCGCCCTCGGGCGCTGGCAACGAGTTGTACGTCATGGAGCAATTCTGTGACTACAAGATGACTGATGAGCGCTCTGTTCTTCAGAAGACTCATGAGATATAGTCACTCTCTAAGGAACTTGAGCACTTTAAGTGTGTGTTGCCGGACAAATTTGTTGCTGGGACCATCATTGCCAAGCTTCCACCTTCATGGAATGATTTTGCTACTTCTCTGAAAAACAAGAGACATGAGTTTTCTGTTGTGGATCTCATTAGCACTCTTGATTTTGAGGAGAAGGCGAGAGCAAAAGACACACGTGCTCGGGTCGCCGAGGGAGCTTCTAGTGCCCACATGGTACACGAGAAGAACTTCCAGCCCAACCAGCCCCAAAACAACAAGAACAAATCTCAGGGGAAAGGCAAGTTTGATGCAAAGAACAAGCCGTCACATTCTACCAACTTCAAGAAGAATTCTCATAACGGGAAGGGATACAAACCTCAAGTTTGGTAGCACCGCACAAAATTTATATGGCTGCATCTACCTGCTGTCAGCTAACCTCATGGTGCTCCAGGTATTCCTACATTCGTAACTAGGTACAATGACCACCGCAAGATGAAATTAGCTTATTCGTACCTTGACTTGCTGAATGCAGTGCGGAACGATCCTGTCATGTGTGGAGGAGAAAACAAGCAGTGCAGCCGAAGGTGGAAATCAACCAAGGACTTATGAAATTATATGTAATCTTCCTCAGGCAGGTCAGTATCCCCTTCGTCTAGATGATCGTGTTTTGTCATGCCGAGCTATTGATATGTGCTACTGTTTTGCAACACCGTTTAAGTATAGCTACTGTTTTCCTATCTTTTCAGATTCGGGACAATGAATATGATATCAGGGGAACTGCACAATATGGACCCATGTTGAGTCATCTCTATTGCCTCATGTGTTTGCTGCAAATGTGTCAGCATCAATTGCAAGATGAGGCAGCTAGCTAGCTGTGGAGTTGCCAACATGCTCAAAGTGCTCGCAACATTGAGAAGAAACAAGCATGCCCAGGAAATTAATGCATGCGCAGGGAGGCCCTTTGCTCAGAGAAGCATCGACCGATTTTCTTTATTTCCACACCTTCTCACAGTTTTGTATATTGGTTATAGTATGGTGAATCATTGAGATGCATAGACATGCTGAACTTTTGTTCTTCTGAATGTTAGTTTAATGTGAGTGTCTGCATCCAGTATCGCATCCTCTAATTTGGTGGATGCACACAGAGAAAATAAATCTCCTTAATTTACTCCATAACCACCCTATTAAATAGGCCTAGTAACAAACCAGGCGCATGCAGTGGCCGGCGGGCACATGCATCCTGCATGCATGGCCAGTCATGCAGCAACGCAAAAGAAGAGAGCGGTTCTCGGGAAAAAGTGAGTGGTTAGTGCAGCGAGCCTTATAAACATGAACAACTTGCTCTCCCGCTTCCATCTCCCCACCCAATTCCCCCCGCTCCCTAATCTTCCTCACTCGTCCAGAAAACCCCGCTCACCTTCTTCCTCACTCGTACAGAAAATGCCTGCTCCTCTTCTTCCACTCCTACAGAAATCCCCAGCCCTCCTTCTTCCCCACTCGCACTTCCACTAGGCTCGTCTCTGGCTACTCTGCTCAAACCCGTGAGCTCGGCGCGACGCCCACAAGGAAAATGGAGTCGGCTGGCCCCAGCGCCAAGAAGATGAGGCTCCCGCCAGCGGCGACGCCAGTTGTAGATCCCGCACCCGGTAGCGCGGAGAGAAGCGGCGAGCCCCCCCTCCACCCGGATCTGAGGAACCGGTAGAATCTCCGGTGGACCGCATCAGCGATCTCCCGGACGTCATCCTTGAGGAGATCATCTCGCTTCTCCCCACCAAGGATTGCTGCCGCACACAAGTCCTCTCAACTCGGTGACGCCCTCTATGGCGCACCGCGGCCCTCAATCTCGACTGTCGTCAGATATTTGTCCTTCCTGAATTTGATCTCATCAGAGCCATCATCTCTTCTCACCAGCAGGGCCCCGTTCAATGCCTCTGCATCCCGACAAGCTACCTGCTGTCCATACCCGGCAAGGTGGACGCTTGGCTGACATCCCCTGAATTCAGAAAACTCCAGCAGTTTGAGTTCTACCATTACCACGAAAGTTTCATACCACGAACATACCAAGAATTCGTGCCCACACCACTGTTGTCCATATCGCGGTTTTCCTCCTCTCTCCACACCGCCACCTTCGCCCGGTGCCATCTACCAGACGATCTGGTACAAATGCTTCGACTCCCACTGCTAAAAAAACTTTCGCTTGTGGTGGTTTATTTGTCGGAGGCCTCACTGCACAGCATCATCCACTCCAGTTGCCCTACCCTGGAGTGCTTGCTGATTGTTTTGGGAATAGAAATCGGTATCAGTTGTATCCAAACAAAGTCGCCTTACCTTAAAAGCATTGTAATTTGTTTTGAAGGACAGCAGCTCATCATCGAATATGCCCCTTCACTTGAAAGGTTGCTCCTTGATAATTGTTATACACCTTCAGAAATAACGGTCGTCTCTGCGCCCAAACTGGAGACCTTGGGTGTAATTCATGACCCGTTTAATAATCACACGGAGTTGGTGTTTGGCTCCTCACCTTTTCAGGTACCGAATATTATCATCTACACATTTGTAATCATATGCTGCATTTTTCATTTGTGCGCATAAGTTTTATATCATCTTGGAGTACACTTTGGGTACTAATATTATTTTATATGCTCAATGAAGAGTTCGTCCATTGATAGCCTATCAATGCTGCTGGATTCTGTCAAGATCATATATATCAGAATGTATAGTTTTGATCTGGACATAATTATTGGCTTGCTTCGATGCTTTCGATCTCTGGAGAATTTATACATAGAGGTGATGATTTCATCCACATTGAAAGCCCATATATATTGTACTAGAATTAATTGTTCAGCTGTCATTCTTTCGACATACTCTTTTTCCAGACCTTAACTATTTTCAATCTTCATGTCTACTTAGGCAGAACCACATGGACAAAAAACATATAACCAATCGTTGGTGTAATAAGCACAAGGATTTTCTCAGTTCTCATGGCATTCGTTTGAGGACAATAATGATGGGACGATAGCATCCAACTAGGCAAACAGAAGCTTTGTCACATTCTTCCTGTTGAATGCGAGGTTACTATTGTCCATGAGGCTTAATTTTTGCAGCAAGAGATTTCTCACAGACGAACATGTTGAACAGCAAAAAAAGAAGTTTCAGGTGGACAAATGGGCTTCTAAACGTGCTCGGCTTCTATTTACAACAAGTTGTAGACATCCTAAACTAATTTTTTTTGCACAGGATGTTGATTTTATGGATCAGACCGATCCATTTGTTTGTGACTGCAAAAAAAGAATGGTTGGGTTAGATGTTACTGTCATGTTCAATCGGGGTTTTGTCTAAAAATTTGATGAACAATTAATCCTTGGCCTTTTTGTACCATTTGTATGCTTGACTTGCATGTTGTTGCCCTCGTACTCCCCTCCACCTGCCACTACACTGCCGCATCCTCCATGGCTGCTGTTCGTTCCCGTCCGAGGCCTTGCCGTCGTTCTCCGCCTTAGTTAGCTCACTGTGCTCGCCGCCGTCTGGTGTTGTCAACATGGTCAACAACCAAGAGGAATCAGGAGAGGACTGTACGTGGAGAGGCTGACAGTAGGGACCCACCAGGGTCATTGCATTTCGCAGGCAGGTGCCTCGTTATTACAAGCCAAAATAATACTCCTCCTAATTGTTTGACAACTAGGTTCCACGCCATTTTCAATGTAGTCAATAAACGAGAAAATTACACAACGAGCGGATAACACCAGGGACCCAGCAGCTCGCCCAGTTGTTTTTCAGTTTCAGAGACGGAGCTCAACTACGCGCTGTGCAGGGGCTCACTACTAGGGAAAAGCCTATACACATAATCTTATCAGCAGCGCGCTTTAAAATAAGGCACTGCTGCTAATTAGCAGTAGCGTGCTCGGGAGTAACTCGCTGCTGAAACCAATATAGCAGTAGCGCGCCCGCTCAAAGAAGCGCTACTGCTATAATTCCCACGAGGCCGCCACGAGGCTAGTTATAGCAGCAACGCGTTATAACGACGGGCGCTACTGCTACGTAGCATAGTAGCAGCGCATTTCTGCAATAAGCGCTACTGCTAATTTTCTGCTAAATTTACTACAAAAGTTTAGCCCCATCTCCTCTATCTGATCCACTCACACAGTCACACACTAGCTCACTGGATCCCCTCTCAATCCCCCGCGCCGGTCCACTCCCCGTCGCCCCTCCTCCGTCTACGCCGCCGTCACCTCCTCCTCCTTGTTGGACTCGGTACCGGCCTCCTCCTTCGTCCTCCCTCTCCACTCGCCGCTGGCCGGCCCCTCCTCGCTCCGCCTTCCTCCTCCGTCCTCCCTCCACTGGCCGCGCCGGCCGGCCCCTCCTCGCTCCGCCTTCCTCCTCCATCCTACTCTCTTCTCCCTCCTCGAGTCGCCCCTCCTTCTCCCTCCTGCCCGCTACATTTTGATTTAGTAGCTAGGCTAGTTCATATGCAACATTTTGATTTAGTTGATATGATTTAGTTGATTTAGTAGGCTAGTTGATTTAGTTGACCTAGAACATTTTGATTTAGTTGATTTAATAGGCTAGTTCATTTAGTTGATTTAGTTGACTTAGAACATTTTGATTTAGTTGATTTAATAGGCTAGTTCATTTAGTTGATTTAGTTGACTTAGAACATTTTGATTTAGTTGATTTAGTAGGGTAGTTCATTTAATTAGTTGATTTAGAACATTTTGATTTAGTTGATTTAGTAGGCTAGTTGATTTAGTTGATTTAGAACATTTTGATTTAGTTGATTTAGTAGGCTAGTTGATTTAGTTGACTTAGAACATTTTGATTTAGTTGATCGTTAATCCTTTGCTCACATTGCTTTAGGAAAAATGGCGCCACCACCACCACCACTATGTCGACTGTGCAAGTCAAGATGCGCCAGCAGCCTTGCAACTGGCAAGCTGTTCGGCATCTACTTCCAGCCGAGTTTTCGTCATGCGGCGGTAAGAAATTAGATGAAATGTAATAACTATTTTGTTTTTAGTGTTGGCATTACTGCATTGTGTCATTTTGCTTATTTTACACAGATCGTCCCATGCAATGTGAGGTTGAAATTCAACAAGCTGACAGGAGACACTGTGACATTTGAGGCACCTGGGGGGCCGTACACTATGGAGGTCGAGAAAGGACGCAATATGTCACAGATTGGAGGAGATGGATGGGCCCGTTTCGTTGCTCGCATGCGTCTTACTGGTGGTGAGTTGATCAGCTTCTCCTTCCAAGCAGAAAGACCCAAGCTAGTTGTCATTTATCTCAACCCGGTGGAAGATGATGAAGATGACGAAGATGATGAAGATAATGAGGACCCACTCGATGAAGATGATGAGGACCCACTTCATGAAGCCATCGTAGCTCAAAGAACAAGGCTGAGTGAGGAGGAGGTGTCCAACCTGTGGGACATAATTCCGCCACGTGCTGACTTTGTCGGGGTGCCATTCGTGACTCGCTTGACAAATACCATGGTTGATCGACATGATATGGTATGTTATACTTACAAATGCAAATTATTCGATGAATTACTTAGTGTACAGTCCAATGATATGGTATGTTGTGTGGAATCTAGTCGATGATATGTTTTAGTGTAGAGTTCGATCACATGCTTATTAGTGTAGAATCTAACGAAACTATTAATAGTGTAGATAATCCATATGTACTTATTTGCGAGGCTATTTATTAATTGATATGTTTTCCTTATTCAGAAATTGGCAAAGAGCATATCTGTGAGTTATGGTATCGAGCCTGATGAAGAAGGCTCGGCTGGACTACGCCTTACTGCAAGGGGCTCCATCACAACCTGTACTTACCATGTGGACACGGACGGTCGCACACACTTAAACTCGGTTGGGTGGAAGAAATTCCTCGATGGCAAGAATCTTCGTGTTGGACAGGCCATCCTAATTACTATCAGGAACACCAACCGCCCAGGCTTAAGGATGATGATTGTCTTCGATATCATCTAGAACTACATATGTGTGTGTGGCAATATCATCTAGAACTACATATGTGTGTGTGGCTATATCATCTAGAACTACATATGATGATCGTCGTCAATATCATCTAGAACTACATATGATGATGGCCGTTGATATGACCTTGTACTGCTTGAGGATGCATGTTGACTATGCATGAAATTGTTATCTAGTACTCCCTTCATTCCAAATTACTCGTCGTGGTTTGAACTAAAACCACGACGAGTAATTTGGAACGAAGGGAGTACTACCTAGTAATGTTTTATGAATTTGATATCTACTAGCAGTACCTAGTATCTAGTATCCGAAAGGGAAACTGAAAGGGAAAGGGGTAATGGAAAAATGATGAAAGATATAGCAGTAGCGAGGGATGGCAAAATCGCTACAGCTAGGTAATAGTAGCGCGTTCTTAAAAAGCGCTGCTGATATCATAAACAGTAGTAGCGCGGGTAAGGGCCGCGCTACTACTATGAGTTAGCTGTAGCACCTTACTAGTAGCCCGTCCACCCGCGCTGCTGCTAGCCTTAAAACCCGCGCTACTACTAGGGTTTTCCCTAGTAGTGGTTGTGGCCCGTCTAGCCCACGCTTACATTTTTATTAAGCACATGACGAGCCCAATTGATATTTTTTTTCTTTCTGAAATTGGCTAGCCCAGTTCTTTTTTTTGGAGAATACCAAAACCGAGGCCTACTTGCTTTTCTCAGCCCTGCTGGGCTGCAAATCTTTCAAGACGAGGAGGGATAAGAAATGGGCTTCCCTAGAAAACGGGCTATAAGTTGTAAGAAATGGGCTGTAAATTTTTAAACCAAAGCCAACCGGCAATTGCATTAAAATATCATTTTTTCAGGATTTCTCTACTCTCTACTCTTATGAAAACCAAAGCCAACTACCAGTTACATTAAAATATCATCTTTTCACCCACAAGATAAACTACTCATACAAATGCATCTTCATGTTCCGTGCAATGAATGGGCATCTTGCTAGTTAAGATTCTAAATTTCATTCTTTTTTTGCGGACAATTGTTTTTTGAATTTTATTTTGATATAATTTTTTGAAAACTATTTTTAATGTGACTCGAAATTTCGTGATTAAAAGAGTTCGGACCCCACTGAAATATGCAAATTTTCGTTGAATTTTTTAGCAGTGCCCAAAATATATGGTCTGCAATGCTAATAAAAAGAATATGGGCTTCAAATATCCTTAAGAATTAGCAAATGGGTTGTAAATTATTGAAAATAATGGCTAATGGGCTGTATGCTGTTTTGCACAGATTTGGAGGCTGACTTCTGGGCCTACTAGGTTGACGATGACGCTGTCCTAAAAAAAATTTTGACGCGTACGCAAGGCTTTGTCAACTTAGTCAACACACATCAATGACTGTTGGATGTCCATCCAACGGCCGCCGTGCTTCTTCAATATCTGATCTTCCTGCTCCAGCCGCCCAAACCAGCGCCGGCGAGACTGCCTGCTCCCTCCTCCCGTGGCTGGCTGTGCTGCCGCCAGGCCATCCCTCTAACCACCCACAAATCCTGTTATTTTCCGGCAACGTCAGCCTCACCCCATAGTCGACCAGTCAGCGCTCGTTCTCCCCTCAGCGTGGGCATCCGCTGCGGTGGCTTCGCCGGCTCCGGGTGGTTCTCTTCCTGGGCCCTGCCTCGTCCACCGCGTTTGTGCTCTCGGCGCGACGAGGTCAACATGGTCAACAAACAACAGCTATCGGAAGAGGCTGACAGTAGGGGCCCACACAGGAAAATGCCTCCTTATTACGCGTAAAATAATGATTCTTCCACCTAATAGCTGGGACCCACCAGAAGGGTCTCTGTATTTCGCGAAAAAAACGTTCCCCCCGCTGTTAGCTCGGACCCACCGGAATGCCTCCTTATTACGCACAAAAAAATGAATACTCCCCCTGCTAGCTGGGACTCACCTTGGTGGGAGGCTGACTTGTGGGCCTACTAAGTTTACGAGGATGGAGGGCTTTGTCAACTTAGTCAATATGAACGACTCTAGCTCCAGTGACCGTACGATGTCCATCCAACGGCCGTAGTGCTTCTTCAACCTCTGGTCTTCGTGCTCCAGCCGCCCAAAGCAGCGTCGGTCGTGCCGCGTGCTCCTGCCTCCCGTGGCCGCCTATGATGCCGCGGGGGCCTCACCACCCCCTACTACTCCCAGCGCTGGCCAGGCCATCCCACCCACACCCCCTGTTATTCTGCGGCGACGGCAGCCTCACCCTCGTACTCCTCTTTGCGTGGGCATCCACTGCTGCGTCTTCCCCGGCTCCGCATCGTCCCCTTCCTAGGCCTCGCCGTCATCCACCGCCGTGGTGCTCTCGGTGCGGCGTGGTCAATGTGGTCAATGACCGACTTCCATCGGAAGAGTACTGTGCGTGGAGAGGCTGACAGTTGGGTCCATGGTGGCCGCAAGGAAGTGCCTCCTTATTACGCGCAAAATAATTATTCCTCCACCTGACAGCAGGGACCCACCGGACGGGCCACTAGTATTTCGCGAAAAAAATGTTTCCCCCTGACTACTGGGACCCACCAGCTACATCTTCGCACGCAAGGAAGTGCATCCGGGCAAAAAAGACCAAAATGATTCGCCTCCCTGACTGCTGGGACCCACCAGCTACATCTTCGTAGGCAAGGAAGTGCCTAACAGTCGGGACCCACCTGGTCGAAGCGTATGTAGCGTTGTCATTCTGGTCGCGAAAGTGTACGTACATACTGGTCGATGTAGAGGCACGCATGTGTCGTAGTAGAGGCGCGCACGTGTCGATGTAGAGGCGCGCACGTAGCATGTACACGTGTGTATAGCGGCGAGGGTGCAAGAAAGAAAATACGGCCACGTACGTACATACGGGAAGGGTCTCGAACGCCTACTCGCACATACGTACATGGCTGGGTCGGAACGGAGAAACAGCGTCGTCGTCATGTTCATGGGGAGCCAACGGAATGCGTCGTGTTCATGGGGAGGTAACGGAATGCTTTTTCTATTAGCCTTTGTTTGGCAAGCTGCTGTAAGTTTTCGATGAAATCTTTAGTACTCTGTATGCCAAATTGAATGATGTGTTCATTCCAAAAAAAATTAAAATGGGTAAAAGCCGAGAAGTTTTATATTTTTATATTTCGTATTCATCGGGAGGCAACGGAACGCGTGGGAGCCAACCGGCTTGGATGGAACAGGCAATGGAAATGAGGCCTGGCGTACCGCACAACGGAGGAAACGGACCTCCTACGTTCGGAACGGGGTCCTGTTGATCGGGGTGGGTGTGGCGTACCGCAAAACAGAGGAAACGAACCTCCTACGGTCGAAACGGGGGTCCTGTTGATCGGGAGGGGTGTGGCGTACCGCAAAACGGACGAAACGGACCTCCTACGGTCGAAACGGGGGTCCTGTTGATCGGGAGGGGTGTGGCGTACCGCAAAACGAAGGAAACGGACCTCCTACAGTCGAAACGGGGGTCATGTTCATCGGGAGGGGTGTGGCGTACCGCAAAACGGGACTCCACGGGATAATGTTCATCTCCACCGTCGACCTCCTCCAGCCTCCACGGGCTCCTGTTCATCTAGCCTCCACCGCGCGCTACTCCATCGGCTACTGTTCAACCACCCCTCCACCATCTACTGTTCATCCAGCCCTCCACCGTCTACTGTTCATCCAGCCCTCCACACCACGGGGTCCTGTTCAATCACCCCTCCACGGCCACCCCTCCACCGTGTACTGTTCATCCAGCCCTCCACACCACGGGGTCCAGTTCATCCAGAGGCAACGCCACCGCTCACTGTTCATCCAAACCCCCCCCCCCCCCCCCCCCCGCAACGCTCACTGTTCATCCAATTGATCGGCTTCAGTTAGTAGCAGTAGCGAAGGAATCGCTCCATCGGGTTCGGTTAACAGCCATCGATCGATCGCTCAGGTTCAGTAACACGTAGCCTGCAGTGCAATCGCTCGGGTTCAGTTAGAGCCCAACGCCTCACTCGGGTTTAGTTAGAGCCAACGCCTCGCACACACGCGCGTACGTACGAGAGAAACGCGCATCACTCCGCCCCCGACCTCCCACCGTAACCGGCAACTCCCTAAAATTTTCCTCCCCCTCGATTCTACCACGGTTTTTTCCGTCATGGACGGCCCAAAGAATGTCATGCAGCTGCGTCTCCGGCCCGCCTAGGACGAAAAGCCCATTTTCTGTCATGATTTTTTGTCATAGAAGTAGGAGCCCACCACATCTATGATGATACCGGGTTTTGTCACAATTATCATCATAGAAGTGTCATATGTATGACAGGAAAAAAATTTGTTCGGCCCAAAATGTCACATATGTGTCTTTTTTTTTGTAGCGAGAGTCTGAATTGGACAAAAGAGAGGGGGCGCGTGTCGGTGTCAAAACTGGTGGATCTCGGGTAGGGGGTCCCGAACTGTGCGTCTAAGGCTAATGGTAACAGGAGACTGGGGACATGATGTTTACCCAGGTTCGGGCCCTCTCGATGGAGGTAATACCCTACTTCCTGCTTGATTGATCTTGATGATATGAGTATTACAAGAGTTGATCTACCACGAGATAAGAGAGGCTAAACCCTAGAAGCTAGCCTATGGTATGATTGTTGTTGTCCTATGGACTAAACCCTCCGATTTATATAGACACCAGAGGGGGCTAGGGTTACACAGAGTCGGTTACAGAGAAGGAGATCTATCATCCGAATTGCCAAGCTTGCCTTCCACGCCAAGGAGAGTCTCATCCGGACACAGGACAAAGTCTTCAATCTTGTATCTTCATAGTCCAACAGTCCGGCCAAAGTATATAGTCCGGCTGTCTGGATACCCCCTTATCCAGGACTCCCTCAGTAGCCCCTGAACCAGGCTTTAATGACGATGAGTCCGGCGCGCAGATTGTCTTTCGTATTGCAAGGCAGGTTCCATGTCCGAATACTCCAAGATAAATTCCGAACACAAGGACCGTGTCCGGCACTGCAAGACAAATTTCATACACCAACATAGAGAGAATAACAAACCACAAATCTAATCTGCTGACAACTCTTTGTAGTGTGGCATCACGCCACGGCCCAGCTTTTATTCGAGCCGTTTTTTCCATAAACAGATACCGCACATATTGCGAGGCGGTTCCTTTGGCACGTCTTGTCGAAGCAGAGATCGTGTCCCTATTATCGTGGGATTCTCATCAATACGGGTATGGGTAACCCCGCCACGCCTGTTGGCGTGACTCCATGTTTTTAGGCAAGTCCCAAATGTTTACGTTGGGGCGCTTGATATTCTCCCCCCCCTTTATAGAGGGGTCAAGGCCTATCCCTTTCTTACCACACTTGCGCCTTTCCGCCTCTCGAGGTCCAACACCCGAAGCTCAAACTTAGGTACTTAGGATCTTCAACCATGTCCGAATCCAACCTTCAAGGTCGGTGGATGGCCTCCTCTGTCATAGAGGACATTGCGAAGCTCAGGGAGGCCAGATATCTGACCGCCGATGTCAAGCATAGGCTTCCTGCCCCCGAGCAGATCATCCCCACTCCCGAACCCAATGAGAGTGTTGTATTCGTTTCTCACTTCCTCCGGGACTTGGGCTTTACTCTTGATCCCTTAGTAAAGGGGGCTCATGTTCTATTACGGGCTAGATTTTCAGGATCTAGCTCCGGATTCCATCCTCCACATCTCATCATTTATCGTCGTGTGCGAAGCCTTCCTCCACATCACCCCCACTTCGGCCTATGGCTCAAGACCTTCAATGTGAAGCCGAATATGATTGAGGGGCGACACGCAGAGTACAGGGGCGCCGTAATAAGCTAAACGCCAATGTTCCATGGCCAGAAGGTTCTTTCCCGGAGGTGTCCGGTCTGTGGCAACAGAGGTAGTTTTACATCACAGCTCCCCGAGGCACGAAGTGGGCGGCCGCCCCCGCCTTCCGCTCGGGCCCTCCGCCTCAACTGGCATCGTGGGCCAACGTAGGACTGGACTGGAGGTCTGCAAATGATGTACCAACGTTACAGAGCCAAATTCGGGAGCTTCTTGAGAGGGATATTAGTCTTGTCAAAATAATTCAGGTAATGCTAGTTCGGCGGGTCCTGCCGTGTAAACGTCGATCTCTCCGGATGTGGGAGTTCAATCCAGAAGGCCCGCAAACAGTTCAGCACTTCTTCGGCATGACGCTTGAAGGAATGTATAAGTTGTTCTTCGGACCACGAATAAAGTGTCCGGACACCACCGAGGATGCGGACCTGAGCTGCAATCGCACAGATACCCAAGTAAGTAACCCTATGACCGAACACTTCGTTTATATTTGTCATAGTACTATTCTGAAAAACTATCCGCGACCAGGATTAGCTTAGTAAGGCGGAGAGAATTAGGTGTTCGGCCCCGCTTCCCGAAGGCTTGCCCGGTCCGGCGATAGCCGGGATGCTTGAGCGAGTGCTAAGACAAGTGCCATCGGAGAAAGATGAAGGGAGGAGTGGAGAAGCCAAGAGTGAGCTTCACACATTGTGCATCCGAACCGGGGGAATTAATGTTTCCACGGAGGAGGACGATCGGGGAGGTGAATCTAAGGTTTCCTCCCCTCGCGGGAAAAAGAGGGCTGCCTTCGAAGATTTGGAGACGGAGGTGCCTAAGCAAGGGAAGAAAGCTTCTCCCGGGGGCCCTGCCCCGAAGGGCGTTCTCACTGCATCGTGCCTGCAAACGGGCCAGCCCTCCACCGAGCTGTAAGATAATGATAAACAAGAAGTTATTGCTTTTTCCACTAAGAAAAATAACCAGGATCTATTTTGTGCAGTCCGGCTAGTAGGTCGTCTCAACAGGGTTCGTCTTCGGGGGATCTTCTTCCGGAGATGATGGAGAGTGAAACCCCACCTGGCTCTCCGTCCCATGGGGCGGGCGACCATGAGGTGTCGTCACGGAGGAGCTCAGATCCGCTGAGGCCGGAAGCTGATGCTTCGGCCGTCCCGAGCCCGGCGCGTTCGGCCCCCTTGGCGGGTGATGAGAAGGGTCCGGAACAATCCGGTGCCCGGCTGAACACGCTGGCGAGCCTCCTGGAGCAAGCCGCTCTCTCAGAGGGTCACCGTACGCTGATGGGTATGGTGTTGGAGAAGATTTCGTCCGCCACAAGCGGGTTAAATGAAGCTTTTGGAACTTTACTCAAAGGCTTCGTGGTACGTGATAAAATACGTAATTTTTGACTGTTCCGCACGTGCTAGGTGTGCTCCGTATAGATAGTAGCCCTTGAGACTCTGGTTGCCAGCCCTAGGCGGCAAATGGAGGATCACACTCTCAGGTAATGATTGTACTGCATTTATACGCAGGTGGCTAAGAGTCCGACGATAGACCGAAATTCTGAACTTGGCGAACTAAGGCGACAAATTGATGTGGTGGATACCGACGTCACGCTTATAAATAAGCGGATTGACAAGTCACATAGTATGCGCTCGTTTTTTCTTATTTGCTTTAGGAAATATGAAGAGGGTTGAAATATTAATATAATATGATGTGGCTGCAGGTGGAGCTGCTGCCATTGAGACCCTGAGGGCGGAACTTGCCCTAGCCAAGGAACAGGCCCAGCTTAGCAATGCGGCTTCCCTAAAGGCAGTCGAAGACTTGAGAGCCAAACAGGCTGCTCATCACTGAAACGAGGAAAAGATAGCCGAGATGGCTGTGGAGCTGAGGGATGCCGCCGGCCGGTATGAGCTTCTCGAAAAGGAGAATCAGGCAAAGGCGACTGACCTGAAGAAGGCGCTAGATTCGGCTAAGGAGACGCGTTCTAAAATTAGAGACGCGCGGGAGGAACTTCGACAAGTCGGAGAAATCGCGGCTGGAAATCCTTATTTGTTGCGGATGAAGTTTTTAGATCCAAAGTATGCTCCGTTGGATAAGCTATGGAGCGCTGTAGATGAGTATGCGGACTTGGCGAAGAGTGCGGCTGATGCGACTGTAACGCCCCGAGACCGACGCTCCAGAAGACTTCCAGCTATTTCAAGTTTCGTCGTGTGATTTGTTTTGTTTGTGCATTCATCATGCCATCTCTTGCATTGCATCATGCCATCATGCCATCATATCATTAATGTTTTAAAACCTCAACTAAATAAATTGCATAGATCTTTTGATCTATTTAAATCGAGGGAATTCACTTGTGATTTCTCTTTATAACATATTAAAGCCTCTCAATATTATTAGGGAGCTATAATAAAATTATTACATTTATTTGGAATTAACCATAACACACGTGCAAAATAAATCCCATGCCTTTTTCTGCTCCGAGTTGACCTCAAAACCTTGTCAATAATTGTTTCTCTGTTTACCGGAGCCCCACCAAAAATATCAACATTTTTGGACCTTTCAAACGCCACTTCTTATTCAAACCCATTTGATTTTAATTCAAATGAGTTTGAATTTAAATCTTTCAATCATGGACTTTCTATTTTTCTTGGAACGAGCATATTTTTGCGAGTCCGGGAAAATTACCCCCATGCTCAAATTATTTCTCCAACCCTTTCTTTATCTCCTTTTTCTTTCTTTGCTATTTACTGCTTTTGGTAAATAAAAGAGAGAGCGAGAAGAGAGCCCAGCAGCCTTGCAACCCAGCAACCAGGCCGGCCCATTTGCATCTTGGTCCAGCCGCGCCCAGTTTGATAACCAAAGCCGCAGGGAGACCTCCGCTCGATCTCCATCTCTACCTCGTCCTCCCTCCAGCGCTGCAACGCCCGATCCCCATCCTCTCGATCCCATCTCCTTCCCCTCGCCGCCTCCATCCCTTTCCCCCGTCGCCTCTGCGCTCGAGCGCCGCATCGCCCGAACCTGCGCCCGGTCCCCTCGCCGGCTTGCCGCCTCCAGCCGCTCCTCTGCAGCTCCTCCTCCGCCTCGTCCTGACGTCCGGCCTCGTCCCCGACCCGTCGTTCGCCTCCTCCATCGACCGTCTCGGCCACCAGTGTTGTTGACGGCCGAAGCCCGGCCGCGTTGTAGCCGCTGCTGTTGGAGCAAGCTCATCCCCGCCACGCCAAGCCCCTCTCCATCGACCCCGCGCGCGCCATTGCAGGAACTCCATCGTCGACAACCGGTGCAGCAGCGCCACCGCAGTTCTACCCCGACCTCCGCGACCACCACCTCCGGCCTCCCCGTCCTCTGTTCGCCTAGGTTGTTCGTCCTTTGCTCGCAGCTCCATCCATGGCGGCCTCTGTTCGTTGACCACAGAGACCTGAGGCCCTTTTGTGTTGCTTCGCTTTGGATGCGCCAAGATCCTCTCCGACAAACGCACGACTACATGGTGACACGTCAAGTACCTCTGCTGTCGTCTCCGAAATCGCCAAGTACCACGACTACCCTCAAGGACATTTGGTTCCGTCAAGTTCGGCTACAACGTGTGTACAACTACCGTTGCCGTGTACCACTACTTCCACTACCGCCGACATGTACGACTACGAAACGAGAACGACTACTTCCACGACATCCGTGAACCACTACCGTCACCCCGAAGATGTTGGATTCGTCAAGTACCTCTCCGAAAACGAACGTGTACCACTACTTCCCCCGACGACCCGTGAACGTCTACTTCCACTACCGTTGTGAGAACGTCTACTTCCTCTACACCGCTCCGAAAATGCACGCTTTGAAGGTATAACCCGAGACGACCGCGATGAGATGCCCTTGCATGTATGAGATGTACCATATGTTTGCACCTGTGATCGAGTTGTCGCTTGCGATGCCCCTCTTTTGCCTAGCCACCGTCATGTGGGACCCCCGGTATCCGGGATCACCCCCACCATCTTTGCATGTTCTGCACATCCACACTTTCGTTCGCACTGACATCTTGATGAGTTATCGGGACCGGAATGTTGCCGTGGCACCATTTCCGTTTCACCGTCGTGGCACCTTTTTCCTTCCGCCATGGCGACAAATGCCTCGTATCATGCTCATGTTAACATTTTCATAAAATTGCTTAAAACTTGCATATGTCATCCGCATCATGATAACAACATTTAAATGTTTAAAATTGTAGTTTGTGTTAAATTGCTAAATAACATATGGGGATTTTCCGGAATTGTTGTTTGTTGTTTTCGGCCTCATTTAAACTTGCCTAGATAGGTAGTTTAATTATGTTTCACCTCTTGCCATGGTTAACAACATTTAATATTGTTGGGTACAAAACCAAGAGAGAACTAAATAATCGATGTGGTGTTTTGTCAATATGCAACTCGTTGCATATTGAGCTCCACTTAACTTGTAGTATTGTTTGTTGCACTTTGCCATGCTTTTAAACCGGACATGCATCATACGTGTTTGTGCATCATGCCATGTTTATGCTTGTGCATTTACCATGTTGTTTGTTTATTTCTGGTGTTGCTTCTTAGTTCCGGTAATGTTGCGATTGTGAGGATTCGTTCGACTACTCCCGTTCGTCTTCTTCATGGACTCGTTCTTCTTCCTTGCGGGATTTCAGGCAAGATGACCGCTACCCTGGATCTCACTACTATCATTACTATGCTAGTTGCTTCGTTCTATCGCTATGCTGCGTTACCTATCTTTTGCTCATCAAGCCTCCCAAATTGCCATGAACCTCTAACCTTTGACACCCTTCCTAGCAAACCGTTGCTTGGCTATGTTACCGCTTTGCTCAGCCCTCTTATAGCGTTGCTAGTTGCAGGCGAAGTTGAAGATTGCTCCATGGTGGACAGGATTTTGGTTGGGATATCACAATATCTCTTATATTATTAATGCATCTATATATTTGGTAAAGGGTGGAAGGCTCGGCCTTATGCCTGGTGTTTTGTTCCACTCTTGCCGCCCTAGTTTCCGTCATACCGGTGTTATGTTCCCGGATTTTGCGTTCCTTACGCGGTCGGGTGATTTATGGGACCCCCTTGATAGTTCGCTTTGAATAAAACTCCTCCAGCAAGGCCCAACATTGGTTTTACCATTTGCCTCACCACCACCTATATTTCCCTTGGGAGTAATTAACCCAAGGGTCATCTTTATTACAGCCCCCCCCCCCCTGGGCTAATGCTTGTCTAAGTGTTGGTCTGAACCAGAGCCACTTGTAGCGCCACCTCGGGGAAACTCGAGGTCTGGTTTTAGTTGTACGTAGTGTTCATCCAGTGTTGCCTTGAGAACGAGATATGTGCAGCTCCTATCGGGATTGTCGGCGCATCGGGCGGTCTTGCTGGTCTTGTTTTACCATTGTCGAAATGTCTTGTAAACCGGGATTCCGAGTCTGATCGGGTCTTCCTGGGAGAAGGTATATCCTTCGTTGATCACGAGAGCTTATCATGGGCTAAGTTGGGACACCCCTGCAGGGTATAATCTTTCGAAAGTCGTGCCTGCGGTTATAGGCAGATGGGAATTTGTTAATGTCTGGTTGTAGATAACTTGACACCAGATCCGAATTAAAACGCATCAACCGCATGTGTAGCCCTGATGGTCTCTTGTCGGCGGAGTCCGGGAAGTGAACACGGTTTTGGGTTATGTTTGACGTAAGTAGGAGTTCAGGATCACTTCTTGATCATTGCTAGCTTTCACGACCGTTCCTTTGCTCTCTTCTCGCTCTTATTTGCGTATGTTAGCCACCATATATGCTTAGTCGCTGCTGCAACCTCACCACTTTACCCCTTCCTTTCCGTTTAAGCTTTGCTAGTCTTGATACCCATGGTAATGGGATTGCTGAGTCCTCGTGGCTCACAGATTACTACAACAACAGTTGCAGGTACAGGTTATGCGATGATCATGACGCGAGAGCGATGTTTGCTTGTTTGGAGTTCTACTTCTGCTTCTTCTTCGATCAGGGATAGGTTCCAGGTCGGCAGCCTGGGCTAGCAGGGTGGATGTCGTTTGAGTTTCTATTTGTGTTTCATCCATAGTCGGATGATGCTCTTATGTATCGTGATGTTGTATTCGTGTGGTATTGTATGCCTCTTGTATGTAACCCCATCTATTATGTAATGTTGATGTAATGATATCCACCTTACAAAAGCATTTCAATATGCGGGTCTATCCTTGGTGGGACCTTCGAGTTCCTTTTGGATAGGGTCGCATATTGGGCGTGACAAGTTGGTAATCAGAGCCTCGACCGACCATACGAGCCCCCTTGATTGTTGGCCGTTGTTGAGTCTAGAAAAAAAACTATTTTGAGTCTTAGGATTATATATATCGAAGAGTAGGATTCTTTTTACTCCTCAGCCCCCTTCGTCGCTCTGGTGAGGACTCTTGACGTAGATGTTTTGTCTTTCCTCTCCTCAAATTTCACTAAAAAAAATTTAGGATCACGCAGGTATCTTGGAATCGTTCCGATGGTTTTGTGACGAGAACATTGTTCTTGGTGCCTCCTGTCTATTATGTGGCTTTGACCCGGGGAGTTGAGCTCTGAGGTGTTGTCGTCACAATTTTATCGTTGCAGTTCTAGAATACCTGAGTTTTGCCGACATCGAAAATCTCTTTTATGCAGTTGTTGGTGAGATAACCTCGACGCCACCCAGTACTGGGGCGGGAGTTCGGGAGTATTGCCATAACTCGTATAACGGATGCTTTTCGAAGGTTGAGGTACACGATTTCCGAAGGTTTCTTGGTTATGTGTTGACTGATGGATACGGCCGGATGTAGGGATTGTTAGTTTGGGTGAGATATATTGCTTCCCCTGTATCCCCAACACCAGATTGCATAACCAGAAAGTTTCGGGAGTTTTATAGGTGGGAATTCAAGTAGCTCTAGTTTATCTTTCCAACAGACGCATGATACGATATGGGATCTATCATATGTTTGTTCCGGCTTATTCTGCAAGCCAAATCCTTTGTTTTGTTTTATTTGTGGTATTCGAGTTGCTTTGAGGTCAAGTGTTGATTCCATACCTTTCAAGCAGAGTTCTCATATTTCTATGGGAGTACTAATCCTTCTTGATCACTGAGGTTGTCATGTCAACTCTTTTCCAACCGGCGTGCTTCTCTTCAAGTAGATCCGATCATTTTCAACACCCGCAAGATCAACTCTAAGTTTTCTCACCGGTGTTTGTTTCATCCATCCCCAAGTTGCCTTTGTTTTCCCGCCCTCCCACCCTTTTTCTTCAAGGACTCATATATGTTAATCAAGTATCCATTTATTCATGTGAAGTTTCTCCATTATTTTCCTGTCAATGTTCTTATCCGGTGATTTCCCAAGAAGATGCTCAACAGTTTTAAGTTCATCATCCTTCATTGTTGTTTCTTCTCTGGTGGATCCAATTCAAGCTTTCAGTGTTGATCATATTCCTTTCCTCATGTCAAATGCTTTCTCATGCGGGTGCACCTCTCAATCACTCACCTCTGGCTATTCATGTGTTCCAGAGTGTTGAAGATATCTCAGAAGATTTGTGTTTCCATTCTTAATCCGTTGAATCTATTTGGAGATCATTATCTCATTCAAGCTATTTAATTCAACCGGTGCAATCTCTCTTTAAAATCATTTCCAACAGTGTTTTCTTTTTAGTGGGCCCTAACCCACAGGTCTTTTCCCAGGATCTTACCTGACTCTTCGAATTATCAGGAGCGATTCTCAAATTCATTTGAAAGTTTGACGTAAGAATGAAATATCATCAGTCAAATGTCTTTCTCCAAGATCTTTCAAATTCTTTTCATCGTTGATTCAACCTTTCTATTATTCATTTCGGAGTATCTCAACAATTTATGGTGGTGTTTCTCATCGTCATTTCTCAGATTTTGAAGACCAAAGAAGAGTTCCTCTTAAATCCTTACCCGTTCTTCCAAAGATGTGTAGTTCAAGCTTGATGCCATCCTCTCATAATTGTTTTCGATTGTGAGAATTCTTTTCAACCATCTGATGCATTTCAGGAGTCGCTTCCTTTCTTGATAATCCATATGCCATCATTTCTGAATATTACTCATTCTCAACCTTCAACTTTTGTTCTCCAAATCTTACCGGTGGATCATTCAAGTATTCTCTAATAAGCTCATGATCTCTTCGTTCACTTGTATATAAATCCCCTCAAGTATCTTCATTCTTCCCGGTGAATTGTGCCTTTGCTACTTTCATTTTCAATTCTTACGGTGGTTCGTTCAGGATTTCTCTTCCTCCGTTATGATATCAAATATTCGTTGTTTCCAAATCCCATCAGTGGTTCCATCAATACCTTCTGAAGTTTATGCTATATCTCTCTTAATTCTTTCTACGAGAATAAGTAGTATGCCAAATCCGTTGCTTGTCATCAATTTAAATTGGTGAAGGATAGGCATGACATAATTCTTATTCTTGTTTCATCCAAGTGATTAATTCCTTCTTCCGGAGATTGTTCATGATGAAGTAATTCTCGGTTCTAGTATTCATCTTTTCTTTCCGGAGTTCCAAGTTCTCTCGGTTATATCATCGCAAAGCTCCATCTAAATCATTGCAAGGCTTCACCTGTGTTCCAACTTCTCTTTCTTTCTATCATCCTTTCATTACCGGAGTTCCTTCATGGAGGCTCTACATGATGGTTCATCAAGGATTTCTTTCATTCTCATTTTGTTCTTCAAGATTTCTCTCGGAGCTAAGATCCGCCAAGCTATACTAAAAAAATAAACATGGTGCTCAACACATGTCTTGTTTTGAGGAGTTCAAGTATTCTTCATCTTGCATTCCAAAGTGCAATTCTTTCTACCTTATCTTTTGAGGTGGTGTTATGTCACTCTTGACAATTTCCTTCATGTTTCATGATTCATATGTTGTCAAGAATGAGGTATTTTAAATCCATCATTTTCTCTTCGTTCAAGAGATCTTTTCGACCAATCAACTTCTTCGTTGCAGTTATCTTGGGTTATATTTAACCTAAAGCCTTCCCTAAGGAATGTTGCTATTGTGGTGCTTATCAATGATCCAAGTTTTTCTCCTATCCTCTCGGAGAAAGGAGTTGTCATCTCCATGTTGACCTCAATCCAATCTATTGTTTCCGTTAGTGGCAAAATTTCGCCTCAATTTTGAGAAGTTTTCCATAAGCCCACTACAAACTTGTGTTTTTCGTTGTTGATTTTCCAACAACTCCGTTCAATCCTTCTTTGCAAGGATGCTTTCCAAGTTCATTTGTGGCAGAAATTGTCATTTTCTTCTCCGCCCCTTTATCCCAACAATCTAGCTTCTATTCTTTCGTTCCGGGGCATTGTGATGTTGCTCTTTTCACTCATCATCTTGCTTTGGCAAGATCATGTTCTTCTCCTTGCTTCTCTATTTAACCGGAGTGTTGTGTTATCTCTTCAAGTTCTTTCATCTTATCAAGTTTTGCCTCTCTTTTCTACCGGATTGCTGTCTGAAATCCTTCTTACCCATTGTGCCATACTTTCAATAGTTCCGGAGGCAGTGTGTTGTTGATTTCATCAAGTATCATCCCATCTTCTCAAGTTCATGTTATATTCCTTCCATGTTCAACAGGAGTGCTGCCCGAATTCTTCCTCTCTCATCTTGTTTTAACCAGAGTGGTTCCAATTCCTTCTTGTCCATTGTACTCGTCATCCATAGCTTTGTAACCTCCAAGGTTCACATGGTGGTCCTTGTTTCTATTTTCTATCATAGTGCTCTCAATTGTGTTCAACTCCGTTGTGTTCTTTCTTTCAACTTTTCAACCTCTCAAGGTTCTTCGGTTTCACTCATTGGTCGAAGAAGCAACTTAGTTTTACCTCTTCTCTTCCTCTTCCGTTTCTCTCCGGTGCCCTTCTAGATCTCGGGACGAGATCCTCTTGTAGTGGTGGAGTGTTATAACGCCCCGAGACCGACGCTCCAGAAGACTTCCAGCTATTTCAAGTTTCTTCGTGTGATTTGTTTTGTTTGTGCATTCATCATGCCATCTCTTGCATTGCATCATGTCATCATGCCATCATATCATTAATGTTTTAAAACCTCAACTAAATAAATTGCATAGATCTTTTGATCTATTTAAATCGAGGGAATTCACTTGTGATTTCTCTTTATAACATATTAAAGCCTCTCAATATTATTAGGGAGCTATAATAAAATTATTCCATTTATTTGGAATTAACCATAACACAAGTGCAAAATAAATCCCATGCCTTTTTCTGCTCCGAGTTGACCTCAAAACCTTGTCAATAATTGTTTCTCTGTTTACCGGAGCCCCACCAAAAATATCAACATTTTTGGACTTTTCAAACGCCACTTCTTATTCAAACCCATTTGATTTTAATTCAAATGAGTTTGAATTTAAATCTTTCAATCATGGCCTTTCTATTTTTCTTGGAACGAGCATATTTTTGCGAGTCCGGGAAAATTACCCCCATGCTCAAATTATTTCTCCAACCCTTTCTTTATCTCCTTTTTCTTTCTTTGCTATTTACTGCTTTTGGTAAATAAAAGAGAGAGGGAGAAGAGAGCCCATCAGCCTTGCAACCCAGCAACCAGGCTGACCCATTTGCATCTTGGTCCAGCCGCGCCCAGCTCGATAACCCTAGCCGCAGGGAGACCACCGCTCGACCTCCATCTCTCCCTCGTCCTCCCTCCAGCGCCGCAACGCCCGATCCCCATCCTCTTGATCCCATCTCCTTCCCCTCGCCGCCTCCATCCCTTTCCCCCGTCGCCTCTGCGCGCGAGCGCCGCATCGCCCGAACCTGCGCTCGGTCCCCTCGCCGGCTTGCCGCCTCCAGCCGCTCCTCTGCAGCTCCTCCTCCGCCTCGTCCTGACGTCCGACCTCGTCCCCGACCCGTCGTTCGCCTCCTGCATCGACCGTCTCGGCCACCAGTGCTGTTGACGGCGGAAGCCCGGCCGCGTCGTAGCCTCTGCTGTCAGAGCGAGCTCGTCCCCGCCACGCCAAGCCCCTCTCCATCGACCCCGCGTGCGCCATTGCAGGAACTCCATCGTCGACAACCGGTGCAGCAGCGCCACCGCAGTTCTACCCCAACCTCCGCGATCACCACCTCTGGCCTCCCCGTCCTCTGTTCACCTAGGTTGTTCGTCCCTTGCTCGCAGCTCCATCCATGGTGGCCTCTGTTCGTTGACCACAGAGACCTGAGGCCCTTTTGTGTTGCTTCGCTTTGGATGCGCCAAGATCATCTCCGACAAACGCACGAATACATGGTGACACGTCAAGTACCTCTGCTGTCGTCTCCGAAATCGCCAAGTACCATGACTACCCTCGAGGACATTTGGTTCCATCAAGTTCGACTACAACGTGTGTACAACTACCGTCGCCGTGTACCACTACTTCCACTACCGCCGACATGTACGACTACGAAACGAGAACGACTACTTCCACGACATCCGTGAACCACTACCGTCGCCCCAAAGATGTTGGATTCGTCAAGTACCTCTCCGAAAACGAACATGTACCACTACTTCCCCCGACGACCCGTGAACGTCTACTTCCACTACCATTGTGAGAACGTCTACTTCCTCTACACCGCTCCGAAAATGCACGCTTCGAAGGTATAACCCGAGACGACCGCGATGAGATGCCCTTGCATGTATGAGATGTACCATATGTTTGCACCGTGATCGAGTTGTCGCTTGCGATGCCCCTCTTTTGCCTAGCCACCGTCATGTGGGACCCCCGGTATCCAGGATCACCCCCACCATCTTTGCATGTTCTGCACATCCACACTTTCGTTCGCACCGACATCTTGATGAGTTATCGGGACCGGAATGTTGCCGTGGCACCATTTCCGTTTCACCGTCGTGGCACCTTTTTCCTTCCACCATGGCGACAAATGCCTCGTATCATGCTCATGTTAACGTTTTCATAAAATTGCTTAAAACTTGCATATGTCATCCGCATCATGATAACAACATTTAAATGTTTAAAATTGTTGTTTGTGTTAAATTTCTAAATAACATATGGGGATTTTCCGGAATTGTTGTTTGTTGTTTCCGGCCTCATTTAAACTTTCCTAGATAGGTAGTTTAATTATGTTTCACCTCTTGCCATGGTTAACAACATTTAATATTGTTGGGTACAAAACCGAGAGAGAACTAAATAATCGATGTGGTGTTTTGTCAATATGCAACTCGTTGCATATTGAGCTTCACTTAACTTGTAGTATTGTTTCTTGCACTTTGCCATGCTTTTAAACCGGACATGCATCATACTTGTTTGTGCATCATGCCATGTTTATGCTTGTGCATTTACCATGTTGTTTGTTTATTTCCGGTGTTGCTTCTTAGTTCCGGTAATGTTGCGATTGTGAGGATTCGTTCGACTACTCCCGTTCGTCTTCTTCATGGACTCGTTCTTCTTCCTTGCGGGATTTCAGGCAAGATGACCGCTACCCTGGATCTCACTACTATCATTGCTATGCTAGTTGCTTCGTTCTATCGCTATGCTGCGTTACCTATCTTTTGCTCATTAAGCCTCCCAAATTGCCATGAACCTCTAACCTTTGACACCCTTCCTAGCAAACCGTTGCTTGGCTATGTTACCGCTTTGCTCAGCCCTCTTATAGCGTTGCTAGTTGCAGGCGAAGTTGAAGATTGCTCCATGGTGGACAGGATTTTGGTCGGGATATCACAGTATCTCTTATATTATTAATGCATCTATATATTTGGTAAGGGGTGGAAGGCTCGGCCTTATGTCTGGTGTTTTGTTCCACTCTTGCCGCCCTAGTTTCCGTCATACCGATGTTATGTTCCCGGATTTTGCATTCCTTACGCGGTCGGGTGATTTATGGGACCCCCTTGACAGTTCGCTTTGAATAAAACTCCTCCAGCAAGACCCAACATTGGTTTTACCATTTGCCTCACCACCACCTATATTTCCCTTGGGAGTAATTAACCCAAGGGTCATCTTTATTACAGCCCCCCCCTGGCCAATGCTTGTCTAAGTGTTGGTCCGAACCAGAGCCACTTGCAGCGCCACCTCGGGGAAACTCGAGGTCTGGTTTTAGTTGTACGTAGTGTTCATCCGGTGTTGCCCTGAGAACGAGATATGTGTAGCTCCTATCGGGATTGTCGGCGCATCGGGTGGTCTTGCTGGTCTTGTTTTACCATTGTCGAAATGTCTTGTAAACCGGGATTCCGAGTGTGATCGGGTCTTCCTGGGAGAAGGTATATCCTTCGTTGATCGCGAGAGCTTATCATGGGCTAAGTTGGGACACCCCTGCAGGGTATAATCTTTCGAAAGCCGTGCCTGCGGTTATAGGCAGATGGGAATTTGTTAATGTCCGGTTGTAGATAACTTGACACCAGATACAAATTAAAACACATCAACTGCGTGTTTAGCCGTGATGGTCTCTTTTCAGCGGAGTCCGGGAAGTGAACACGGTTTTCGGGTTATGTTTGACGTAAGTAGGAGTTCAGGATCACTTCTTGATCATTGCTAGCTTTACGACCGTTCCACTTGCTCTCTTCTCGCTCTTATTTGCGTATGTTAGCCACCATATCATGCTTAGTCGCTGCAGCAACCTCACCACTTTACCCCTTCCTTTCCCATTAAGCTTTGCTAGTCTTGATACCCATGGTAATGGGATTGCTGAGTCCTTGTGGCTCACAGATTACTACAACAACAGTTGCAAGGACAGGTTATGCGATGATCATGACGCGAGAGGGATGTTTGCTTGTTTGGAGTTCTACTTCTGCTTCTTCTTTGATCAGGGATAGGTTCCAGGTCGGCAGCCTGGGCTAGCAGGGTGGATGTTGTTTGAGTTTCTGTTTGTGTTTCATCCGTAGTCGGATGATGCTCTTATGTATCGTGATGTTGTATTCGTGTGGCATTGTATGCCTCTTGTATGTAACCCCATCTATTATGTAATGTTGATGTAATGATATCCACCTTGCAAAAGCGTTTCAATATGCGGGTCTATCCTTGGTGGGACCTTCAAGTTCCTTTTGGATAGGGTCGCATATTGGGCGTGACAACGACCAAGTTGTTCAAGGATCATAAAGATAACGAAATGGAAAGGCTGTTCTGGTCGTAATTTAATGCCTAGCGCGCTCATTACCATTGAGTGAGAAGATGGCCACTATAGCCGAGCTCCATAGGTTGTACGGTCTTGCAATGAGGTCTGTAATAGACCATCTATGGCCGAAGGGACCAAAGCCAGACAGTTACTTTGGTTTGGTGCAACAATTATTTGGCGCCAGATCGCAAATCGATGTCGTGAAGAGGTAGGCGTGCATAGAGGGTGCGCGGATGGCTCTTGCCCATGTTAAGACATATTGGGCAGACATGGAGGCCACTGGTGTTGCAACCCAGGGTCCGACAGGAAGCCAGGACCCAGCCGAGCACTACTTCGAGCAGGTCATAGAAGGTGCCCGTAGAATAGAGGCTCAGTGTTCGAATAATGTCATGTTCGAGTGACAAATCACTTAATTGTAAACAATTATGTGTTAAATATAGAGGTTGTGTTTATACTTTTACTTGAAAGTGTTGTATTACCTCCTGTGCGGCCGTTTATGTATTCATATAACTTGAAAGTTAGCAGTCGTTGGCTTTAGCCCCCACGCATATAATGCGGGGGTGTTCGAAAGGTATATGCGTAATCACACTTGATCCAACGTCTTGGTCCATTAAGGAGGTGATCGCACGTCGAACCAGGCAACCGGACTATATAGCTGTAACACTTTCACTTAGCCATGGGAGTTTAATGGTGGGGCTACTAAGTAGCCCCTAGTACATCTGCATGCATCCGTATAGGGGCGCGTATGTACGTGACCAGGAAATGGTCCTTCGTTAATGCGGAGGAATCCTATAGATTCCGATGAGTCTTCGAGTGGTTGACCAGTCTCTCGCTGTATCATGACAGTCAGTTTTCGACTTTCTCTACTGAGGTGCTCATCCGGAATAATCAGGGCACAATCACAGTAGTTCTCCTTTGGCTACCTTAGCCGATAGAACGGAACGTAAGGCAGCAAACCCACGAGCCGAGCAAACCCAACATTTGACCAAAGACATGATCCGGAGCTGATGCATATAAGCCTAACTCGCGACGCCGAACACTCCCTAAGGTATTCGGACTTTATAAGGCTGAGCAATGCCCTTGATTATGAACCCTATATTTCCAGGTACGTGCATTGATCTGTCATGGCGAAATGCCTATGACGCCAGTATCCACTGTGGGTGTATTGAATACCCACGAGATGTTAAGCAACAAAAGACAGTAAAGAAGGTTTACACATGGGCTTAATCTAAAGAGAAACCTTTGAGCGGGGCCCTACTGCACGTCTGTGCCTTTGTCTCTGTTGTGCCGCATCCTGGAAGGGTGTCGCACGAATAATGTCTGTAAAAACGAAAACTCATGTAAAAGAGTAAGCGTGCGAAAAGTTAGTTATTCTCGATGGATGTTAGAGATACGAGATATTTGCCTATTAATGAGGCAAGCCAAATTGTGGGCTTTATTACATGTTTGCAACCCCTGGTATCATTTATGGGGATACATGTGCAACACTAAGCTCAGGTTTATCCGGGCTATTGTGAAAAATGGTGGACTGGACTCGTCTAACCGTGTCTGTGGTCTTGACAACCGATCATGCTTCTGGTAGGAGAGGCCGCTTAATGTCTGGCTATCAGAGCCGCCGCATACCGTTCTGTCTTTCCGCCAACGGTTATGACGCTACGTGGACCGGGCATCTTAAGTTTAAGGGTGGCGTAGTTCGGTATTGCGTTAAAGCAAGCTAAGGTCGTTCTTTCGAGTAATGCATGATAACCGTTGCTGAAGGGCGCGATGTTGAAGAGTAGGTCCTCGCTTCTGAAGTTGTCGGGAGAACCGAATGTCACTTCTAATATGAGGGAGCCCCAGCAGTGGGCCTCAACGCCTGGTATCACTCCATTGAAGGTGGTGCTATTTTGGCTTATTCTGGATGGGTCTATCCCCATATTGCGGATGGTGTCTTGATATATCAGATTAAGACTACTGCCGCCATCCATTAGGACTCGAGTGAGATGGTATCTATCAATTATTGGGTCGAGCACCAAGGCAGCCGATCCTCCATGCCGGATACTGGCCGGGTGGTCCTTGTGATCAAAAGTGATCGGGCAGGCCGCCCAGGGGTTGAATTTGGGGGCGATGAACTCTGCGTGAGTTGCGTGTACCATGTTTACCATTTTGACTTCTGGTGGGAATTTTTTCTCGACCCCCGTGTTCGGCTGGCGAGGCTCATCCTCGTCTTTGCTTGGTGTGTCCCTTCCCTTGTGTTCGGCGTTTAATTTGCCGGCCTGCTTGAAGACCCAACATTCTCTGTGGGTATGATTTGCAGGTTTTTCCGAAGTGCCATGGATTTGGCACAATCTGTCCAGGACTTTATTCAGGCCGGATGGTCCCTCTTTACTGCCCTTAAATGGTTTCTTTCCTTGACCGGGTCGAGGGCCCCTGAATCCGGCGTTGACCGCCGTGTTGTCCGAACTGTCGTCATTCCCACGTTTGTGCTTAGTGCGTCGTGGCTTCCCGTTGCCATCTCAGATTTCAGATGTGCCTGGGTCACTGGTGCCTCTACGGGCCAACCAACTGTCTTCGCCCGCACAAAAGCGGGTCATAAGGCTTGTTAAGGCTGCCATCGTCCTTGGCTTTTCTTGGCCGAGGTGTCTGGCGAGCCACTCGTCTCGGATACTATGTTTGAAGGCCGCTAAGGCTTAGGCATCCGGACAGTCGACAATTTGATTCTTCTTAGTGAGGAATCTGTTCCAAAGCTTACGGGCCGACTCTTCGGGCTGTTGTATAATGTGACTTAAATCATCTGCATCCGGAGGTCGGACATAGGTCCCTTGAAAGTTGGCCCTGAAAGCGTCCTCAAGTTCCTCCCAACTTCCAATTGAGTTTTCGGGGAGGCTCTTCAGCCAGTGCCGAGCTGGTCCTTTCAACTTGAGGGGAAGGTATTTGATGGCGTGGAGGTCATCCCCACGAGCCATGTGTATGTGAAGGATAAAATCTTCAATCCAGACCCCAGGGTCTGTCATTCCGTCATATGCCTCTATGTTCACAGATTTGAATCCTTGTGGAAATTCATGATCCAGCACCTCATCGGTGAAGCACAGAGGGTGCACAACCCCTCTGTATCTGGCCGTGTCGCGGCATGCTGTCAGTTGTTCTTGCATCCGGTGTTGATTCTGGACTGGTATTCGATCGGTATGATCGTTGTGGTGACCATAATCCCACGTCGGAGCATTTCCTCTATATCCGTAGATGGACCTGGTCGCACCGGCCTTTTTGTCCAGGAGCTCGCATAAATCGTGTGCGGTATCAGTGGCTGCTCTATCGTGGCCATGAGGTGGTTGGTCCGGCCTAGTGGCCGTATTGTTCTTTGGCGGAATGGGCGCTGTGGCCTCGTCGTCAAATTCGGGTAGCAGCTTGCGCTTTGGGTAGCTCTTTGTGTGGCGATCGTCGCCACATTTTCCTTCGGTGTCTAGCACCTTGTTCCATCTTTGGTTGAGCGTATCCTGCGCGGCTTTAAGCCTTTGCTTCTGCTTCTCCAGGCTCCTTGCCGTGGCCAGAAGCTTTCTGCGGAGGTTATCTTGCTTCAAACGTTTTTCCGGGATGATGATTGCGTCGTCAACCGGACTGTCCTCCCCTCCGTGGGTAGTTTGATGATTTCGGCCCTCGGGATCGCTGTGATCGAGCGTTTGTTCGGCGTGGCCTGGCTCTTCTTGTTCTGTTGCTGGGTTCAAATTGTTGCCTTCGGAGTCAACCAGAGTGTCGTTTTTCCTCGCACTATTATTGCTATTTTTACTGTGACTGGACTTAGAGCGGCGCCTGCGCCGTCGTTTCTGTTTTTTGTCCGGGGGATTTATCCTCCGTCGTGTCCTTCTTGTCACCGTTGTCTTCCTTAGGCATGTCCACCATGTAGATGTCATATGATGAAGTGGCGGTCCAGCTCCCCATGGGCGGTGGTTCCAAATCGTCCCCTACGTCGACATCCATACCGTCGATGTCGTCGGAGTCGAAATCAAGCATGTCTGTTAGGTCATCGACAGTGGCTATGAAGTGGGTGGTGGGTGGGAGGCGATTTTCTTCGTCATCCGTGCCCCACTTAGGCCGGACATAGTTCGGCCGGGAATCTCCTGACAGAGAGAGAGACCTTAATGAATTTAGCACATCGCCAAAGGTGGAGTGCTGGAAGATATCCGCGGCGGTGAATTCCATGACTGGAGCCCAATTAGATTCGATGGGCATGGATGCACGCGGTCCAGGACCTACGATCGAAGACAGGTCCGGGGGTCCAGAGACACAGATTTCCTTAGAAGTGGAGTCTGTGTTCGGCTCCAACGCCGATAGGTATGCAGCCTGCGTGGAGGGGTCCATCCACCCGTCCTCGGATGGCACGATATGCTCTGGATCAAAGTTCGGAGCCATGGCAGGGGCGATATCCCGGATACTGTCCGACGACAGATCTAAGTTATGCGCGTGGCGATCATTCGACGCTCCTGACGTGGGCTCGAATCTGTCGAAGATCAAGTCTCCACGGAGGTCGGCAATTTAGTTTAGGTTCCCGAACCTGACCTGATGGCCAGGGGCGTAGCTGTCGATCTGCTCTAGATGGCCAAGTGAGTTGGCCCGCAGCACGAAGCCGCCGAACACGAAGATCTGTCCGGGAAGAAAAGTCTCACCCTGGACGGCGTTGTTGAAGGTTGGAGAAGCCATCGAGCCTTAAAGCGACGACACAGAGGAACTCTCAATGAAAGCACCAATGTCGGTGTCAAAACCGGCGGATCTCGGGTAGGGTGTCCCGAACTGTGCGTCTAAGGCTAATGGTAATAGGAGACTGGGGACACGATGTTTACCCAGGCTCGGGCCCTCTCGATGGAGGTAATACCCTACTTCCTGCTTGATTGATCTTGATGATATGAGTATTACAAGAGTTGATCTACCACGAGGTCAGAGAGGCTAAACCCTAGAAGCTAGCCTATGGTATGATTGTTGTTGTCCTATGGACTAAACCCTCCGGTTTATATAGACACCGGAGGGGGCTAGGGTTACACAGAGTCGGTTACAGAGAAGGAGATCTATCATCCGAATCGCCAAGCTTGCCTTCCACGCCAATGAGAGTCTCATCCGGACACGGGACGAAGTCTTCAATCTTGTATCTTCATAGTCCAACAGTCCGGCCAAAGTATATAGTCCGGCTGTCCGGATACCCCCTTATCCAGGACTCCCTCAGCGCGCGCCCCTCTTTCCCTCTCCCTCTCCCTCTCCCTCTCCTTCCCTCTTTCCCCTTCTTGGAATAGGAAAGGGAGACCAACTAGGATTGGGAATCCTAGTTGGACTCCCCCTTGGCGCGCCCCCTCTAGGCCGCCGGCCTCCTCCCTCTACTCCTTTATATACTTGGGCAGGGGACACCCCAAAGACACATCAATTGTTCTTTGCCGTGTGCGATGCCCTCCTCCACAGTTTACTCTTCCGGTCATAGTGTCGTAGTGCTTAGGAGAAGCCCTACGCGGATCACATCATCAACACCGTCACCATGCCGTCGTGCTGACGGAACTCTCCCTCAACCCTCTACTGGATCAAGAGTTCGAGGGACGTCATCGAGCTGAACTGAACACAGAGGTGCCGTACGTTCGGTACTTGGATCAGTTGGATCATGAAGACGTTTGACTACATCAACCGCATTAACTAACGCTTCCGCTTTCGGTCTAAGAGGGTACATGGACACACTCTCCCGCTCTCGTTGCTATGCATCTCCTAGATAGATCTTGCGTGATCGTAGGATTTTTTTTGAAATTGCATGCTATGTTCCCAACAATCCTAGTGTATGAAGTTGTCCCTGACTAGATCATCATTCCAGGACCAATTATCATTGCCTATCAGATCTAAGACTGTATGGATTATGGCAATACCAACCTGCTCTGATGGCCGCAATGATAACCTCCCCGACAACCATCTATCTTCCCAGATGATACGTCCACGGCCAATCATTTCTTGTTGGCGAATACTTTTAGGAGTGCAGTTATAGTTGTCGCAAGTTACATAAATATTGCATGCAGGCAATGTCGGAAGGTCATAAGATTCTGCGAGTCCACTAGGACAGAAAGCATTTCTGTCATGATCAGGGTACCATCAGTGTGGAATTTGAGGACTTTCATCTCTTCTTTAATTAACTTCGATGTGCTCGCTGCCACTCTTGTGAAATGCTTGATGTTTTAAGTACTTCACAAACTCTAATCAACTTCTCCATACAATGTTGTAAACGAAAAAAAGCTAACTATATTGTATTGTAAACAAAAAAGCTAACGAAAAATACACGGGAAAACCAGAAGAAAAAAACCCTGAGCAGGAAGCATGTTTTTTAATCATTTTTCTCTTTCGGCTTGTGGAAGCAAATATGTGCCTCCACGAGAAGCTAATTTGTGCTTCTCGCAAAAGAAAAAAACACGTTTTCCCATTCCGACAAGCACAGTTGTGCCTCTCACGAAACCAAATATGTGCATCCCGTGAAAGAAATAAACAAATATTCCCTTTTCTGACAACTACGCCTCTCGTCAAAACAAATATGTGCCTCCATGAGAAGGAAATCTATTCCTCCCGTGTAATAAAAAACAAGTTTTTTCTTTCTTTTTTGAGAGGCACAAATCTGTGCCTCCCGTGAAAGAAATAAACAAATGTTCCCTTTTTTTGAGAGAAACAAATATTTCCTTTTCCGACAACTACGCCTCTCGTCAAAACAAATATGTGCCTCCATGAGAAGGAAATCTATTCCTCCCGTGGAATAAAAAACAAGTTTTCTTTTTCTTTTTTGAGAGGCACAAATCTGTGCCTCCCGTCCCGTGGAAGCAAAACAAAATGTTTTTTTCTACTTTTCCAGAAGGCTCCACGGAAGCAAATCCGTGCCTTCACGAGAAGCATATTTGTGCTTCCCATGGAAGAAAAAAACATGTTTTTTTGTGTGTTTTTTTATTTCTTCTCTAAAACATAGGGAAAACCGAGTGCAAATCGAAAAACCGAAAAAAAACCCAACCGAAAACGTGTACAACAAAATAAAAATAAATCCTAATAGAGCGCTCTCATCCAACCAAAATGACCCTTGCCGAGGTCCTGCCAGGGGTACCCCTTGATTAGTTGCTCCAGCAGAGACGTAAAAAGGAAAACAGAAACTACCGACAAAGAGCTTGGCAATACAGCTAAAAAAAAGGGGAATTTGATGATTTGCCACGGCTTTCTTTGCACTTTGATGATTTGCCCTTGTTTTCATTGACACTGATTTTTTCCACACCTTTGCCAAAACTTTGATTATTTGCCCCTGACAAGATGGGTCCACCGTGAAATGTCTAAAATGTCCCTGCAATCCAGATGACGACAGCACAGCCTAGGCCGAGTACCATCTCACCTCTCCCAGCCTCGACCAAACCACGACGATGACCTGCACGAGCCGAAGCCCCCGACCTCCGCGTGCTGTGGAAGCTCCCGGCCGTCCCGACTGTCTCCTTCGCGGGGTGCTCGCGCTGCTAGCCTACCTCAGCAGCTCGGTGTGCTGTGGTGACCACGGTTGGTGAGGCGGCGCTGCTTGGCTACAACTGTATGCCGCGGAAGCTCTCGAACGACACGACGGTTGCCGACGTTGGCGGTGACCCTGACCATAGCCAGCAAGGCGGCGCTACTTGGCTACCACTGTATGTCGTGGAAGCTCTCGGACGACACCACGGTTACCGACGTTGGCGCTCACCCTGACCACAACCAGCAAGGCGACGCTGCGTGCGGCGGCGCAACAAGTAGGCTCGACCTGCGGCTGCCGATCTGGTTGGCCTTCCTCGAGTTAGAGCCTTAGAGGAGATGATGAGGCAAACGCCGCGGCGGGTGCCGGCGCTGCGCGCCACGGCTGCAGCGACCGAGCTTGACCTACAGCCGCGCATGGCAGCCGCAACGACTGGGCTCGACCTGCTCTGGTAGACGGAGATGGGCGTGCATGGCTAGCTGAACATGGCTGTAGAAGCGAACAACATGGCAGCTCGGGCGTCCAACAGGCAAGGGGAGAGGAGCAGCATAGCGAGCCACCGAGGTTGGGGACGAACGGAGAAGTGCAGGCAACAGACAGAGCAGTTCTTGTGAATCGATTCAGTTCAACCAATTTGGGCCGCTTTGATTCAAGGGGTATTTTGGTAATCAGTTCAACTGTATTATATGTAAAACAGAATAAATCGGTTAAAAGGGGCAAATCATCAAAGTTTTGCCAAAGGTGTGGCAAAAATTCAGTGTCAATGAAAACAGTGGCAAATCATCATAGTGCGAAGAAAGCTGTGGCAAATTATCAAAATCCCCTAAAAAAAACTAAACAAACGGCCCAGTGACCCCAATTTCGTCCGGCCCAGAGCAGCCCACTGAACCAGAGGGGCGCGGAGCCCATAAGCCACGGCCCGCTAGGGTTCCACGCCTCCCCACATAAATACTCCTCTGCCTCCCTCTTCCTCCCCCGACGGCCGCCATCTCCTTAGGTTTCAGTTCTCCTCCGCCTCCGGTCTCGAGAGCTCGCCAGAATGGTCGCCCACAGGGTAAGCTCCTCCCCCTCCCCAACCCCCACCCCGCCGTCATCCTCCTGTCCTCTAGATCCGCCGCGCCGTCGATCTTACCCCCGTCGTGGCTGACCTCTCTGTGTTTGCGCGCAGTTCCACCAGTACCAGGTGGTGGGTCGCGCGCTGCCGGCCCCCGGCGATGAGCAGCCCAAGATCTACCGCATGAAGCTCTGGGCCACCAATGAGGTCCGCGCCAAGTCCAAGTTCTGGTCAGTCTCCTCCCCCGACCGACCTCGCGGCGCCATGGCCTCGATCTTCCTCGCGCGTTGGTTTCGTGGGTGCTTATGTGTTTGATTATTTGCGCGCAGGTACTTCCTGAGGAAGCTCAAGAAGGTGAAGAAGGCCAACGGCCAGATGCTCGCCATCAACGAGGTATATCACTTCCCTCTAGTTGCCATGATCCGTGGATGCAACTTTAACTGTGCTGGCTGGTACTAACTGCCGTGGTTGTGCAATAGATCATTTTTTGCACCGTGTTGGTCTTGTGTATGGTGAAGACGCTTGATTTTAGTTGCTGCATAGGGAGGTGTATGCAGCGTTGCAGTGATCTAGCTTTAACCAAACGGTAGATTAACATTGTTTCTGTGGATTGTGCTGAGGTTTGGTGGTTTCTATGGAAGGTCCTTAGTTCCTTAGTAGGTCATCTATATTGGTCCTGACCTCGCTTGTATGTCAGGTTTAGTGTGTGTTCTGTGATGTTGTTGAAATAGGGTATTTGGTAGATTTATACTAGATCATGTGAGTTTTGGCCTAATTTGGTGTGAATATAAATTGAACAAGCCGCTAAATGTTATGTAACAAGTGTTCTGAATTGGTATCAAATGCAATACCCAGTTCACCCTGCTTCTCTTATGTTACAAGTGTTCCGAATTAAGTCCATAGATACTTGATGTCCAGTGCACACAATAGCATTTAGAAATGTGCAAGTATGCTGATTTGATGTTGTTTCTTTTTTCAAAACTCTGCATGTTATTTCTAGTATGTTATACATGTAAAAGGAGAGTTAGAAATGTACAAGTATGCTGATTTGATGTTGTTTCTTTTTTCAAAACTCTGCATGTTATTTCTAGTATGTTATACATGTAAAAGGAGAGTTAGAAAATGTGAATTAAGTGTAACCATCAGTTAGGACATGTTGCTGTCTTTTGGATTTATGTTCCCACCTTTGGATTTTGTGTTTTGCTCCATCTGCTCATCTATTTTCATTATGCAAGAATAGTGTCAATTTATTTCTCTTTATCTTTTGTCATGCTGATCCCTCATATATTACTGCAACTATCATTCAAGCTGTTCCAGTCATCTTTGTAGCAGTATATATCAATCTAGAACTGAGGGTTGTGACAACTTGGTAGCAAAGCCCACATGTGGATTTAAGTGCAGCAGAGATTGTAAGCTCTGGTACCAAGTTGTTGTGGTCCGCAATTCAAGATTGGTATGTACAGTCAGGAAGATCACCGGGCTGGCTTGGCTCATAGTGGGGGTATATAAAGGTTTGGATGACTAAGAAGGCCAGGAATAGATTGGTCAATGATCTTACATAATGAAAATAGATGTGTCTAGCTTCTTAATAGAGCTGGTTGTAACATCAATTCAAAATGGTCGGGATGTAACTCCTAAACATATACCCTACATGGCTCTTTTAACTGTTATTAGGAAGAAAAATATGTGTGCATCAGGAACATTTTCTCTTGTCATTAGTGGTGGCATAGGGGAGTGCCACTTTGCTTATGCATGCTAAAACTTAAAATCTTGTTGAAGCTATTGTAGATCTTAGTATAACAGTGGTTATCCAGTTACTTACTCTTCTGTTATTCTACTATGTAAATGATTGCCAGTTGTTTGATGCACTTTGTTTCTAAGTTAGAGCTGGCCGGTGCTTACTTGTTTTGTTTACTCCTTAGTTTTAATCTGGTGTTGTTTATCTGGATTTTATCCGATCCATGCAGATTCTCCCTGTATGGATGTATTTGATTGTCTTGTCTGCTTATTCTAACAAGCACATATGTCTGTTTATCTCTCTTTTGTCAGATCTTTGAGAAGAACCCCACCACAATCAAGAACTACGGCATCTGGCTGAGGTACCAGAGCAGGACCGGTTACCACAACATGTACAAGGAGTACCGTGACACGACCCTCAACGGCGGGGTGGAGCAGATGTACACGGAGATGGCGTCGCGGCACCGCGTGCGTGCCCCCTGCATCCAGATCATCAAGACTGCGACGGTGGACTTCAAGCTGTGCAAGAGGGACAACACGAAGCAGTTCCACAACTCGAAGATCAAGTTCCCGCTGGTGTACCAGAAGGTTCGCCCACCCACCCGCAAGCTCAAGACCACCTACAAGGCGACGAGGCCCAACCTCTTCATGTGAGCGGGTCCCTACTCTACTGGCCTGTGTGTTTTAGCGTGTAAGAGTTTGAAGATTTTTGCATGTGGAAGTTTTGGTTAAGCACTTAGATGATGTTTTCGGTCGCTAAGG
Organism: Triticum aestivum; assembly: GCF_018294505.1. Taxonomy (NCBI): domain Eukaryota; kingdom Viridiplantae; phylum Streptophyta; class Magnoliopsida; order Poales; family Poaceae; genus Triticum; species Triticum aestivum. The sequence continues at coordinate 660,514,670 of NC_057795.1, forward strand.
ATGCTGCTGCTTTGATGCAACTCTTGACTTTGTTTGGTATTAGTAATGCGCAGCAGATCCATCAACTGCTAGCCCTCAGCTGCTATGTTTTGGTTTGGTCTGCTTTCAAATGCAGTCGACAAGTCTGATGCCTGAAATTATTCCGTGCGCCCACCCTTTTAGGGCTGGTTATTAGCGAATGTAGACTGAAATGAGTTAGCAAACGCATTGAAACTTACATCTGATTCAGGAACGTCTATATGCACATCTTATAGGGAAAATACACAGGAGCTTCAAAACATACCATGAAACGTTAAAAAAAAGGAATTTTGGGTGCCAGATCTACTCCGTGTGGAGTTCCGTGAAGAAATGACATTGAGAGCTCCAAATCCTCATGAGTAGGTACAGAAATTTCTTCATTTCAGGAATAAATAGGCATGGACATACCTGCCTACCATACTGGTTGTTAAGTGAGTGGCATAGTTAAAATGTCGCTGCTTTATTCGGGAAATATCAAAGGAAATGAAATTCGCTACGCCCCCCCCCCCCCCCCCCCCCCCCCCCCGCCAAAGGCCCTGCTGCTTAATTGGCTCGCCGGCAATGCCATTGAGTATGATCATCGAGGAAAAGGAGCTAAGGAGGGTTGCTATCCAATCCCTAAGTTTGCTTGGGAATCCTCGTCGTTGGAGTAGGCAGAGCAAATACCCCCACTTAACAGTGTTGAAGGCCGTGCGGATATCAGCGAGACTGCGAAAATACAAGAAGTTGTTATGAATGCTTGTTGTTTTGATGAAAGTGCTTTGGGTGTTGTAGACGAGACTTGTCACGTGGGGACCAAGCCTTAGGAAGAGCACTCTCGCAATATTTTTTGCAATCGCGTGGATGAGGCTGATGGGTCTATAGTCGGCGATTTGCTTCGCCCCTTCCTTTTTAGACAGAAGCACCACATCCTCGGAGTTGAGCCACTGGAGGTTTGCAGTGTGAAGTGAGTCAAAATTACTAATGTCCCTCACGAGGTCGACTTTGACAATGTTCCAACACTTCTTGAAAAAGAGGCCCGTGAAAGCCATCCGGCCCCGGGGCCTTGTCACTTGGCATGTCATTGATCGCATCAAGGACATCTCTTTCGGTCATCAGGAAGTCAATGCCATGTAGGTCGATTGATTCCAAATTTAGCCCCTCACAGTTGAAATCTTTGCGGCTTTTGGGGCCTCTCTTCATGACATTGGAAAAATGATCTTGGATTAGCTTCTCTCTGGCTTCGTGCTCGGTGACCCACCCCTGCTTGTTCTTACCTTTTGTCATCGCCATTGATTAGCTCCAAAGAATTCTTGAGGTTGCTACGAGAGAGGGGCTCCTTCGTAAAGTTAGGGGAAGGGGAGCCATGAAGAGGATCTCTCTCTCTCTCTACGCGGATGACGCGACCGCCTTCTTGGCCCCAATCAAAAGAGACGTGGACAACCTTGCAAGCATTTTGAGGGGCTTCGGGGAGGCCATGGGTCTATGCACCAATTTCCACAAGAGCTCGCTTGTGCCCATTCATTGCAACCACCTCAATTTGGGTCGCCTAACCCAAGGATTGCTAGCTACAAGGGCTTCCTTCCCTTTGCGATACCTGGGGCTCCCTTTCTCAGTTTGGCAACTAAAGTCGGTGGATTTTCAGTTTTTAGTGGACAAGGTTGCGAGCAAGCTAACAACTCATGAGGGCAAACCGGAAAAGCATCACCACCATCGGACAAACGACTCTAGTCAAGTCCAGGATCACCTCCCAGATGGTCTAGCCTGCCACACCGTTGGTCATCCAGCCGACCATCCTTCTCAATGTAAACAAGCTCGAGATAACTTTCCTATAGTCCGGGTCGAACAAGACGATTGGGGCAAAACGCGAGGTAAATTGGCAGATTATCTGCCGACCACTCCAATATGGAGGACTCGGGGTTCTCAACACCAACAAGTTTACACGTGTTCTCCGGTTGCAATGGTCGTGGTATGGATGGAAGGAGCCTGTCAAGATGTGGGTGGGGATGGAGAACCCATGTGACGAGGAGGACCTAAATTTTTCTATGCTTCCACCACTATCATCGTTAGTAATGGTGCGAAGACCCCGTTCTCGGACTCTCCTTGGCTTCTTGGGAGCAAGCCAAAGGACATTGCCCCGCTCATTCATGAAGCATCCAAGAGAAATAATTGGATGGTTCAGGAGGCCCTCAAGCACAACACTTGGATTTTCAAGATCAAACCTCCTGCCAACATCTCCGTGGAGCACATCACACAGTTCTTTACCCTTTGGGCGCTCTTGCATGAGGTCCAACTCGATGAGCTCTCCGAGGACGACATCCTATGGAAACATATGGCTAGTGGGCTCTACTCGGTGGCTTTCGGATACTAGGCGCAATTCCTAGGGATGGTTCTCCCACCTATGGACAAAATGGTTTGAAAGGCTTGTGCTCCTCGAAAAGTCAAGTTCTTTGCGTGGTTAGCTCTACGAGATATATAGAATCTGGACCGCGATAGATTGGCAAAGTGTGGGTGGCCCAACTGTGATTTTGCCCTGTTTGCAAGGGAGTGCAAGAATATGGGACTCACCTCGTCTACAAATGCCGCTACACCCCAAGGCTTTGGTCCTTGGTCATTGACAAATACCACATTCTCGGGCTTGGCATAACCGCTTGGCCCTTGTTCGACTCGGTTGAGGCTTGGCGGGCAAATACTTGCGACAACGGCACATGAAACTGTAGGATCGAAAGTATGTCTAGAGGGGGGTGATTAGACTACTTGACCAAATAACAACCTTGCCTTTTTCCAATTTTAATTCTTGGCAGATTTTAGCAACTTAGCACAAGTCAAGCAATCAACCTACACATGCAATTCTAGAGTATAGCAGCGGAATGTAAAACAATTGCATATGAAGGTAAAGGGGAGGAGTTTGAGGAGGCAAACACAATTAGGAGACACGGAGATTTTTGAGCCGTGGTTCCGATGGGTGGTGCTATCGTACATCTACGTTGATGGAGACTTCAACCCACGAAGGGTAACGGTTGCGTGAGTCCACGGAGGGCTCCACCCAAGAAGGGTCCATGAAGAAGCAACCTTGTCTATCCCACCATGGTCATCGCCCACGAAGGACTTGCCCCACTAGGGGTAGATCTTCATGAAGTAGGCGATCTCCTTGCCCTTACAAACTCCTTGGTTCAACTCCACAATCTTGTCGGAGGCTCCCAAGTGACACCTAGCCAATCTAGGAGACACCACTCTCCAAGAAGTAACAAATGGTGTGTTGATGATGAACTCCTTGCTCTTATGCTTCAAATGATAGTCTCCCCAACACTCAACTCTCTCTCACTGGATTTGGATTTGGTGGAAAGAAGATTTGAGTGGAAAGCAACTTGGGGAAGGCTAGAGATCAAGATTCATATGGTAGGATTGGAATATCTTGACCTCAACACAAGTGTAGGTGATTATCTCTCAGAAAATGTAAGCTGGAAGTGTAGGCATGTTCTGATGGCTCTCTCCACGAATGAAGAGTGGGTGGAGGGGTATATATAGCCTTCACACAAAATTTAACCGTTACACACAACTTACTAAACTCGGTGGGACCGAATCGTTAAACTTGGTCAGACCGATTTAGCAAATAATGTGACCGTTAGGACTTTCGGTGGGACCTACATGTCAACTCGGTGGGACCGATGTGGTTAGGGCTGGGGCATACCATAATCTCGGTGAGACCGATTACACAAACTCGGTGGGACGATTTTGGTAATAAGCTAACAAGAGAGTTGGTCAGACAAACTCGATGGGACCGATTCGCTCATCTAGGTTAGACCGAAACGTTATGAAAGGGAAACAGAGAGTTTGCATTGCAGTCTTGGTGGGACCGATCGCTCATCTCGGTTGGACCGAAACGTTACGAAGGGAAACAGAGAGATTACAATCCCATCTCGGTGAGACTGATATCCCTATCGGTGAGATCGAAAAGACTAGGGTTTGTGGCAGTGGCTATGGCATCTGAACTCGGTGGCGCCAGATAGAAAGAATCGGTGGGGCCGAGTTTGACTTTTGGTTTAGGTCATATGTGGATGTGAGAAAGTAGTTGAGGGTTTTGGAGCATCTCAGTAAGAATTTTGAGCAAGAACCTCATTAAGCAACACCTCACCCCTCCTTGACAGTATTGGCTTTTCCTATAGACTCAACGTGATCTTGGATCACTAAAATGGAAAAAATAGAGTCTTGTGCTTTGAGCTTGAGCCAATCCTTTTGTCCTTAGCATTTTGAGGGGTCCACTTTTCTCATCCATGCCATGCCAATCATTGAGCTTTCCTAAAATATTTTCCTTGAAATAGCATTAGCTCAATGATCTATATGTTGTTAGGAATTACCAAAACCACCCAGGGATAGTTGCACTTTCAATCTCCCCCTTTTTGGTAATTGATGACAACATATATATCAAAGCTTTGAAAAATGATAATAAGATTGAAAAACATTGTCGCTTTGAGAAGTATGTGAAAAGTAAGAGCTCCCCCTAAATTTGTGCATTATTTAAGATTTGCTTTGGACTGCAAATGCACAATGAGTTAGGATCATGGGTTACTCTTCCACGTCACATACATCTTGGTGGAGTGCTTAAAATGATAATAGTTAAACACATGCACTCATCACCAAGCAAAGTGAATGATCATATGAGAATATGAGAGATAATATCATCCAACAAGCATTAATGTAGCATAGCATATGATCAAACACATGATCATCCAAGTATCTCACAAAAGACATAATGTATCAAGCAAACAAGCAAACAAGAAGTTCAACCACCAAAAATAAGAGAGAACAAAAGCAACACTCTCTCTCGAAGCCTATGATCTATACATTTTTCTGCCCCTTTGGCAACAAGTTACCAAAAAGTTCATAGAAAATGCATAGTGCTAAACGACTCTCAGGCTTGATCTTCAGGTGGTGGTGTAGAGATGACTCCAAGGACAAAAGCATCAGTCGATGAAGATGGAGCTGGTGGAGTGACTGCTGGAGCTGGTGGCACTGAAGCTGTAGCTGGTGCAGATGATGTAGCTCTGGTATCTGGGATAGGCACTGCAGCAGATCTCTGTCCTCTGGGCACCCTAGCAAATGCATGTGTAGTAGTCTTGCCCTTCTTCTCCTCCAATTCCTCCTGAAGTTGCTCAATAACTGATTGGATCTCAGTGACCTTCACATCAAGATCATAGAACTTCTGCTCGATGATTCTCTCCAAACTCTCCTGGTTTTGAGTCAGGGTGGCCAAGCCCTTCTCAATCCTCAAGGTGGAGGCAATCAAGTAGCCAAGCTGATCTTGCTTGCTCTTCAGGAAATACTGAGATGCCTCTTCAGCAGTTGGCATCCTAGTTGCTTTCTCAGCCCTTGCTTTCTCCTTCTTCTCTTGTGCTTGCACAGATGATGGTTCATTCTCATCCATCACAATGGTGTTGTCCTCAAAGTCAGGGTAGATGGGCAAGTGCTCTTTATCAAAAAGATATGTGCCAGTGCCCATCTTGGAGTTTATGAGCTCCTGAATTTGTGGGGCATATCCACATGATCTCTTCTGATCAGCAGCAGACCTTTTGATTGTTTCCACAATCAGACTCATGACTTTGAATTTCTAAGGCACATCAAATATATGTAGCATGTTGATTGCATGGCCTCTGATCATCTTGTGATCTCCTGACTTGGGCAACAGAGTGTGCCTTAAGATCCAGTTGATAGTTAGCAATCCTGACAACAGATAATGTACTGATCCAAGCTTATGTGTCTCTAGAGCAGCATCTGGGATCTCCCTATACATTTGAGCCATAGAGTTGTGGTCTTTCTTCTTGGTGGCATAGACATCCAAGTCATCCTCAGTCTCCTTTGGAGCATTTATCAATTCAGACCATTCCTCAACTGTAGATTGGTACCTTGTACCCTCAGACATCCAGACAATTCTCCCATCTGGGTAGAAGTGAGTTGTAGAGTAAAACTGCATGATGAGCTCATCATTCCACTTGGTGAGCTTCTGGCCAACAAAGTCATCTACTCCACAAGCGTTGAAATTGTCATACACTCCTGGATAATGCTCTTCATTCTTCTTGATCTACTCCCAGTCAACCCATCTCATATCACATACTATGGGCTTCTTGTCAAGCAAAACTGTCTCATAGAAATCCTGCTGTTCTTTAGTGTGAAACCTGTAGTCCACAACAGTTCTTCTTCTGACAGCATAGGGATCAGTTTGTCTCCACAGTCTCAGACCTGCATCCTTCCTGAGCTTCATGTCCTCAGCTACTGGATGCGCATCATTATGATCAGGGATCTTAGGCTTCAACTTTCTCAAAACAAGTGATTCATCATCTTCTTCATCATTAGCTGCCTCAGGCACTAGGGCCTTGTTCTTTTCTTCAGCTGGTATGTTCCTAGTGCTCCTCTTAGGTGCAATCTTGGGCTTAGGAGCAGCAGCTTTGGGAGCATCTTTGGGCTTAGATGGAGCAGCCCCTGATCTGATTGCATCTCCCATCAACTTCTGAGCTTTAGGTGCTGGTGCAGCAACCTCTTCCTCTTCTTCCATCATAGAGGGCTTTCCAACAACTCTGGAAACTGTCTTCTTCCTTATCCTAGTAACTACCTTGGGCAGGTTACTAGGTGTGCTCCTGCTACCCTCATCTAAGGTACTGGAGGGACTAGTGCCCTCACTCATCTGTACTTGCTCCTCTGACCTGTTCTAACTGTCACTCTGATCTGACATGATGCAAACTTCTGACAGCAGACCCTGCGAATAGATGTGGATGAGGTAGAGTAGATGAGCATCACCAAGTACGAATATTTTTGCAAAACATTGAGTCAAAAACTTAGTTTTAGTTTTCCAAAGAAAGCATTTCGGAGCTACCGATTTGTAAACTCGGTGATACCGAAGTAGCTTTTGGAACCTAAACTAGTGAACTCGGTTGGACCGAGTCACAGTTCGGTGGCACCGAGACTGCTAGGGTTTCATAGAGAATCGATATTGGTCACACCGATTTGCAATTCTCAGTCGGACCGAGAACCACATGTGCAATAGCCTAAGCCAAATCGGTGAGACCGATTTCTACAACTCGGTCGGTCCGAGATGAATTCGCGGAAACCTAACCCTAAATTTTCAATCCAAGTCTAAACTATGGAGTATTTTCGCTGGATAGGAAGAGTTCAATCGTGGCAAGATTTATGGCAATGCAATGTGCTAGGAATCAGAGTGAGAATAGCACAAAGATCAAGTCCATACCCTAATGTGACGGTGGACTTGCTACGGCGGCAACGATGGAGCTGAATTCTGTTGACGGCGGCGGAGACCAGCGGCGGGAGGTCGCTGGCGACGAGGAGGATGATTCAGAGACCCGATGAGGCAGAGCAGGCTGTGCACAGGCAAATAGTTTCAAAAGAATTTCCAAAAAAATCACCCGTGAGTATATATAGCCTGACCGTGTTGGTGTGACCGAGTGAAACAACTCGGTGGCACCGAGATGCAAAACTGCAAGCAGTTGCTGCAACTCGATGTGACTGAAAAGTTCAAATCCGTTGCACCGAGATTGAAAACCTAGATCAACTTAGTGATCTCGGTATGACCGAAATGGATGAATCGGTCAGACCGAAATGCACAAAGAGGTTTTGGAAGTTTAAGTCTTTGACAAATCGGAAACTCCGAGTGCTCCTCACACAGAGTGGTTTGAATCTGACTTGATCAAACTTTGTGATATAGCATGAATAGAGTATGAGACAAGAAGAGCATAGATAGCTAGAGAAGATTCTTAGGCATTCTTGTCCATCCACTTGGCAAAAGAAAAGAAGCCAAACAAGCAAAACAACAAGTGGATGTCCTCGAATGAGTAAAATATGCAAACGACATGCTCACACAATAAAATGGCAAATGAAATATGTGACAAAGCATGCACAACCAATTCTAGCATCTATCAAGCAATTGGCGATGACTAGGTCATCTATATATGAGTATATTGATTTAGGAGTCAAATGAGAACATTTGATCATAGGTCATACTCATCGTTTAAGCACAAGTGGGGTTACCACTTTTTCATAAAGCATTGTTATGTTCACACCATTAGAGTTGCTTTAGCTCAATTCTTAGAGTAAAGCTCCCCCTAGATGTGAGATTCCCCCTTAGAGGGATGAACTAACCTTGGGTTTTGTCAATGATGACTTCATGTAGGTTTTGAAGATGTGGATGCTCTATGTTGATGTAGATCATTTGGAGCAATCCTTTGGAGTGAGTTGTACTTTCAATACCTACATAGGTTAGTCCCACAAGGAACAAACAAGGATATCCATAGACATAGAGTGATGCGCACACAAGAAGATGTCTATGAAAGCTTTAGGTTACCTTGTCCCTTGTCTTACCAACAAGAGGGTTTGTGACTCCATGAACTAGTGCAAGATGTGGAAGTTGATTGCACTTGTCCTCGCCAAAATGATAAGAGTGAGGTATATTGGCAGAGTCACCCTCAAGAACTCTCTAGTTCTTCTTCTTCGGGATCCACACCATCTTGATAGGAATCCTTGGGGTTGAAGTCGTTCTTGATGAAGTAAAACTTGATGTAGTCTTGGGAACCCACTTGACCAAGGCCTTAGGAGCTTCTTCAAATGCATCAATCTCCTCTTGAAGCTTGTCCTTGCCTTTCTGCTTGTGGTCTTGTGGTGGAAGATCATCTTGAGCTTGTGTCCCTTTGAAAGAAGTAGGATCATACTTCTCTTGTTGAGGAACAAACTTCGTCTTGGGGTATTGATCTTCTTCTCACTCGACTCCATTGGCATTGAACTTCCGTTCAAAACCAACACCTTGGTTCTTCCGGTGCCTTCCTTGCTTGCGTACATTTTCCTCAAATTGCTTACTCCCAGCAAGGCTCTTGTAAACACCTTTCTCTATAATTCCCTTCAATAAGCTATTTTCTTGCTCAAGTGTAACTTGGCTAAGAGAATCATTAGTGGAATCAAGAGAACTATTAGAAGCAACAACATTAGATTTAGCATGATGATTGTTGTTACTACTAGAGGAAGAATCCTTTTTGTTACTAGACTTGACTTGTGGCATGTAAGTAGAGAAGAGTAAATGCTTGGCAATGTAAGAAGAACTTTTCTTGCGAAGATCATCATTGATAGCCTTTAAGAACTCATGCTCTTGCTCAAGGTTGAGCTTCTCAAAGCGTAACTTCTTATGAGTCCTTAAATGTTCTTGATTATCTCCTAAGATAGTTTCATGAGCTAACTTAAGAGTGTTTAGTTCTTTAGTTAGGAGCTCATGCTCTTGCTCAAGGTTGGGCTTCTTAAAGCGTAACTTCTTATGAGTCCTTAAAAGTTCTTGATGATCTCCTAAGATAGTTTCATGAGCTAACTTAAGAGTGTTTAGTTCTTTAGTTAGGAGCTCAATCTTCTCCTTATCATTGTCATTCGTTTCATCTTGATTATCATGATTATATGACGTTTCATCATAGTATTCATCACTAGAGTTGTCAATAAGTAAATCATCATCACCTAGCAAGTCATCTTCATTACTATTGAAATCAACATACTCGGGGTGTAATACCTTTGGGCATTTAGCCATGAAGCATCTTCCAAGTCCTTCATTTGGTGAGTCAAATATGTCATAGGAGTTGGTTGACACAAGTGCTAGTCTGGCAACACCTTCATCTTGAGTATGTTCTGAGTCGGAGTGATAGCTTCTCTCGGAGTGATGGTCGGAGTCGGAGCCAGATACCCATTCACCAACATGAGCTTGATGTCTTCGTTTTGTATAGATCTTTGATGACTTGTCCTTCCTTTCTGAATCCTTGCTTCTCCGGGATGTTCTTCGTTCATAACGATCATCTCTACTCCTCCTCTCTCTTGGTGGTGATTTTTCTCATCTACTTCTTCTCTTTGGGGATTCTTCTCTTCTTTTGTAGGGAGCCGTACACTCATTGGAATAGTGTCCGGGTCTTCCACAATTGTAGCAATTACGCTCACGACTCGAAGATCTTTTGTCATTGTTGGACCTTGACTTGGAACTTCTTTCCTTGCTTCTACTCTTGTAGAATTTGTTGAAGTTCTTCACCATTAGGCTCAATTCTTCATTGAAGGTTTGTTTCTCACTTGATGATGTGGGAGCTTCACATGAGGCTTTGTAAGCACCACTTGACTTGTTGTGAAGCTCTTCCTTATCCTTGAGTGACATCTCATGAGCAACAATTCTTCCAATGACTTCCGTTGGCTTGAGATTCTTGTAATTGGGCATCATTTGGATCAATGTGCACACGGTATCATATTTTCCATCCAAGGCTCTTAGGATCTTCTTGATGATGAATTTGTCGGTCATCTCTTCACTTACTAAGCCGGCAATCTCATTTGTGATGAGAGCAACCATAGAGTACATTTCAGCGACGCCTTCACCATCCTTCATCTTGAACTTGTCAAGTTGACTTTGAAGCACATCCAATTTGGATTCCTTGACGGAGTCAGTACCTTCGTGCATGTCAATCAAAGTATCTCAAATTTCCTTTGCATTCTCAAGACGGCTGATTTTGTTGAATTCTTCGGGGCATAATCCGTTGAAGAGGATATCACAATCTTGAGTATTGTATTGCAGCATCTTCAATTCTTCCGCGGAAGCTTCACGGTTCGGTTCTCTCCCATCAAAGAATTCACCTTGCAAGCCAATATAGACAATAGTCCAAACGGCGGGGTTATGTCCAAGAATATGCATTTTCATCTTATGCTTCCAACTAGCAAAATTAGTACCATCAAAGTAAGGACCTCTACCATGGTAATTTCCCTCACTAGACGCCATACTCTCCTAGGTTGTGAAACCAAGGCTATGACTGCCAAAAGCTATGGAAATCAAAGCAAATGGAGACCAAAGCTATAATATCACTTGTAGGATCGAAAGTATGTCCAGAGGGGGTTGATTAGACTACTTGACCAAATAAAAACCTTGCCTTTTCCCAATTTTAATTCTTGGCAGATTTTAGCAACTTAGCACAAGTCAAGCAATCAACCTACACATGTAATTCTAGAGTATAGTAGAGGAATGTAAAACAATTGCATATGAAGGTAAAGGGGAGGAGTTTGAGGAGGCAAACGCAATTTGGAGACACGGAGATTTTTGAGCCGTGGTTTCGATAGGTGGTGCTATCGTACATCCACATTGATGGAGACTTCAACCCACGAAGGATAAGGTTGCGCAAGTCCACAGAGGGCTCCACCCAAGAAGGGTCCACGAAGAAGCAACCTTGTATCCCACAATGGCCGTCGCCCACGAAGGACTTGCCTCACTAGGGGTAGATCTTCACGAAGTAGGCGATCTCCTTGCCCTTACAAACTCCTTGGTTCAACTCCACAATCTTGTCGGAGGCTCCCAAGTGACACCTAGCCAATCTAGGAGACACCACTCTCCAAGAAGTAACAAATGGTGTGTTGATGATGAACTCCTTGCTCTTGTGCTTCAAATAATAGTCTCCCCAACACTCAACTCTCTCTCTCTCTCACAGGATTTGGATTTGGTGGAAAGAAGATTTGAGTGGAAAGCAACTTGGGGAAGGCTAGAGATCAAGATTCATATGGTAGGATTGGAATATCTTGACCTCAACACAAGTGTAGGTGATTCTCTCTCAGAAAATGTAAGTTGGAAGTGTAGGCATGTTCTGATGGCTCTCTCCACGAATGAAGAGTGGGTGGAGGGGTATATATAGCCTCCACACAAAATCTAACCGTTACACACAACTTACCAAACTCGGTGGGACCGAATCGTTAAACTCGGTCAGACCGATTTATCAAATAATGTGACCGTTAGGATTTTCGGTGGGACCGACATGTCAACTCGGTGGGACCGATGTGGTTAGCGTTAGGGCATAACGTAATCTCGGTGAGACCGATTACACAAACTTGGTGGGACCGATTTTGATAATAAGCTAATCAGAGAGTTGGTCAGACAAACTCGGTGGGACCGATTTTGGTAATAAGCTAACCAGAGAGTTGGTCAGGCAAACTCGGTGGGACCGATTCGCTCATCTCGGTTAGACCGAAACGTTACGAAAGCGAAACAAAGAGTTTGCATTGCAGTCTCGGTGGGACCGATCACTCATCTCGGTTGGACCGAAACGTTATGAAGGGAAACAGAGAGATTACAATCCCATCTCGGTGAGACCGAGATCCCTATCGGTGAGACCGAAAAGACTAGGGTTTGTGGCAGTGACTATGACATTTGAACTCGGTGGCGCCGGATAGAAATAATCGGTGTGGCCGAGTTTGACTTTTGGTTTAGGTCATATGTGGATGTGAGAAAGTAGTTGAGGGTTTTGGAGCATCTCACTAAGCATTTTGAGAAAGAACCTCATTAAGCAACACCTCATCCCTCCTTGATAGTATTGACTTTTCCTATAGACTCAACGTGATCTTGGATCACTAAAATGGAAAAAATAGAGTCTTGTGCTTTGAGCTTGAGCCAATCCTTTTGTCCTTAGCATTTTGAGGGGTCCACTTTTCTCATCCATGCCATGCCAATCATTGAGCTTTCCTAAAATATTTCCCTTGAAATAGCATTAGGTCAATGAGCTATATGTTGTTAGGAATTACCAAAACCATCCAGGTATAGTTGCACTTTCAGAAACTGACAGGCCAAGGCGTCCCTCACCATGCTTGTTTCGTGGACTATCTAGAACGAGCAAACCGCAAGAGTCTTGAAGTAGAAGAGCACACCACCGATAATATTGCTTGCCTCCATCACGACCGAGGCCAACCTTTGGATCATTGCCGGTGTGAAAAAACTAGGGTCCATAATTTGGCGAGAGTAATCTCATGTCGTGTATTCGGGTTACTTGTAACAAACTCTATCTCTCTTATTTAATAGATGAAGCAAAGCTTTTGCCTCCGTTTAAAGAAAACTCGCTAGGGTTTCAATCTAAACTTAGTTCCATCCGTTAAGATATGGGAGCATCACCCCATCTCGACAAGCTAAAAGGCTCGCCGTGAGAGCACCAGACACTACTAGGAAAAGGCCTACTAATGGCGCATCCTTTTTGCCTACTAATGGCGCACTACCGGTGCGCCATTAGTAGCACGCCATTAGAATTTTTTACTAATGGCGCACCACTGGTGCGCCATTAGTATCTGGTATACTAATGGCGCACCTGGCAGTGCGCCATTAGTGTGTAAATCCATGCGCCATTAGTATGCCTCCCGGGGGGCCAGATGTAAAACCATGTGCTTTGTCACACTAATGGCGCACTCTGCCTTGATGCGCCATTAGTATCCTTCGGCATATTAATGGCGCACTCTGCCTTGATGCGCCATTAGTATGAATTTTTTTTTTGAATATTTGGTTTTTTTTCTTTTCTGATTTTTGCACAGGTTACAAAATATATTATTGGACAGAATATAGACAGCAGCACACAGCAACATTAGATTCATCGAATACAATAGAAGATTAGTCTCCGAATACAATTCATCATATTAGTCTCCGAATTCAAAAGACCAAACAAAGATAAAACATTACAAGTCTCAAGACCGCGAGTATCGAGTTTGTCTTCACATTACAAGTCGATATCGATCATCTAAACTACCATCACATAAAAGAGAGTTGTGGTCATCACGATGAGCATCATCGCGATCAAACTGGTCCCCGACGCCACTAGGGATTGTGTAATCAGGATCGGTGTCTTCCGCGGCGTCCTCATAGCGGTGAGGTTGTTCCTCCATCTCCTGGGACAGCTCCCAGAATTGTTTGCCGCCCGAACCACCGGCCTCATTGTTGTAGGCCATGTTTCGCTCTAAATAGGAAAAAAGTTTGGTCAAAAAGTTGGTTATTGTCAAGGAACAAGATCATGGTCTCATCATTTAGGGTTTGTCGACACCGAGGCACCCTAAAAGCCTAAGCTTTCATCATTTAGGGTTTGTCGACGCCGAGGCACCCTAAAAGCCTAAGCGTACATCATTTAGGTTCTCATCGACACCGAGGCATCCGGGGCAGCCAAGTTAAGTTTTCATCATTTAGGGTTTATCGATGCCGAGGCACCCTAGGTTGGGCCTAATCACTTGGCACTAATCACTTGGCTCTATTGCCACCTATGTTGGGTTTATCATCTAGGGTTTATCGATGCTAAGGAGAATTCTAAGTTGGGCCTAATCACTTGGCTCTATTGCCACCTATGGTTTAATGCAGCAAGGAAAATTTCAGCATGACCTTTGCTGAAAATAGGACATATGGAGTACCCGAATTTGCCGGAACGGAAGTTAATCAACATTCCGACAAACTCAAGGGCCTCTCGGGGTACCTGCAAATTCATCACGACACGATGGTCGGAGACATGACCTTTGCAAAATGGTCGGAGACACGATGGTCTTTCTCAATGTGATCAATTGATGGATCAACACATAAAACATGTCCAATAAGTATGATTTATAGAGTCAACATCAGTATGAATATATATAAAGTTTTTCTTCATCAGCCAGGCCCATGCAAGTAACTGCATCAGTATGAATATATATAAACAAGCAAAGAATGCATGCAAGTTTAAAGTAAAACGTTTCAGTTAATGCAAGTACTCCTCTTGCTCTCTACTTTCTCTCTTCTCTTCTTCAGTTAATTAACTGAATTTTACTGATGTTGTTGTTAACTGAATTTTAATCAGCTGCTGAAGAACACCTTCAGTTTCGTCAGATATAGGTGTAGTTTTCAGAAACAGGAGGGCCCACGTCTCCCCTCCTGGACGTTTCAGAAACAGGAGGGCCCACGTCTCCCCTCCAGAGTTTTCGAGGGCCCACGTCTCCCCTCGAAAGGGCAGGACGTTTGAGTTTTCGAGGCAACTCCCCACGTCTCCCCTCCACTGGCAACTCCCCACGACGCCTCCTATTCCATTGCCACGTCCAGGTAACTCCCCTCCTATTCCATTGCCGCTCCATCTTCCTCCCTCTGCCTCCCTCCTCATTCCATTGCCGCTCCATCTTCCTCCCTCTACCTCCCTCTGCCTCCAGCATCAAGCAACTCCCCTCTGCCTCCACCATCGCTGGCCAGGAGGGCAATGGCGGAGGAATCGTGGAGCAACTCCCCTCCGTCTGCCAAGAGAATGGCGGAGGCATCGTGGAGCAACTCCCCTCCGTCTGCCAAGCATCACCGTGGTGAGGCGTCTGGCAAGGAGCCGCTGGTGGTCGACGACGATGTTCCGGTCCCCGGGCAGAAGCGGGACTACACCGTGCCGCTCAAGGTTGATATCCACCTGAAGGAGCCGCTGGATGTCGTATGCACCAGCAACCCAGACGAAGCCGACAAGATGATCCGCAAGATGAGGAGGAGGCTCGGCGGCATGCTTCATCGGAATATCGGCGTTGATGTCGAGTATACCAAGGAAGACAAACCTCCGCAAATTGCTGCAGTTCTGCAGTTATGCGTGGAGGATCTCGTCCTGGTATACCACATCACCGCGGCAACCAAATGGTAAAAACATCCAGTTCTGAAGTTTCTGTCTAATTAGTAGTTTCTGAAGTAGATGCAATAGTTATGAAGTTCTGAAGTAGATGCATACTAGTTCTGAAGTTATGAAGTTTCTGAAGTTTTGAAGTTTTGTTTTAATTAGTAGTTTCTGAAGTTTTTGAAGTTTCTGAAGTTTCTGAAGTAGATGCAATAGTTCTGAAGTTCTGAAGTAGATGCAATACTAGTTCTGAAGTTATGAAGTTTCTGTCTAATTAGTAGTTTTTTGGTGATCATACAGAATGTTGTCTACAAGTTTTTGTGATCATTTAGTAGCTGTTATGAATGTTGTCTTGTAATGCAAAAGATTGCAAAAAAATACATCATTGAGATGTTATGCTTGCTGTTTTGATCATACAGAATGTTGTCTTGTAGTTGTTGTGATCATTTAGTAGTTGTTGTGATCATACTGTTTTAACTGAATTTTGGTCAGAACTGAAGATGCTATTTTAACTGAATTTTGCTTCAACTGAACCCATTTTAATTCTGTAGTTTCTGAAGTTTTTGAAGTAGATGAATTTGATGCACCAGATTAATTTGATGCAGGCCCAAGGAACTCCGCCCGCTCCTGCAGGAGAAGAAGCTGTACACCTTTGTTGGCTTCTGCATTAGAGGCGACAAGGAGAAGCTGAAGTTGTCTGGTTTGGAGATCAACCCCGACAAGTACGTCGACTTGCAGCGCAAATGGAGAGTTCCAAACAATGGAAAGAAGTGGCAGGCTTTGGCTGAGTTTGCAGCCAGCCTCATCCACCCATCCTACTCAAACATGAAGCAGAAGATCGACAGGAATTCGGACCACCTACTATGGGGGGACAGCCCACTGCCAAACAAGCTCATCGAGTACGCCGCGAAAGATGCGTACGTCACCTACGAGGCATGGAAGAAAATCGAAATCACCAAAGAAGGTTTGGAGCTCTGGCAAGAGGCGGAGGAAAATTGGGATGACCCCTACTACTGGGGATATTGAGTTGTTTGTGGTATTGGGATGACCCCTACTACTGTGTCTCAGTTTGTAGTTATGTGGTTGAACAAGTTTGCTTTTGTTATGTTGAACAAGTTTGCTTTTGTTATGTTGAACAAGTTTGCTTTTGTAATGATGAACAAGTTTGCTTTGGTTGTCAGTTGACATCATCTCATCGCTGAGCATGGTTTAGTTTTACCTTTATCTATTTATTATTTAGGCAGAGCTATTCAGGCATGGAAGATATAATCATCCTTATGGTTACAATGACACATGATCTTTCCAACCACATAACTTAACTGCAAACATTTCCCCTGTAAATTGTAGTTACACATTCCAACCAATACCTGCAGGTTGTAATTTCATACTGAATGACCATCAATGACTAAGTGAAGCAAATAATTGCTATGCAAATAATTGCTATAATCATCCTTGTAGTTACACATTCTCCTCTTGCTCTCTACTTTCTCTCTTCTCTTCTTCAGTTAATTAACTGAATTTTACTGATGTTGTTGTTAACTGAATTTTACTAGTTAAACACATTATAACTTGAGTGTAACTCAGGACAAGTTAAACTTAAGCTAGAAGATACAAGTTGAACACACACCAGGCAGTTTTTATAATATTATCAGAAAAATATCTTCAGTGTAACTCAGGACAAGAAAAATCTCCACCAGAATAGGACTAGCATTTAAGAGTAATTTCCTCCAGTCAAACAAAGTTCAAACAAAAACTGACAACAGTCTTTTGATTAAGAGCCAAGTCACAACACTCTTTGAAGTTCAAACAAAAACTGACAACACTTGTTTGATCTGTCTCCTCCAAGAAAGAGCCAAGTCAGTCTCACCCAACTAGGGAAACATCAGTTAGACCACTAGCAATTGGGAATACACAACTGGGGCTAGGTTTGTGCTCTAGCTAGGCAGTAAAACAGAGCATATAGAGGCATTGCCTGCCTCTGCTGCAAGTGGGGATGTGAGCAGGATTATCACAATTAGATCACTAATTTGCTGGAATCTTATTTACAATTTTCTTCAAACTAGTTACCACTCACTAGTACAATGTTTTCTAAACTGGTTGCCATCATCTCCCTTTTTATCATTTTGGTTATGTGAAATTAGTTGTAGTGAGTGGCCAAGCAACCACTAGCAATTTGTGCATAACAATTCCCGGTAGTTTTACCTGTAAGCCCCCCTCTTCTGGCAACCTAGTAAAAAAATTATACTACACAGGAAGCATCTGTTTCCATCTCTCTGTATAAAGGTTTAGCATTTGGCTGAATTGACTGAACGAGAAATGGGAAAAACTAACAACTCAAACAGAATGATGCCACTGCCGTTCGGCGCTACTGTTGGATTGAAATACTACAGCCGGAATCAACAGGATTATCGCTGATTTGCTGGACAAACAGAGTGTTTGCGAGAAGGAAGAGGGGAGAGGAGGCGGAGCTCACCGGGGAGGCGCAAGGAGGCCCTGCGACAGCTTAGTAGCAACAGAGGTGGCCGAAGTTGAGGAAGACAGCGGCGACCCGAGGAAGAAGAGGTGGAGGGGGGGGTGGAGGGGTCGAGCGCCGTCGCGCCCTGGTTCTGCGGCTCGCCGGCCCGGTGTTGAAGCAGATTCTGCCCGCCGCCTTGCCTGTCGCCTCGCACGGTGGAGCTCGAGGGCTGGGAAGGCGAGGGAGGGGGTGGGTGGGTGCGGTGAAGGCGAGGGAGGGGGTGGATTGGGAGCGGACAGCGATGGGGGGCAGGGCAGGGGCTGACTGGGGGCGGCGACGGAGACGGAGGCGCGGGGGCGGCGGCGGCGTGGGTCGGGGCAGCGCGCGGGTGGATCTGGTGGCGAGGGAGAGAGGGTCGAAGGAAGGGAGGATAGCTAGGGGGAGGGTTCTAATGGCACACCGTCCAATCGTGCGCCATAAGTATGACTATTCTAATGGAGCACCACACCACGGTGCGCCATTAGAATTTTGTTTTAATCTAGCCCACTAACCATATCTACAACCTAACCCTATCTACACCAGAACCCACCCACTAGCCCGACTGGTCAGCACGCAGCACACACACTAGGAGGTCTTGGGTTTGATTCCCAGGCTCCCCAATATTTTTTTATGCATTTTAAATGCTGTTTTTTATATTTATTTGTGTTTAAATATGTTCAAACTTGTTTAAATCATAACAGTAATATTTTTTTATAAAAACAGTAATAATTTTTTAAAAATATGTTCAAATTTCTTACTTGAAAATATCATCGGCGGCGGCGGTGGAGCGGGGGAGGGTGCGGGGATCGAGATCGAGATGGAGGGGGAATCGAGATCGAGATGGAGGGGGATCGAGATCAAGATGGAGGGGGATCGAGATCAAGTGTCCTCATGAATTCAAAAAGTGCCCATGACATTTAAAAATATTCATGATATCAAAAAGTGCCCATGAAATACAATCGAGAAATGAAGACTACGATCTTCTTGCCCTTCTTTTTCGCAAATGGAGTTCTTCTGTCGAATGGACGTCCTTTAGGTAGGGTGGTCCTGCTTCTTCTTGTGGTGTGTGCTGCTACTTCATCGTCGTCGTCATGTTCGATCTTCGGGTTGCTGTACTTGTCGAAGTCTTGCTCATTGGCTACTCCATCCATTCCGATGATCTTCCTTTTGCCTCTCCTCACGACAACACGACTGGGCTTTGGCGGGTCGGTAATGAAGAAGCATTGGTCCACTTAGGAAGCCAGTACCGATGGCTCATTTTTCGCGGTGACGTTTGCGCCCGCAGTCTTGGATTTGGCTTCGGGTATAAACACGACTGGGCTTTGGCATAGTGCGCCGTTAGTAGGTTTGCAAAAAAGTAAAAATATATATATACTAATGGCGCACTGTCTCGGTCGTGCGCCATTACTAGTTCTAACTAGTAATGGCGCACTTTGCCATCCCTGCGCCATTAGTTTGTATGGAAAAATGGGGAAAAAATCAATAGTAATGGCGCACCGTGAGCACGGTGCGCCATTAGTGTCTTCCACACTAATGACGCACGAGCAATCCATGCGCCATTAGTATATAGTAGTGGCGCACTACTTACCTGGTGCGTCATTAGAATCAGTCCTATCTATAGCTCTTTTCCTAGTAGTGAGAAGGTGATGGCCTATCTGACACTATCAACCCCAACAGGGAGACGATGGCGTCGTTCGCCATGCTCTCTTGGACCATATGGAGTGAAAGAAATAGTACATGTTTCTCCACCATCGGTTCTTCTACTTAATATCCAGAAGAAGAAGAAGGCCCTTTGGATGGCCATGGCCCATGGGTGTCAATGAGTTGCCGCAAGAGTAATCATCTCTTTTTTTTTAATCTTTGGGTGTGTTGTAATACAAATAGACTTTATTTTTCTCTTAATTAACAAACGATGCAAATCTTTTGCCGCTGTTTTTTTTAAAAAAAAATCTGCACACCAGATGGTTTTGCTGCTTCGAGCCCTGCACGACCATCCCTGGCTACCACACCAGAATAGAATTGCATTGAATTGAAGTTTAGTGTCCACCTTCGCCCCCCAAGCCCCGATCGACCTGTATCCTGAAGCTCTACGTGCCGACGATACATGTCAGCAACGGGCAGGAACAAAATCACTAATCACCCGCCATAAAAAATGCAGGCACGCAACTTCTTCCATCGAGGATTTTTCATCACCCAGGGAAGCACTGGGCTGGGGGTCTCCGCACCCCCAGAGTCGCACATGAATGGAACAAAATCTGGTCGGTGCAGATTTGCCTTCCCCATCACCAAGGACCAAGCTGCTCCAAAGCCAGAGTTGCTTGCGACTGCACATTTGTCACCACCACACGCACATCACTGCATGGGCTGGAGCAGGACAGGGCGGGGGAAGCAGATGGTAGTGGCACGGAGGATGCAAGAGGCTGCTCACTCCCCATGGCCCAAGCCACCGTGCTTCTTTCAACGACAGTTTGTGTGCCGTGCATGGACTTTGTAATTGCGTGGGACGGCGCTGGCCCATGGCGCGATGAGTGCGTTCGCGGCAGAAAAAACAGTGCAGCCCCATTGTCATCTGCCTGTCCTTTGGCACAAAAAACAATTGAACTAATGCATGGCTCATGTGCCTGTCCTTTCTGAATTTTCCTTCTCATCTGCCTCAATGAACCGTGGCTGGCAATCGCATCACGTTGCATCTCGCATGTGACCGCGGCAGATTAAGTGCGCCATTTGCCTGCTGGATCCTTCGCAGCCTAGCCTACTATACAGTACTCCTTCCGTCTCAAAATAAGTGTCTTGAGCTTAGTACAAATTTATGCTAGAGCTAGTATAAAGTTGGAGTTAATTGCAAAAAACCACCACATTTGGGGCTTCTTCTGCAGAAAACAACCTGGTCTCTAATTATTTGCAAAAAGCACCGCACATTCGGTAAACTTTTTGCAAAAAGCATTGATCGCTTGATTTGCAGCCTCTGAGGGCGTTTCCGACAGGTGGGACCCAAAATAGGTGACGTGGTGTAAAGGCAAGGCGGACGGCGCCGTTACTCACTACCTGGTCAAACCGACGCGGTCGGCTCGCCCGACCGCACCAGCTCTCTCACAAATCTCGCCCGCACTCTCTCTCCCTCCTTCGTGCTCCCACTCATGGCGACGACGAAATCCCGCGATGGAGGCGCTGCTGATGCTAGGTGCGGCGCTGATGGAGATCCGCCGGAGTTATGTGGTAGCTCAAATCCATCTCAGCCGCCGCTTCCTCCCCAACTGCTCGCGGCAAACCCATCAGTTGAATCTGCGGCGGCGGCCGCGTTCGCCCGAGCTGTGAAGGAAGATCCGACGGGCAGCCAAAACTGGGCATCCTCGTTCGGCGGCGTCTGGTAAGTAATGCATCCGCGTTCTCCCTTTTTCCCCGATTGGGTTTGTAGTTTAGGTTTCTAGGGTTAGGCTTCTCGGTTTAGGGTTGTATGGTTAGGGTTCTAGGGTTAGGGTTGTAGGGCTGGTGTTCGTCCAGTTGGGTTTCTAGGGTTAGTGTTCTAGGGCTGCTGTTCCTGCGTTAGGGTTCTAGGGTTAACTGAAATTTTGTCCAAATATTTAAATGAACATTTGTCTGAATATTTAGGGTATTGAAGTGTTAAATTTACTGTTTTAGTTGAATTAGTAACTGAACACTAGTTAATTGAACATTTTACTGAAGTGTTACATTATATGTTAATTGAACATTTGTCTGAATATTCAGCAAACTAAAGTGTTAAGTTTACTCATCTGTCTGAATATTTAGTTAATTGAAGTGTTACATTTACTGTTTTAGTTGAATTAGTAATTTAACATTTGTTAATTGAACATTTTACTGAAGTGTTAACTTATCTGTTAACTTAACATTTGTCTGAAGTGTTAATTTTTTGGCATTTAACTGAACTTGTAACTGAACATTTTACTGTAATTTTACTGAAGTGTTAACTTATCTGTTAATTGAATAATCTTTTAACTGAACTTTGAATATAACATTTAAAGTAGCTTTGTACTGAATATTTTACTACAATTTTGTTTGTAGTTTGGATGATGAAGTCTGGGAAGTCAGATTTCATTTCTTTGACAGAGATAACTTTGAAAGAAATATAAGCCTGTCAGACATAACTTTCTAGAATCTAGTTGCACTTGTAGAGATAGAAGGCTATTCTTGTAGAGATTATATGTATTATGTCAGAGATCCAGGTGTTGGGGTGTCAGGAATGGTAGAGTTAACAGATGATGACAAGGTGGAGGAGATGCTGGATGAGCTAGCTAGTAAAGGAGAAACTGTGGTTAATATTACAGTAATGAGAAGTGATGCTCCAACACCAGCTGATTTGAACAGAGGCACTGTGTATGAAGACCAAGTTCCTTTGTCTGAAATAGGTGAGCCACTTGTGTATCAGATAGATACATCTGAAGTACTTTTCCCTAGTCCAGTGAAGCCACAACCAGAGCCAGTCCAGGTCATGCACACACATGATAGCATTGAACTAGAATTTGTAGTCCACAATGGTGAGGAGAGGCATGCGTATTTCATGGTCATTGATCAGGAGCAAGAGCAAATAGAGCAACAAATGGAGGAGAATAGGAATAAAGAGATTGAGAAGTTCGGGAGCAATAAGAAAAGAAAAGAGAAATACAGAGCAGCTAAAAGGAAACTTCCACAGTTGCTTGCTGAAGATTGCACTGACAGTGATACTGATAGTGAGATTCTAGCAGATGAGGACATAATTGTTAGGCTATAGGCAATGAAGAAACATAGAGATGATCCACTCAACCACTTTGAAGGGGACACTGATGTTGAAGAGCTATATGAACCAGATGAGGAGGAGGGAGTTCATGAGGATGATAGGGTTATTGCATTTTGCAGTAGTGCAGAATGCCCTTTTTTCATTGCAGCCTCTCAGATAGCACATGATAAGACATTTTGCATAAAGAAAATGAACTTGTACCATAATTGTGCTGCAGTAGGAGAGAGCACCAAAGTAACTGCCAAATGGTTGGCACATGAGTGTGAGCAACAGTTGAGGACAGACATTAACACACCAGTCCAATCCATAATTGAGAATTTGAAGCAGAAACATGGCATAGAAGTGTCCATTCACATGACCTACAAAGCAAGGAAAGTTGCTAAGAGTGTGGTGCAAGGAGATCAAAGGGCACAGTATACAAGGATAAGGGATTACCTCCAAGCTGTATTGGATACCAATCCAGGAAGTAGATGCATTGTTATAACAAAGCATTTGAGGGCACATCCTAGCAAGAATCCTAGATTCCATGGCTTGTTCATGTGCCTAAGTGCATGCAAAGAGGGTTTCTTAAATGGCTGCAGACCTTTCATAGGTACTTATTATGCTAATTGCTTGTTCATAGGTACTTATTGTGCTAATTGCTTGTTCATGTGCACTACTTTATTTCTAATGTGCTCTGTGTTGTTGTAGGTGTTGATGGTGTTTTATAAAGCTTACCACAGGGCAGCAAATCTTGGCTGCAACAGGAAGAGATGGTAATAACAACATTTTCCCTATTGCATTTGCAATAGTTGACAAAGAAGACACCGCAAGCTGGTCCTGGTTTTTAACACAACTCAAGTATGCCATTGGTGGTGAGTCTGGGAAGTATGGCTACTACACTATCATATCTGATAGACAAAAGGTAAAACCAAAATCTGCTCCTCTACACTATCATATCTGATACACTATCATATGTCAACAAGTGCCTTGTTAGTTACACTTTAGTTGTTTCAAACAGGATCTTCTTAAAGCCATAAATAATGTCTTTCCAAACTGCCCACAAAGATTCTGCCTTAGACATATTTATCAGAACTTTCAAACTGCTGGCTTTAGAGGTGAAGAGTTAAAGAAATACATGGATCAGGCTAGCTATTCATATACTGAGCATGGATATGATGTAGCAATGGATGGCATGAAAAGAGAGTGTGAGGCATCTTGGAAATGGCTTAGTAAGATTCCCAAACATACATGGGCTAGACATGCCATGGACAATAATTGTAAAACTGACTTGGTTGTCAACAATATTAGTGAAGTGTTTAACAACATGATACTTGATGTCAGAGGCAAGCCAATTAAAACTATGGTTGATGGGATCAGAACTAAGTTGCTAGTTAAGTTCAACACAAATAGAACTAAGACTGAGACAGCCAAGTGGCAGATATGCCCAACATATGCTGAAAAGCTGGAAGAAGCAAAACATCATTCAAGATACTGTCAATCTATCAAAGCTGGACCTGATCTATACCAAGTTACACTACAAGAAACATGTTAATTCATGACGGATTTCTGGTGACGTTCCTTAGTTCGTCATAGAAATCGTCATGATTCATCAAGATAAGACTGGCCTGTGGAACGGTAGCCCCTTTATGACGGCCACAGAGGATCCGTCACGGAATCCATCATGGATCAACCAGTTGGACCATCAAGTGCCGACGTGGCATGTTGGGTGGAGTAGAGAACGATCCTGCGTGAGTCAAAGCATGCGTTTTGATTGGTCAATTCAACCCGCCCACGGATCGAGCTCCCAGCCGTTCGATTCCCCAACATCCAACGGTTGTTACACAATACATATCCTTTCTTCTCTCTCCCCTACCCCACAGCCGCCGGCCGCCTCCCCTACCACTTCTCTAGTGCCTTCCTCGCATCTCCTCCAGCCGTTGACTTCCCCGATCTCCGCCATGCTTCCCCTCCCAGCTCCTCTCTCGTCGGATTCTTCCAGTCAAGGCGCTCAGAGACCGCACCACCGGTGTGCCGTCCAGGCCGCGTGGGCGCACCGTCCGGGTAACCCACACCATCTAGGGCCCGTGTACGGCCAGATCCGGTGATCTAGCAGGTGAATCCACCATACTAGCAACGTCGGCTGCTACCTCCTCTCCGACTACGACCACCCCACCACATCAATTTGAGCGCGCGACCCTCTGCTCCACCCAGCCGCCGCCCCATCCATGACCAGAACCAGCGAGATGTCCACTTCCAGCCGCTATTGACTTCCTAATCTCGACGCCGCATCGTCTGTTGGTGGAGGCAGCGACCGGATCCGTCGAGGTCGCGCCGGGATCCCGAGCTTTTGGTCCTCCCTGCCTTCTCCTTCATCGACGGCAAGCAGCCTAAACGTGCAGGCCGCGCTTGACTGGCTAACTGCTCCAGCCAGAGGAATGCGTTAGGTGCGACCCAACGCCGTGTGGTGCTGCCGTGCGCGACGTCGGCGGGCATCGCCTCACCGTGGTGCCACTCCGATAGCCAACACTGGCGCCCAACTCGGATCTACTGAACCTAGGCGCTGGCTCCGGTGGGCATGTGATTCTGCGTTCATCAGGAGAGCATCCAGTCCCCTATTTCTGAGATTCATTATTAGTTCATATCTGCATGCCAATTCTTTGTTGTGAGATTTGTTTGGCTGTGTTAGGTTCGCAAACTAGAGACTTAGATGGCTTGATTTGAGTTGGGATGCTACTTCGGTCTTCAAGAGATCTGGGCGGACAAATCAACAGCTTCTCTCATGGGCTCCGTTCTCCTATGGTTTTCTGATGGCTCAACGGCGACGAGATGGATGGACAAATCAGCAGACTAGTTGCTGTAGAGAGATTTTGAGGGAGCAGTTTTTTGTTTTTTACTAGTTTCTCTGCAATAGGGAGCTGCTGTAAATGTGTTTGTGTGCTTCATTTTCATTTTATTTCTGGCTGTTATTTTTCTTTGTGTGCGTTGTGTAATATTTTTATTTAATGATATGAGCAAAAATCTTTTTTTTGACATATTTCTGCTAGAAATCTCAACAGACAAAAAATAACGTATCTTGTCTAAAGATGCTTCTAGTGGAAACTAGATGGCAAAACTCTAATTGGGCCACAACTATAATCAATGGGCCGAGATTCTATTTGGACTGATAATAACATGGGCCAAAACTAGAAAGTGGAACAAAATCCTAATGGGCCATCATGTCTGATTCACGTTGGCTGCCATGTCAGATGATGACGTGGCATGCGCGCTAATGCCGTTGTTAGCACGTCTGTTAAGTGGCATCAATGACGGTCAAGAGCCGTCATGGATCCATGATAATCGAATTATGACGCGATATACATGACGGACTTCATGTCCGTCATGGATGATCTTCCGTGATGGTTTTTTACCGATTTGTGACGGACCAGGACTGTCATGGACTAACAAAATTCTTGTAGTGTTACAAGTGGAGAAAGTGCATATGCAGTTAATTTGCAAGCATACACATGTGGTTGTAGGAAATGGGACATGATAGGGGTTCCTTGCAATCATTCAGTTTCTGCAATCAACAAGGCAAAATTACACCCAGAAGATTTTGTCAATGATTTCTTCAAGAAACCCATGTATCAAGCAGCCTACAGTGCAATAGTTTACCCTGTACCTGGGCCTGATCTATGGCCAAAGACTGGTACCCCTGACATAGAGCCACCAGTTTTCAAAGAAAAGCCAGGAAAAAAACAAACTAAGAGGAGGAAGAGTAGGTTTAAGAAGCCAGCTCCCAAGGATACTTCTAGGATGGGTACAATCACTTGTAGCAATTGTAACCTGGCTGGGCATAGGTACACTAGCTGCCACAAGACTCTTAAGCCAGCTCTGGCAATGAGAAGGAACCAGCATGAGGTAACTTTGTGACTATCTTGTAAACTGTCTATGTTTATGCAAGTTTCCTATCTTATATAATTTGTCTATGTTGTAATTCCAGGAAAATAGAAGAGTTGAAGCTGGGACAGCTCCAAGGGCACCAACAAGAGCCACAGCAACAGCAAGCAAAGCTCCATCAGCTCCTCCTGCTCCAAGGGCACCCACAAGAGCTACACCAGCAGTACCAAGGGCAGCTCCATCAGCTCCTCCTGCTCCAAGGGCACCCACAAGAGCTACACCAGCTGCAAACAAAGCTCCATCAGCTCCAGCTGCATCCAGGAGAGCTCCAAGGGCAGCTACTACTAGTGCATCTTCTGCTGGGCCCAGTTCCTCTACAGCTGCTGGGCCAAGTACCTCTACTACTTCTGCTGCTAGGCAAAAGAAAAACTTCATCCCTCCAAGACCAGCAGGTACTGGAAGATTCAGAAAACCATCTTTTAAGATGGCTGAGTGGTTCAATTGTTCTAAGGGAAGCAGGTAAGTTTGTGGTGTCCTGCTGATGGTAAAAACATTATGAAGCATGTTGCCTATGTTGGCACGGTACTATTTATGGTTGTGTTGAACTCTGGAACTGGTGATGCTTGAACTATGTATGGTTGTGTTGAACTATTTATGGTTGTGTTGAACTATTAATGGTTGTGGTGAACTATGTATGGTTGTGTTGAACTATTTATGGTTGTGTTGAAGACTATGGTTGTGTTGAAGACTATGATGCATGATTGTTCTTATGATGCTAGTTATGTTCAAGATTTTTTGCATGAGTACTGTTTATAGTTATGTTGAAGACTATGATGCTAGGTTAAAGTAGTCTTCATCACAAACCATAACATAAAATGAAAGAACACATCAAATGACCCAACTTAGTACTTAAGATTCATAGTTCCAGGACATAACTTAGTCTTCATCACAAATAACCCAACTACAGAATTAATAGAGTTCAACACAGCCAAAGTTAACACATTACAAGCTTTAGTCCAAAGCGATTACAAAAGACAATGACCCACATGGTCAGACTACAACTCAACTTAGTCTTCATCACAAATAGTCTTAATCTGGTGAAGCTTCCTCTTGTTACTATCACCTGCTGTCTTGAGCTCAACAATGCAGGAAGCAAGAGTACTCTTCTCCATGGTCAACTTCTCCTTCTCTTTCATCAGCTCAGCAATGCAACTATCCACCTGATCCTTCTCTTTCTTCAGGTCATCCTTCTCTTTCTTCAGGTCATCCTTCTCTTTCTTCAGGTCAGCATAGCAAATCTCCAAAGTCCTCTTATCAGAGCTCATCTTTTCCTTCTCTTTGAGATGCTTGAACTTCAAATTCCTAATGACAGTGGCTTGAGCTACATGAATTAACTTTAACTGGTCATGAGCAACCTTCCATTTTTTGATCTCCTCATCCTTTGCAAAGTTGCTGTCCACACTGATTGTAATGTTCTCAACAGCATCATTCATCTAATTTACCTCAGGCAGGTTATCCTGTGAATCTAGGAGGTTGTTAACATCTTCAACAAGCTTCTCATATGTCTCCTGCAGATCTTTTTTTGCTGTGTGAGTATGTGTACAGTAGATGAATGATCCAGGCATGCCATCCTATTGTCATGCTGGCTACGCTCATACATAAGCCACAGCTTGTGAAGAGCATTCTGCAGATGATCTGGCCACTCCTCATCTACCCACTGCACTAATCCACAATTATTAGCACCCTCAAAAGAAGTTACAAATTAAATTAGTGACAAAAAAATCAGTTAAGTTAATGTACCACATTCAGTTAGGTTAAAGTAGAAGATTCAATTAAGTTAATTGATCGGATTCAGTTAAGTTAACTGATCAGATTCAGTTAAGTTAACTGACCATATTCAGTTAAGTTAATCTACCATATTCAGTTAAGTCAATCTACCATATTCAGTTAAGTTTATCTACCGGATTCGGTTAATAAAGAGTTACTATCAACCATAGAACAGTTACTGCGAACCCTAGAACAGAACATGAACAGTACCTATGAACCCTAGAACATGAACAGTAAATATGAACCCTAGATGATGAATTGGACCGTTGCAAAGCTAGGACTAAATACTTACTTCAGTGGCACAGGCAATGAACCTCCTCCCAGTGCTTATCCCCTCGAATGCAACACATTTCCTCCCTGGATTCCCATGCTCGCACATCACCATCAAATCGTCAGCAGCACCCTCGAACAACGGGTCATCAATCGTGGCTGGGATCTGGGCAATCCAACACAAACTTGTTCAAATCGAGCAGAACTACTAGTAGAACCCTAGAACACGAACTCCCTAGAACACAAATGAGCGGCGGCCAAAACAAACAGAGAACCAGAGGAACAACTGACCTTCAGAGGGGAGTCGGGAGTGAGGTTGTACTGCGCGGCGGAGCCATCAGTGCTTTCGCTCTCGCTCCAGGACACCATGGCGGCCCGCGACTGCCGGAGAGGAAGAGGAGCACGAGGGAGCGAGAGAGTGCGGGGGAGATTTGTGAGAGAGCTGGTGCGGTCGGGCGAGCCGACCGCGTCGGTTTGACCAGGTAGTGAGTAACGGCGCCGTCCGCCTCGCCGTTACGCCACGTCACCTATTTTGGGTCCCACCTGTCGGAAACGCCCTCAGAGGCTCCAAATCAAGCGAACAGTGCTTTTTGCAAAAGGTTTACCGAATGCGCGGTGTTTTTTGCAAATGATTATAGACCAGGTTGTTTTCTGCAGAAGAAGCCCCAAATGTGGTGGTTTTTTACAATTAACTCACAAAGTTGAGACACTTATTTTGGGACGGAGGGAGTAGTAGTATTTAGCTAAAGTAGGGTTGCTTTGAGAGAGGACTAATGATTTGCTCTAAAAAAGAAGAGAGGAATGATTGCTCTTCCTTTGGAGAAAAGGCTAAAAAGAAGGTCCAGATGCATGGTCGGTTGGCCGTTCATTATATGTATACAATGGAGATACGCATGCAATCATTTTCGTGTAAAAAACGCTCTTATATTATGGGACGGAGGGAGTAGCTAACTAATCTCTGCATAACTAATTTCAGACACGATCTAGTGCTTCTGTTATATCGCAAGTCTAATCCCCCATCATCCGGCCATCAGTGGATCTATTTGATAATGATACCCCTCAGGACTCGATCAGGACAGCGTATCTTCAGACGAACGTGTATAAAAATCCTGCACGAGCAACAATGTATTCAGTAGCAAACGGACAGCAGGAGGATGCTACAAGAGTGATAGATGTCATCATGGTTGCTGATCGATCGAGCTCATCGCTTTCCGCTTGTTTAGCGCAGCGAAATTCTCTGACTCTGACTTGACCACACTGATCAAGCAGGACCATGTGGATATGTTCCTCTGTCGTCATCGACAGGGACTCGCTAACAGATCCTCCCATTAGCAGCAACTACTGCTGCGACAAACCTTCTGTTTGATTGACAAAAATGCATGCAGCTGCGTCAGCAAATACTTTCCAACCCCCGTCCCCGAGCTTTCCTAAATCCTAAAAGTAAAGGGCGGCGATCGAAGTAGAAGTACCAACGGCACAATGTCATGAGCCTTCTCAGCTCTCAGCTGATTCATCATGGGGGGATTAGCCTCCTTCTGAAATGGCTATTCTTCACAAAGGATATACTAGTTTAATTCACATGATCTTACCGCAAAAATAAAATAAAATAATAATTCACAGGATCCGCGATGGCTCCTCTTGATCGGACCAGCATCTTGCATGGAGAATGCCATGGATGGGTGCAGAGAGGGGGAAGGTAGGGTAGATAGCATGGAGTCAGGGGCATTAAGTTGTTGGGAGACCATGCATGACGCTGGACCCTAGAACTCACTAGCTCCTGCCAAGCGAGGCTTTGCGGCGCCCAATGGTGATGGTGGCCGATCATTAGCCCGCCGTTTAAGCAACGTTGACGAACTGCTCCATAGCCAAGATCTGGATCCCAGGTTTTCGTCGCGACGACATTGCAAGCAAATCTACTTGGATAGTTGGATTAATGCTCTTGTTCTCTAGTTCGAAGTTTGTTCGGATTGAAATATGGTAGTACAGTCGCGGCCATGGTGATGATAGTGGCTGCTCCCCAGGGCCCAAGCCACCATGCATGCTTTTTTGCAACAACAGTTTGTGTGTCATGGACTTCGCAATTGTGCGTGTGCCGGCCCATGGCGTGATGACTGATGAGTGCACTTGCAGAAAAACAATCGAACTCATGCACAGTCACTCCATCATGTCAGCATCTTTTCTGAATTTTTCCTCCTCCTCTCTAGATGAACGAACCGTGGCTGGCAATCACATAGCATCGCCGGTGACCGCGCGGCAGGTTACGTGCACCGTTGCCTGCTGGATTCTTCGTAACCTAGCCTAGCTAAGGTAGCATCGCCTTGAGAGCGGACTAATGTAATGGTTTTCTCCTACTTTGGACAAGAGGCTAAAAAGAAGCCCAAGGTATAGTGCTCCTGTCATCAGTACAAGAGATCAAGGTACTACAGTAGATGTCATAATCCTATCTTAATCTATTAGTAGTATTAATTCGATCATACACTGTTAATAAAACATCTAGTGCTCTTGTGACCTCTCAAGCGCACGTAAACCCCATCATTCGGCTATCAGTGTATCTGATATCCACATCACCACATCAGGACAACATATCAGGCAAACGTGCATACGATAATTCTGCACGAGAGACGACAGGGTGCTACAAGAGTGTGCGTGAGGTGAGACGCCATCATCATCATGGCTGCCGATCGATCGAGCTCGTCGCTTTTCCGCTTGGTTAGCGCAGCGAAATTCTCTGTCTTGACCACACACACTAAGCAGGACCACGTATATGCGCTTGTCTGTGTCTGACAGGGACTCACTAACAGATCCTTCCATTAGCAACTACTACAAGCCTTTGGGCCATGCAGCTTCCATTGTCAGCAAATCCTTTTCAACTCCCGCTGAAGAGAGCTTTTGCTTTATTCTTCTTTCGATCTAATCTAATCTCCATGCAAAATCAGTCACATGATCCACCTGCCTGAAAGGTGATCCACGATGGCACCATCGCCATCTTGCATGTGGCTAGCATGGAGTCGTTGGGAGACCGGGAGGAGAGAGGCTGGACCTAGAGCTCACTAGCTCCTGCCATGCAACGGTTCGGTTTGCGGCCGAGATGGTGGTGGTGGTGGTGTCTGCGTCGATCATTAGCCCGCCGTTTAAGCAACCTGAAGAGCTGCTCCATTGCAAAGATCTGGATCTCAGGTAGGTTTTCGTCGCAACTGAAATCGCAAGCAAGTGGGCTGCAAATGTACTTGTTCTCTCTGTCTTAAACATGAAAACTTCAGATGTTTTTTTTTCTTTTGAAAAACAAGGACAAAAGCTTTGCCACCTTTTTCATTAGTTAAGAAAGAAGTTTAGACATGAAAGAAAAAAAAATACCCTAAGGCGGTGTAAACAGCAAGAGCTTACTCTCGCGGCATGATGTAACTCAAGTGCATGCTTGGCTCCGATAGTGGTCCACTCTTCGATCTTCTTTTCTCTTTTGATGAAGTCGGCGCGGGGCTCATGGAGGATCTTGATTCATTAAAAAAAGGAGGAAGAGAGTTGTCAGGTTAATTAGCAAAAAACCAATGAACAACCATAACAACAGGCCCTCAAAGACAAGCTCACCTAGCTACCCACACAAATACACACGCCAAGTGTAGGAGAAAAGTGCCGTCGAGGTTGTCATCCGGTGCCATCGTAATCACTCCTTCGCGAGTCAGCGACTCCACTCCACCATCGATGACGACCAAAGAAGCTCTCGCCGCAATAGGCGCCGAGACCCATGTCATCCTATGCCAAATAGTCGACCACCCGCGTCGGCGACTAGTCAGCTCCAACTCTGTCGTCGAGCACTGTAGGAGAAAAGCGAGTGGAGCTCGCCTGCCACTGCACCACCCCGCCAATGCACGACCCCCCCCCCCCCCCCCCCCGAGAAAGAAAAGAACGAGGCACCCAACACTTTGGGAGGGAAGGGCTTGGCCATCGGGCGCAACAGAGGGGAGGTGACAACGGGGAGGACAAGGGCTCGGTGGGTCGCTCCCGGGCCTCTTGCTCGGAACGACTTTGGGGGGGAGGGGGTTCTCTGGCTTCTTTATTGAACCTGGCAATAATAATAGGCGGCGGAGTTGTAGTTATTCTGGAATACCTAGACATATCTTTCGTTCCAAATCTTCCAAGAGACTAGCATGACCAAATATGTCATGGCTTTGCCCTGGTGGCCGAGGGGGTAAGTCACGGAAAACCATCATTTTGAGACGGAGTTGTGGTTTGCCCAAGTGTGAATACACAAGCTTGTGAGACCTAGTCAATCTCAAATCATAGACCAGGTGGGTGGATGAATGCAAGCGGGGCCTCCCGCTCCTCCTACATAGAGTAGATGACAATGGCCACAATTTGACCAATCTCTTCTTTGGAGTCGATCCACCGTCCAAACTCTATACTGAAAAAAGAAGCCAAGCAATTTTTTTTTTTGCATTTCGGCAGAGCCCAATTCTTCCAAATAACCGGCCTCGCGACCGTGGAACAGTGGCTTCAAATCATGCATGGTAAGCCGATGAAGGTCGAGTATTTGTTACTGTCCTAAAATCAAGAGAATTCCTCATTTGACCATTTCTTAAAATTTGCTTCCCTTTTTGGCCCAATTTTTTGTATTTTTTCTTTTTTTACACAGAAACTTCATTTTGTTTTCTATATGACACTTCCGTCAATTTTGACCTATAATGGTGTTAAGTTTAATCCGAAAAGACTGTTTTACCTCTAGTGTTGTATGCGACCAAATTATTTACATGCACACATGCATCTGATCACCTCGATGGGTTGGAGCTGAACACATACCTGCAAGCTAGCATCAACAAAGCAGCTTAATTGATCTACAGTACCTAGCTATGCACTATAGCCGTGCACGTATGCAATATAGCCTGTTGCAATCCATCTCCTCCTGTTGTATAAGGGAATGGGGGAGTATTTGTTTCGCGTTCGTTCGAACGAGAGAAGTCGCTACGTTCCGAGAGACGATCAGATCGATCGAGCAGAAGCTAGGCGGCTACGTACGTCTACGCAAGAGTTAGGCCAGAATCAGTTAAGTTGCCAGCCTGCTAGCTTGCACGTACACTGCTGCTACATTGAAAATCAAGAAGCTGCTTGCGTGTGCTAGCTTGCACGTACGTATTGTATTGTTTCCGGAGGATACGAGCAATATATAGTTGTAATACGATGTACAAACACGGCCGACAGCCTTGGAGCCGCCGTGCATGGGAGGTGGCAGCGGCCTCGACGCACCCACGCACCGGGGGAGGATACGGCCGGCCGGCCGCTTGTCCGGCACGGGGAACCTCGGCCTCTACACGGATACATGGAAGAGCAAAAAACCTATACGCACACGTACAGAAGGTTATGTTGTGTTTTAACTCCCAACACGGATTTTTTCTAAAAAAACTTTTTAAGAAAAACCTCCCAACACAGATCCCGCCCCCCCCTCCCCCCCCTTTTTTTTGTTCGTTCATGCCTCTTCTCTTCTCTTTTCGGGACATACTACCATCAAGAGCAAAATTGTCATTGCATGTGCCAGTTAACACCATTGGATGAAAAAATGGACAAAATGGTCACAAAGGGCACAAAATGAAGTTTAATTATCAAAAAGGAACGAAAATAATTTAAAGGGCCAAAAAGGAAAGCCAATTTTAAGAAAGGGCCAAATAAGGAATTCTCTCCTTGAAATCTTGTAAGCTTAGTGGCATGGAGGATGCAAAGCTGCTCCCCATGGCCCAAGCCACCACGCTTTTTTCAACAACAGTGTGTGTGGCATGGACTGTGTGTGTGCGGGCGCTGGCCCATGGTCTCATGAGTGCGCTTGCAGAAAAAACATGGAACTCGTACATGGCCTCTCCATCATGTGCCTGTCCTTCCTGAATTTTTCTTCGGCAGCATGGCGAGATGGCGGCCGGATGCCGGGGAGAGGGAGGAGAATGGCGGGAGAAGATGGGCAGAAGGGGGAAGCAATGGGAAATGAAAGGAAAAGTGGGGGATCGGCGGAAAAAGGCCTGTCTCTCGCCGACAGAGCGGACGCACGCGCCTTTTGGCTTCGGCCGGCACCCTCAGGCGGCCCCCAGGGGCTTGGGTTCGGCTCGGGATCGTCGACTGTTATTTCGGTCCAAACCAACGATAAACAAGGTCCTGGGGGCGAGACTGA
Organism: Triticum aestivum; assembly: GCF_018294505.1. Lineage (NCBI taxonomy): Eukaryota > Viridiplantae > Streptophyta > Magnoliopsida > Poales > Poaceae > Triticum > Triticum aestivum. Next base: position 660,549,421 of record NC_057795.1, read on the forward strand.
GCTGATTGTTCGGCGCCGATGCTAAAAAAAGAGACTTGGGGCATATTGGGAGAGGGGGGGGGGGGGGGGGGAGGGGAGTGGAGATGCTCTTACATTATGAGACGGAGGAAGCAGTAAGCTCGGTGGCATGGAGGATGCAAGGCTGCTCCCCAGGGCCCAAGCCACCACGCTTTTGTCACAACAGTGTGTGTGGCATGGACTTTGTGTGTGTGCGGGCGCTGGCCCATGGTCTCATGAGTGCGCTTACAGAAAAAACATCGAACTCGTACATGGCCTCTCCATGATGTTCCTGTCCTTTCTGAAAATTTTCTTCTCATCTGCCTGAACGTGCCGTGGCAGGTTGCGTGCACCGTTGGTTGCCTGCTGGATTCTTCGCAGCCTAAGCTAAGGTATCTAGCTAAGGTACCATTGCTTTGAGAGGACTAATGTAATGACGTGCTTCTACTTTGGAGAAAAGGCTGAAAAGAAGGCCAAGATGGTCGGTCGGTTGCTCATCATTCACCATCAGTACACAAGAGATCAAGACAAGCCATCATTCTATCTTAGTCCATTAATTTGCTCACACTGTTATGTTACTAATAAAACATCGAGCAATCCTTTTTAAACACAGTACAATCGCAGATGTCCACATACACGCACATAACACCGAGTGCTCCCGGTGACAAAAGTCCTTGGTTTCAAAAAACTGAGAGAATGGCTCTCGCGACCGCGGTCGTCGCCGCGTGCGCGTGCGGCCGCCGCCGGCTGGATCTCCCTGCTCCGGCCACCCCCGCGTCTGCCACTCCCAGATCCGGCCTCCACGTCGTCTGCTCCCCACTTCCCCCTGCCAGGAATCGGGTGTGGGAGCTGCGCCCTGGCGACCTCGCGTCGTCCCTCCCATCTTCACCGGCAGCTGCCCGTCGGCCACCCCAACGTCGCTCTGCACCCCGGCGAGCACACCGTCGCCGCCTCCCGCTGAGATGTCTGCTGGCTGCGCGCCGCGCGTCGTCCCTCAGCCAGCCTCGTCCGCTGCTCGATCCCATCTGGATCAAGCCCCGCCGCCGCAGTCGGCGCCAGCCGCTCCGTCCAAGTTGATGGCGGGTCGGGGAACGTGCCGGTGGTGTCCCCGCGCAAGTTGGTTGCGCCTGTGCAGGCCTCTGCTGCGCCGATCCGTGTAGTGGAGGGCCTGGAGGGGATGTGCTCTCCTGTCACCGTGCCCCCGTATCTCGGCTCGGGTCGGCCAGAGCCCGAGTCATGGGCCTCTCTCGCGGCTGACGGCGACGATGACGATGAGGAGTTGGCCCCTATGACACTGCCTGCTGCCAAGGCCTTGGCCCCGGCCGCTGCTCTGCCTGACGTGGAGTGTGTTGCGAAGGCGAGCGAGGGATATGGCAGGAGGTGTTGCCCCGGTGTGGTCCGCGTCGCCCGACGTCGCTAGCCCCTGCAATGGCTACCCGTCCAATCCCTGCTTGGCTGCACGGTAGATGTTGCAGATGCTTCGCTCCTGGGCATCGTGCGGTTGACTGCAGAGATCCGCTTCAGTCCTCCCGTTGCTTGGAGAACAGTCACCGTGCACGCGGATGCCACAATCCTTGGCGTCCTCTAAGTTTTTTGGCATGCCTTGCCATGCCGCCAGTCCTCGATTCGATGCTTCGTCCTGCTCTAGCTTCATGTAAGGGTGCAATGAAATCTGTGCCCCCCTCCAAGGCGCTTCACCATGGGTCTTGGGCGTCTGTCGTCTCTGCTTCTGTTGGCTCGGCAACCCCGCCTGATATGATGTTGCGGTCCGCTCTAGATGATCAGACAACATTGCTGCAGAGTTGTCTGGCACGGGTTCAGAGCTTTCTGGGGCGGGCAGAGGCTGCTCTTAGCAGGCTCTTCCTTGCACCGGCTAGGTCGCAGACCACTCCAATGTCATGCCCTTCTGGTGTGGAAGATGTTGGCTCCATGGAGGAAGGGAGGCAATAGTTATATGGATGTTTCTCCCCTCGTGTTGGGAACAGTTCATCATCACTCTTAGGCGAGTCCATCGTCATGCTCGAGGCTCTAGTGCTGCAGGTCATGCCCGAGCTACGAGAGTTATGTCTTAGCCCTAGTTCGCCTCTCTCTATAGAGCATTTGGAGGTGGTCTCACCGGCGTCCTCGTGTGAGGGGCATGTGCTGCCAAGGCCATGTGAGCAACTGGAGGTGGCTGAGTCCATCGTGTTGTCGGTTCCTGTGGTCGATGAAGTTGTGTCAGTGATTCCTTTGGTTGAGGATGTCGATGTGGTCAGTGTGTTGATGCCTGCTCCTGGCGGTGTCTTGGTTGATGATAGCAACACCAAGAAATTCAACGAGTTTTACGATTTTCTTGACAAATGGGTGGCTCATCGGCCGGCATCTGGCTGGCCCTCTAAAGAAGAAGCCAATTAAGGAGAAACCAAAGAAGAAGAAAAACAAGAAGTGTGGCGCCATCCGAAAGGCGTGTGGTTTCATGATGGCGGATCGTCATTTTTCGTTGGTGCGCTCGTTAGGAGTTTCATTGTGTTTTGCAAGTGTCGAGGTTGCGGTTGTTGCTTGTTTAGAGGGCTGATTGAGTGGTTTTGGTGTTTCATATATACTTTGCGAGTAGTTCGCATTTGGGAGCCTGTATCGGTGTTCGTCCGGTTTTTCATAAATTAACCGGGCAACTCTCTTCTTCTTAATTAATTGATAAGGCAAATATTTTTTGCGTCTGTTTCCAAAAAACACCGAGTGCTCCTGTTATCTCCACACAAGGTGTACGTAAACCCCATCATTCGGCTATCAGTGGATACGTACTTCGCCGCTTTCCGCTTGGTTAGCGCAGCGAAATTCTCTGTCTTGACCACACTGATTTAGCAGGACCACGTATATACGCTTGTCTATGTCTGACAACGACTCACTAACAGATCCTTCCATTAGCAACTACTACGAACCTTTTGGCCATGCAGCAAACCCTTTTCAACCCCTCCTGAGCAGAGCTTTTGCTTTAATCCTTCTTTAATCTAATCTCCATGCAAAATCGGTCACATGATCGACCTGCCTAAAGCCAAAGGTGATCCACGTACGATGGCTCCTCTTCATCAGACAGCCAGGACGAGAGAGGATGGCTGGACCTATAACTCACTAGCTCTTGCCAGGCAAGGGGTTCGGTTTGCGGCGGAGATGGTGATTTTTCATCATCAGAGCAACTCTAGCAGACCCGAATCTTGACCCGCAAAACGCATTTGCAGTTCGACGTAGATCTCGTTTGCGGGTCAAAAACATGTGCAGCCGAATAGAAACCATATATGAAACTGCATAATTTGAAAAAAAGTTTCGTGGGAGTGTAAACGCGGTGCTAAAGCGCATGCATCTGCAGGGGCGCGCTGCGTGTTAATATAGCCAAGACGGCGCGGCAACAGGAGTACTGAACAAGTTAGGGTTTAGGTTAGGTAGAGATAGATCGCTTAAACTAACTACCAGAATCTTATCTCAATACCTAACCTATTCCTCAAGATTACAACACACACGCACGCACGGTTTATACAACACCGTGGCTACAATGTTTAACACTCCCCCTCAATCACAACTATCCAAATTGAGATTGTGTCGAAAGGCCTCCAGCTGCCGCAATGATAATGGCTTGGTAAAGCCATCTGCCACTTGATCACCAGTAGGCACAAACCGAATGTTTAAAAGCTTGTTTGCAACTCTTTCACGAACAAAGTGATAATCAATCTCAATATGCTTTGTCCTTGCATGAAAAACAGGATTGGCAGAGAGATAAGTAGCTCCAAGGTTGTCACACCAAAGAGAAGCTGCAGGCGAATGACGAATACCCAACTCTGTCAGTAAATTATGTACCCAAATAATTTCAGCAGTGGCATTAGCTAGGGCTTTATACTCAGCTTCTGTACTTGACCGAGACACAGTAGCTTGCTTGCGTGCACTCCAAGAAATTAGGTTACTTCCAAAGAAAACCGCAAAGCCTCCAATGGATCGCCGATCGCCAGGACAGCCTGCCCAGTCTGCATCTGAAAAAGCACTGACGAGTGTAGAATCTGACTTAGCAAGTTTAAGACCATGACTCTTGGTTGCTTGGAGATAACGAAGTATTCGTTTGACTGCTGTCCAATGAGTACTGGTAGGTGCATGCAAAAACTGGCAAACTTTGCTTACTGAAAAACAGATATCTGGTCTGGTCAAAGTCAAATACTGCAATGCTCCTACAACACTTCTGTATCTGGTTGAGTCCGCGGCTCCAAGCATCTCTCCATCATGAAGAGACAGCTTCTCTGACGTAGACAATGGAGTTGAAGAAGGTTTACATCCTTTCATGCCCACTCGCTCAAGGATGTCATGCACATATTTTTCCTGAGATAAAAGAATGCCACCACCCAAATCCTTGAGCGCAAAGTCCATGCGGAGATCCTGAAGGAGAGCTTCAACTGCTCGAGAGGAAGAGCTGGTGACAATGATATCATCAACGTAAATAAGCATGAAAATAGTGATGCCATGTCGATGATAAAAGAACAGTGAGGTATCTCCTTTAGATGCAGCAAAACCAAGGGACTGTAACTTGGAGTACAAACGATAATACCACGCTCTAGGTGCTTGTTTCAAACCATAGATTGCTTTATCAAGTTTGCAAACATGCTGTGGCAAAGCTGAACTTTCATACCCAGGAGGCTGCTTCATATACACTTCTTCTTCCAGAACACCATGCAAAAACGCGTTCTTTACATCTAGTTGTCGTATGCACCAATTGCTAGATATTGCAACAGAAAGGATCAAGCGAATAGTAGCAGCTTTTACCACAGGGCTAAAGGTATCCTCATAATCAATTCCATACCTTTGCTTAAAGCCTTTGGCCACAAGACGTGCCTTATATCGGTCTATCGTTCCATCAGATTTGCGTTTTACCTTATACACCCATTTGCAGTCAATCACGTTTCTCCCTCAGACCGGCGCCACCAAGTGCCATGTCTTGTTTGCTATAAGCGCTGAAAATTCTTCATCCATAGCATGCCTCCACTTGGGATCATCAAGAGCATCATGGAGGTTCTTCGGTTCACCTGTGGCACAGAAAGAGCCCCAACGAACACAACCATCATTATATACCTTGGGTTTTGCAATACCACTCTAGGATCGAGTATGTGATCGGGCAGGAGGAGGAGGAGCTGGTCGAGCTTGCTGTATTTGAAGATGATTATGTGTGGAGGAAACAGCAGAATCAGATTCAGAAGATCCCAAATCCTCTGTCTGCAGCGAATCTGGAGGATCTGGTGTGGCAGCCAAGGAGACGCTGCCACTTGGCAGTTCCGGGTTGGGCACAGGTGTGGAGGGGATGCGTGCCGCGCCAGGAGCCACACGCCCCGCCTCGTGGGCGACACTGGGGCCATGCCCGGTCGGTCCGCTCGGGGACCGCACACCACCCGACGCAGGCCCACGCGGAGGCAGCCAATCAGGGCGCCCGCCAGTGGATGCGGAGCCCGGTGTAGATTCGCCTGGCGCTGCGGGTGCGGATCCCGCGGTGGATTCGCCTGTGGCTGCTGCGGGCACCGATCCCGTGGCCGATTCGCCTGGCGCGGCAAATCCCGAGGCCACATGAGGATCTTCTGCGGCTGCTGCATGCAAGTTGCTATTTTCCTGCATAAAATCATAGGAATTTTCACCAAAATTCTCAGTATTTGGCTGCTCCGTTTCCTGCACACTTTCAGCATGGGCATTAGCATTAGACACGGACACATTGTCAGCAGCAAAATCAGCTCCCCCGTGAGCAAAGATAGGAGATGGCAGGAGATGAGAAGGTAGGAGAAGCAGTTCTTTGCGGAGTTGGGCACCGGCGTTGGAGTGAAGGCTTGCAAAGGGAAAATTTTGCTCATCAAAGACAATGTCACGGGAGACATAGACACGACCAGAGGAGATATCAAGACACTTGTAGCCCTTATGGAGAGTACTGTACCCTAGGAAGGCACATTGTTTGGATCTAAACTCAAGTTTGTGCTTATTGAACGGGCGCAAGTTTGGCCAAACGGCACACCCAAAGATACGAAGAAAGGAGTAGTTGGGCTTGGTGCCGAAGAGTCGTTCTAGAGGGGTTTGGTTCTTGATAACTCTATTTGGGATGCGATTTATAAGATAGACCGCAGTGAGGAACGCTTCATCCCAGAACTTGAGTGGCATGAATGCATGGGCGAGTAGAGAAAGGCCAACTTCTACTATGTGTCTATGTTTCCGCTCGGCAGAGCCGTTCTGTTGATGAGCATGTGGGCAAGAAACGTGGTGTGTGATGCCAATGCGTTCAAAAAAAGAATTCAACCGTTGGTACTCCTCACCCCAATCGGTTTGCATGGCAATGATCTTACGATCAAAGAGACGTTCAACATGAGCTTAGAAAAGACGAAATTTTTCAAAGACATCAGATTTATTCTTGAGCAAATATATCCAACTAAACTTGCTGAAATCATCAATAAAACTGACATAGTATTTCTGTCTTCCTACAGAGACGGGTCCAGGACCCCAAACATCTGAAAAAATAAGCTCTAAAGGAGCTGTGAACTCACTAGTTGAACGAGAATAAGGCAACTGATGGCTCTTGGCCATCTGACATGCATCACACACTAGGAGGTGATCTTGTTTATTTGAAATAGGAAGATCGAAGTCGCGAAGAATCTTTTGAACTACCGGAAAGGCTGGGTGCCCTAGGCGTTTGTGCCATCGAGACGTGGATGGTTTGATGGCAGCAAGGGCTTGGCGTTGGGGAGCACTCTGCCGTCCGGTCATGGGGAACAGTCCCCACCTACTCTTGTTTTGGAGGATTGTTCTCCGGGTAGCCTGATCCTTGACAAGAAAGAAATCAGGGTGAAGTTCAATGAAAACATCATTATCTCTCATAAGATTATAAGCTGAAAGAAGGCTCTGGTCAGCACTAGGAGCATGGAGTATGTTGTTTAACTGAAGAGAACCGGAGGGAGTAGATAATACCGAATGACCAATGTGTTCTATGTCCATACCTTGCCCACTTGCGGTGTGGATTTGATCGGTGCCGGTGTAGCGATCGCGAACAGCTAGCTTTTCCAACTCTCCGATGACATGATCAGTAGCGCCGGTGTCAAGATACCAATTAGTATCTACACCGTACGAGTGGGCAGAATTGGCGGAGCGAGGGTTGCCACCGCCGCCGCCGCCACGCCCACCGCCGCCACGCCCACCGCCGCCGCGTCCGCCGCCACCACCACCACCTGCGGGGTTGCGCACATTGTTGTTGTAGCCTTTATCGTAGCTTTTCCTGCAGCGCCACGCACCGTGGCGTTCCTCCTTGCAGATTTGGCAGCGCTCGCGGTCACCACGCTCACCGCGGTCACCACTTTGCTGGCGCGGCGCACCGCCACCCAAGTTGTCGTTGTAGTTGCCCCCGTTGTAGCCTCCGCGTCCGCCACCCTGACCGCCGCGTCCGCCGCCATAGCCACCTCGACCACCCTTTGTGGCGAGGTTGACAGAGTGATGGGTGGTGTAGGCGGCTTGCTGGGCGGCGATCCGGGACTCAGCGGCGAGCAGTAGCGAGAAGAGCTCGCTGAGGCCGATCGGATGATCAGTGATGGCGCGCGTGGAGATGGCGGTGACGAAGCCGTTGTAGTCAGGCTCGTGCATGAGCCCCTCCAGGATGTGCGAGACGACGTCGTCTTCATCAAGCGGGTTTCCTGCAGCAGCTAGCTCGTCGGCGAGCCCCTTCATCTTGGTGAAGTAGGCGGCAGCGAAGAGGTCGCCCTTGCGTGCGTTCCCGATCGTGGAATGAAGCTGTATCTGGCGCGCCCGAGACTGGGCAGAGAAGCTCTCCACCAGGGCATGCCAGACTCCCGCGGCGGTGGTGTGGTTGGAAACCTGCATCAGAACCTCGCGGGATAGAGAGGCTAGCAAAAAAGTAAGCACCTGCTGATCTTGGGTGACCCAGATCGCGTGTTCTAGGTTGGGCGTCTTGGTGATCTCCTTCTTCCCAGCATTATCCTTCTCGATGACGATGACAGCGGCGGGCTCCTTGATCGAGCCGTCAAGATAGCCCGTCATCGCCGCGGCCCTAATGTGCGGGAGCACTTGAGTCTTCCACACCAGAAAATTTTCGCGGGTAAGCTTTTCGGTGATGGTGTGGCCGAGGGAGGCGAGGGAAGGCATGGCCATGGCGTGGGAGGAAGAGGAAGACGACATGATCTAGACGTATGGAAGAATTAGGCTCTGTATACCATGTAAACGCGGTGCTGAAGCGCATGCATCTGCAGGGGCGCGCTGCGTGTTAATATAGCCAAGACGGCGCGACAACAGGAGTACAGAACAAGTTAGGGTTTAGGTTAGGTAGAGATAGATCGCTTAAACTAACTACCAGGATCTTATCTCAATACCTAACCTATTCCCCAAGATTACAACACGCACGCACGCACGGTTTATACAACACCGTGGCTACAATGTTTAACAGGGAGAAATTGCAACCGTAGTAGTTCATCACATACATGTACTACATGCTCAAGCACTAATTCATTACAAACTTTAATTCATACGACATACTACATTCACTACTAGTACTAGAGGGGGTGGGGATCTCACGGCGGTGAGCTCGCAGCCATGGACGACGCGGTGGAGGAGCTCAATCCTCCTCGTCGGAGCTGCCGAGGTCGATGTACTTCTGCTTCTGCTCCTCGCGGATGCGCCGCCACTCGTCGTCCTTTTCCTTGGCGAGAAGGTTCGCCACGACCGCCTGCTAGAACACGAGGTCGTCGAGCTCCTCCTGGTGGCGCCGATGCTCCGCCTCCTCGCGCAAGCTGCGTTCGGCAATGACGGCCGCGACCGCGTCGTCATCGGCGACGAAGTCGTCGGACCCGACGACACCGCAGTGCACAATCTCCTCGGGCTCCTGCTTGACGGCGACGACCTCGATCTCCTTCGGCTCCTCCGACCACTCTCTCTTCACGAGGAGAAGGCTCGTGCCGGAAGAGGAAGATCTCGCAGTGTGGGAAGATCTCACGCTGGAGGACGAGCCCGCGGTGGAGGAGGGCGTACGCCCGTGCCTACGGTCGTATACCTCTGTCTCGCGGACACAGAAGCTCGCCGGCGGTGAGAGGCCCCGGTTCGTCCACTTCCTTGCCCCGCGCTTCCTCGTCCGTCCGAGCGGACACACCGCTCGCGCTCGGGGTCGCCGCCGCTGAATCTACTCCCGGAGCTGCTGCCGGAGCTCCACATGCGGCCCCACATGGCGGCTGGAGGTGGAATGCGGCTCACCGGCGGCGAGAAATGTGAGGAGTGGAGTGGGGAATTGCGGAGAGACGCGGCGGAGGGGGAATAGGGTTTCGACCCGCAAATGCGCCGCGAACCCGTAGATATACTAGTCCCCCGGGGGGGGGGGGTTGTGGGCCGCAGTAAAAAAAATTTACGGGCCGGGCGAGTATACGGACTCTGTTCTGGCCAGAAAATTGGGCCGAGCCCGTATACACGCCCGAATTTTGCGGGTTTGCCACTTCTGCGGGGTCTGTTAGAGTTGCTCTTAGCCCGCTGTTTAAGTAATTTGAGCCGCTCCACTGCCAAGATCTGGATCTCAGGTAGGTTTTCGTCGCAACCGACATCGCATGCAAATGGGCTGCAAATGTACTTGTTCTCTCTGTCTTAAACATGAAAAATTCAGATGATAGTGAAAAAGAACAAGGGCAAAAGCTTTGCCACTTTTTTCATCGATTAAGAAAGAAGTTTAGACATGAAAGTAACAAAACCCAAAGGCGGTGTAAACAGCAAGTGCTTACTCTCACGGCATGATGCAACTCAAGTGCTTGGCCCCAGCAGTGGACCACTCTCCGACCTTATTTTCTTTTTTGATGAAGTCGGCCCCGGGCTCATGGAGGGCCTTCATTCAATTAAAGAGGAAGAAGAGAGTTGTCAGGTTAATTAGCGAAAAAACAATCAAAAACCGTAACAGCAGGCCCTCAAAGACGCGTAGTGTAGGAGAAACCCGTCATCGAGATTGTCATCTGGTGTAATCGTAGTCACTCTTCTGTGAGGCAACGACTCTGACTCCACCATCGATGACGACCAAAGGAGCTTTCGCAGCATTAGGCGCCAAGACCCATGTCGGCCTATGCCAATCAACCACCTGCGTCGGCGACTAGTCACCTCTAACTCTGTCGTCGAGCATTGTAGGAGAAAAGCGAGTGGAGCCTGCCTGTCACTGCACCACGTCGCCAATGCAGGAATATCACATCCCCTAGGGAGAAAGAAAATAATGAGCCACCCAACGCTTTGGGAGGGAAGGGCTCAGCCGCCGGCCACAGCAGAGGGGGAGGTGACGACGGGGAGGACAAGGGCTCGATGGGACGCCCCCGGGCCTCTTGCTCGGAACGACTCGGTGAGGGGGGGGAAGTTTTTCTCTGGCTTCGTTTATCTTGGCAAATAATAGTAGGCGGTGGATTTGTAGAGTTATTCTGGAACACCTAGACATATCTTTGGTTCCAAATCTCCCAAGAGACTAGCATGACTAAATATGCCATGGCTTTTGCCCAGGTGGCCTAGGGGGTAAGTCACGAAACAACACAATTCCAAGACAGAGTTGTGGTTTGCCCAAGTGTGAATGCTCAAGCTTGTGAGGCCTAGCCAATCTCAAATCATAGACCATGTACGGATGGACCGATGGAGAGGCGACACTTGAAGAGAATGTGGGCGGCGGCCTCTAGCTCCCTCCTACATACTCCCTCTGTCCAATGATGTAAAACGTTTTCTGGCACTAGTGCAGTGTCAAAAAAGTCTTCCATTATGAGACGAAGGGAGTAGATGACAATGGCCACAATTTGGCCAATCAATTCTTTGGAGTCGATCCACCGCCCAAACTCTATACGGAAAAAGAAACCAAGCAATTTTTTATTTTTTGCATTTCGGCGGGGCACAGTTCTTCCAAATAACCAGCCTCGCGCCCGTGTAACAGTGCCTTCAAATCACGCATGGTAAGCTGATGAAGCTCGAGTATTTGTTACTAGAATTTTAGAAAGCTCAGTGTGGCATGGAGGATGCAAGGCTGCTCCCCAGGGCCCAAGCCGCCATGCTTTATTCAACACCAGTTTTTGTGCCATGGACTTCGTGTGTGTGCGCGCGCTGGCCCATGGCGTAATGAGTGCACTCGCAGAAAAACAATGGAACTCGTACATAGCCTCTCCATCATGTGCCTGTCCTGTCTGAAATTTTCTTCTCATCAGCCTGAACGAACCGTGGCAGGTTACGTGCACCGTTGGTTGCCTGCTGGATTCTTAGCAGCCTAAGCTATCTAGCTAAGGTATCATTTGCTTTGAGAGGAGAGGACTAATGTAATGATGTGCTTCTACTTTGGAGAAAAGGCTGAAAAGAAGGCCAAGATGGTCGGTCGGTTGCTCATTATTCATTTCAGTACACAAGAGATCAAGACAAGCCATCATTCTATCTTAATCTACTCACTCTCTTCATTTTTATGAGACGTTGAAGACATTCCAGACAATGTGCAAAGCAGCCCATTTTGAGTTGTCTGAAACAAACGACTTATAAAAGTGAACCGAGGGAGTATATATAAGATACTATATTATGAGACGGAGGAGCGAGTATAAATTTGCTCACAGTGTCATTTTTTGTTAATAAAACATCGAGTGCTCCTGCTATATCTCGAGCGTACGTAAACCGAGCCCCATCATCCGGCTATCAGTGGATCTGATATCCGATACCGATAGGATTAGGATGGTGCAAGAGTACGTACGTCGCCGCTTTCCGCTTGGTTAGGGCAGCGAAATTCTCCGTCAAGCAGGACCGCGTATATACGCTTTGTCTGTGACTGACAGGGACTCACTAACAGACCCTTCCATTAGCAACTAGCACGAGCCTTTTGGCCATGCAGCAGCTTCCATTGTCAGCGAATCCTTTTCAACCCCTCCTGATCAAAGCTTTTGCTTTAATCCTTCTTTAATCTAATCTCCATGCAAAACCGGTCACATGATCGACCTGCCTAAAGCCAAAGGTGATCCACGTACGCACGATGGCTCCTCCTCATCAGACAGCCAGGCATCTCGCACGAATGGATCGCCATGGACGGATGTGGAGAAGGAGCTAGGTAGGTTAGCTAGCAATGGAGTCGTTGGGAGACCAGCTGACACGACAAAGGGAGGGGATGGCTGGACCTAGAACTCACTAGCTCCTGCCAGGCAACGGTTCGGTTTGCGGCGCTGATGGTGGTCTTTTCAGCATTAGCCCGCTGTTTAAGCAACCTGAAGAACTGCTCCGATGCCAAGATCTCGATCCGGCCTTTTTGTCGCGACGTCGGAAGCAAATGGGCAGCAGATGATCTTGAATGCACTTGTCCTCTCCAGTTCAAATTCCGACAGTACAATCGGGGAGATCAAACTTCACGGTGGCGTGCGCTCTTAATCCGATGAAATGGTTGTATCTGCAGGGTCATGTCAACAGAATCAGTGAACTTAAATTTTTGTAGGAACAACACAAACAGTAGGAGATGCACGTATTTTGTTGTCGATTGTGTAGAGTGTACACATGTGTGTGAATGGTGTCAATAAGCAAAGCCATGACGTCGCCTATTCTGCTATTCATCAGAAAACATAAAAGGAACACAAAACTAAAGCAAAAAATGCCATGACAAAAACAAAAGCAGCAGATGCCTTTGCGCCGAGTTGCGCTGATCTTGATCAAAAGACACGATCAACTTTGCCAAACAAACTCAATGGCGCAGTTGAACAACACCCAGCTTTTTTCCAAATTTGCTTTCTGCAAAGAAAAATTCCTCACTAGATGCCGATGCAGCATCCAACAATATCTCGCTGTTTGGGTGCTTCCTGCAGCTCCACCACCACCACCACCACAAAAGCCACCCTTCCACTCCATCATATCATACCCTCAGAGCTGTAAAAGGCCAAAAAATGTGCTCAAAAGCACGCCCAGCCCTGCTCATATCCCATCTTATTCCATCCCAATTCCCCAGAAGTCCACCGTGCTACACCACGGTTGCTGCTAGGCGGCAAAAGCGGCCTCTGATGCCCAAATCATTTCATCCGGCTTGCTAAAGGAGAGATAGGTGGTAGCTAGCATAGGACGCCCCTCCCAAGTTATCCTCTTGGACCGGCTAAATCTTGCGTTCCTGAACTTGCAAGTCAGATTCTTGCATTCCCCCGCAAGTTTCTTCGGTCGGTCGTCGCATCACGCCGAGGGTTGGCGGTTCGCCGGCGTCGATTGGTCTCTGCGCGCATTGTTTAGTTCAGTCTTGGTTTCTTTTTCTCTTGTTCAAATGCCCTGGTATTTAAGGTGAGGGGGAGCTTTGCAAGAAAGGAATGGCTTGGATGGGTTTAGTAGCATGAGGTGGTAGCGGGAGAGAGAGCAGAGACTTGAAGCTTGTCCTGTTCATTCATCTTCTTCTCCTTCTGCCATTGCTGGCGTACGTACGCGCGTCTTGTTTTTTCTGTTCAAAGGTTCAGTTCAGTTGCTTGTTCCTTCTTCCATTGCTGGCATCGATCGATCTTTTTTCGGTTTCATCTTTTGCTGCTCAAGAGGTCCAGTTGCTTGCTCTTTTCGATCTTCTTGGAGGTGTTTGTTCTTGCCGAGGTCCGAGTGAGACTGAATCAGCAGCATCAATGCTACTGTTTGGAAGACAAAGACTGCTTCCTGCAGTGTCAGGATTTGTGATTCTCTTGCTTGCAAGCTCAATCCATGGCGCTTCAGATAGCCTCGAGGGTCTGAACCAAAGCTACAAGATCGTTCAGCCATTGGAGGTAAAATGATTGTGAAGTTCTCCTTTTCTCCCCTGTCAGTAAGTTTCAGAGATTCTTTCTGCAAGAATCTGGCTGACTGCAAACTTACACTTGGATGAACTGCTCTTTTTTTGCAGCTGACGCCCAAGCTGTCGCTGCAGCTCAAGCTCCACGCCTTCCTGCTCTGGTCGTCCGTCGGCTTCCTGATGCCGATCGGCGTGCTGCTGATCAGGTTCTCGAGCAACGTGAAGAGCGCCAAGGCCGTCAGGGTCCTCTTCTACTGCCACGTCGCCGCGCAGGTCGCCGGCGTGGCCCTGGCCACCGCTGCGGCGGCGCTGTCGATCACCAACTTCGAGAACGCGTTCAACAACACCCACCAGAGGATCGGGGTCGCCCTCTACGGCCTCGTCTGGCTCCAGCCGCTCATCGGCTTCCTCAGGCCCGACAGGTGGTTAGCTTGACTGACGCATACATTCGACCAAAGTTCAGTCCTGAGTCCTGACTGAAATTTGTGTGCTCCCTGACTGAATGGAGGTTTGTGATGTCTTCTTTTCAGGGGCGTGAAGGCGAGGAGCGTGTGGTACCTGGCGCACTGGCTGCTGGGGTTGGCGGTGTGCGTGGTCGGGGTGGCCAACGTCTACATCGGCCTCCACACGTACCGGGAGAGGACCGGCAGGAGCGTCGGGCTCTGGACGGCGCTCCTCACCGCCGAGGTCTCCGCCGTGGCGCTCGTCTACCTCCTCCAGGACAGGTGGAACCACGTCGTCCGGCAAGAAGAGGCGGCCGCTGGCGACGAGCGGCGGTCGGAGACGGAGACGTCCGAGGAGTCTCCGTCGTACCCGGCCAACGACCACAAGGAGGTGGCCGTGATGCCGTAGCATGACGATATATGGGAGCTCGCTTGGGCAAATGCAACACCTATCTGTACAGTTCATGTGTGCTTGGGAATGGGATTGTGTCTTGGTAACTCGTTAGCCGAAGCTGCAGATTGAACAGCTTACAGTGAGAGTAGATAGAAAACAACCCTCGGTTCTGCATTTTCCCTGGCCGGGGATTGCTTGATCAATGAACATGAGATTTACACACGGTACCAATATAGTGAGACATTCCAGGAACAAGAGTCACAGTATCAAGCCTATCCGCCGCGGCAAGCAAGTGTCGCAGCCACGTAACCTCAGCGCCGACTTCCCCTGCTTCCCCTTCCACCTCCCATCTTGGGCATCGAGTCGGTGTAGACGAAATTCAGCAAGGCCTTGAACACATTCGGCGCCATGTCTTGTATCTGTATGGCACTTGGCTGTAGCAATCCCCTCCTTCATGGGACCAAAGAGGGAGGTTCATCGCAAGTTGGCAACTTGAGCATGAAACTACCTGACGTTGAAGAATGAAGATGAGCAACTAACTTGCTAGCTACAGGGTGACAATAAAGACCAAGAAAGAGACCACCATGCCAGAGATAAGCAGCAACACGATTTTAAGATCACTCATTCATCCACAGTAGCAGCAAACCTCTTTGTGCAGATAACAGCTAGCTTCCATAGTAGTAGTAGTGACGACCACAATAAGTTCATACAGGTACTGATGCACTCCACTTACACAGAGTAACCAAGTTCACATAATTTATACCAAAGCATTCCCGGCTTGCAGGATAACCACAGAACGACAACATCTATAGCATGGTAAGACAACCAAACCACGAACAACAACATCCATAGCATGGTCAGATAACCCGCAGGGAGCAGCTTGCATAGCGATAACGGGCCGGCTAACAGTATAACAACCTCTCAACGGTCCTGAGGGAAGAGCCATGCTGCCAGATACATCTCAGCGCACCGCTTCCAGGAAATGTTTGGATCACCGGAACCGATGCTGCGGAATCTCATGGAATAGACGCCGAAAGAAGCGCTCTCCTCATCATAGGCATAGTCTAGGCGATTATCCTCATCATCATCCAAGAAGAAGATGCGATCGCCCGGCAACCCGTACTGCGACACCGACATGGACCTCGAGCACCTTCGCCCCAGAAACAGCACTTGGTCATCCCCCACGGTCGACACCTTGACTCACCGTGAATGCTCAAAGTCAGCCTCGAAAACCTCGAACTCATTCTGTCCACCCATAATTTTACCGTCCCCTCCAGGTTCAGGAAACTGACACCAAATCGTCCTGCGTACCATCAGCAACATCCCACGCGATTCAACCAGGTAGAGCTTCTTGCAGGCCGAACTGTTGTCCTCGAATACAGCATCATACCATGTAGGACAATCACCCTCGATGACTCGTCCAATCCGACAAACCTGTGGATCGCCGGTGCTCTGGTCCTGGCTGATGTTCACCACAAGGAGGTTCTCGTCCTTGGCAATGGCGTACAGCTTGCCCTGGTAGAATGACATGTCTTGGAAATCCTCGATCCGATCATACGCACGCACTGACCACGACAAGGCCCCTGGCTGGCACATTAGAATCTGACTGATGGGTCCAATGCCAACTAGTGCAGCAACGAGATTTGGCGAGCACAGGATTAGCTTACTTATGCGCAGGTTGTCTGCTTTATTGATACGCATCCATGTGATGTAGAGGTTAGCAGATTCTACACTTCCGCCCTCTGCCCATTTAGATTTAGCAGACGCATTTGGAGGCCGGAGTCGTACACTTGAGAGAGCAGGGAGCCTCACGGTGGCCCGGGAGAAGGGGTTGACCATGAAGCATCCGTCATCGCGTGAGAAGACGAGCCAGCTGCCACAGACATTCTCGTACCCAGCGAAGCCACAACCAGGGAAGCGGAAGGGCTTGTCGTACATGAGGCTGTAGAAGGTGCCGTCGGGGAGTGCCAGCAGTGGCAGCGGTGGCGGCTGGAGCTGCCTCGCGGCGGCACGCCACTGTGGGCACACCGCGGCAAAGCAGGCGCGGTCGGCGTACACGGGGAGCAGGCTGAGCACCAAGCCTGCTAGGTCCAGCGGGAGGCCTGACCACGACGGCGGTGGCTGGGAGTGTGGTTTCTTCTCTTCTGCCATCAGTCCTGCAGAGAAGCAAAATCATCATCGAATGCTCTCGTTCCTCGAACATCGCAACCAACCCCAAACGCGGCAAGCATTGCGTCGAACACTTAGCGTGCATAGCCAGCGGACACGGCGGGAGCAGGGGAGGAGATGGCCTGAGCGAGCAAAAACGGACGGGGGGAGGAAGAGGAAGGTACCAGAGAGACCGCGCCGGGGGCGATGGTCGATTTTCCGTCCGGCGTCCGCGCCGCGCCGCGCCGGTGAGTAGGCCGCCGCTCCTGCTGCTGCTGCTGTCGTGCGGGCGGGAGTGGAGCCTGGAGCGTGGAGTGGCTTGCCCGAACTGGACCGTGTGACCAAGTGAGCGCTACTGAGCCCAGGCCCAGCCACACACTCAGTCAGTAGTGTCCGCCTGCTTCTTCGCTGATTTTTCTTTAAATCCAAATCTCCAAACATGACCCAATACCTTGAAGAAGCAAGGGAACTCGGTAAATAAAAATCAGAGTGAGGAACTAATAATCTGAAAAATTAGTAAGGATCTCAATTCAGGACGACGCGATTCGGTGCCCAGGCTCAGCTGCACCCGCGATGAACAGAAAATTCGAAAGAAATACTAGAAAAATTCACAAAAAATGATTTTTTTTGCATGGAAGATAATTTGGTGCATGAGGTGCCCTCGAAAATTCAGATCATTCAAACATCTGAGTAGCTCTCAGCAAAAAAGACAAATTTAGGGCATGTGGAAAAGCTTACTGTTTATGTATTGTTCTGACCCAATTTGTCTTTTTTTTTTCTAAGAGCTACTCATATGTCCAAATGAACTGGAATTTGGAGTGCACCTCACACACCAATTATCTTCCTTGCAAAAAAAAATTGGATTTGTTTGGTATTTTTTGTGAATTTTCTCTTCCCCGAGTGCAGATGAGCCTTGGCTCAGAAATGGATATTCGCTCAATTCAAACATTTTGCCAGGTAAAATACCAAAAGATATTTATATATGCCAAAAGCAATCTTCAAATGAGGTTTTTCCCGCAAAAGAACATGCTTTTGACAAACAAACAAAATTGTTTTAAAAATGTATCTAAAATTAATAAGAAAGGAGAATAATATCAAACAATCAGATGGCGAGATTTTAGATGTTATAACCCGCGATATCAAGTAAACGAGACCCATGAGAACACACTCACAGGGGGCACGCCTCACACTGAAGAAGACGTCGCTGCGACAAGGAGGCCCCGAGGGCTCATTTCCATATGACTACGTCTCCATGATGTCGCTAGTAGGACACCTAAACAGAGAGAATAAGTACAAAAAAAAACGACCACAAGCGAAAGTAGGAAGCTTTGCCAACAACACTAGAGCAATGGTCGGAGGTGAGGGGACATGCTTAATCCCGTTGGAGATGATAACCACACCAAATCATCTAGAACCATCCATGAGTGGTAGTTGTTCCCCTCGATCTTCGCCGGCGAACCCGTGGATTCACCTTCCCTCTGCCCGCCTCTCCAACTACCGGTGTCATAGAGGGAATCCTGGTGCCTCGACTCCGGGCAGTAGATAAGTTGTTTTACTCCTTGCAGAAACGATCCTCGAACGGATATCGACGTTTTTTCTTCGATTCAATCTTCTGGCCCCCGATCCTCCTCATGTTCCGCCATGATGGTTTAGATAGAGCCCCGACAAAGATTTCTGTCAGCTCGTCGGGGCGACGAAGTTAGAATTTCTCTTCGTGCGTACAGGACAACAAGATGTGGTATCAGGTTTTTCAAATCGATTCAAGGGTTCAACGCACAATGACTGTGGCCCAAGAGTGCTAGTCATTACGGGCATGTGTGTGAAGACTTCACGCCTTTTGAGGGAGTTCCGGACTAGGGGGTGTCCGGATAGCCGGACTATCGTGATCGGCCGGACTCCAAGACTATGAAGATACAAGATTGAAGACTTCGTCCCGTGTCCGGATGGGACTTTCCTTGGCGTGGAAGGCAAGCTTGGCGATACGGATATGTAGATCTCCTACCATTGTAACCGACTCTGTGTAACCCTAGCCCTCTCCGGTGTCTATATAAACCGGATGACTTTAGTCCATAGGACGAATAACAATCATACCATAGGCTAGCTTCTAGGGTTTAGCCTCCTTGATCTCGTGGTAGATCTACTCTTGTAACGCACATCATCAATATTAATCAAGCAGGACGTATGGTTTTACCTCCATCAAGAGGGCCCGAACCTGGGTAAAACATCGTGTCCCTTGTCTCCTGTTACCATCCGCCTAGACGCACAGTTCGGGACCCCCTACCCGAGATCCGCCGGTTTTGACACCGATATTGGTGCTTTCATTGAGAGTACCTCTGTGTCGTCACCGATAGGCTCGATGGCTTCTTCGATCACCATCAACGACGCAGTCCAGGGTGAGACCTTTCTCCCCGGACAGATCTTCGTATTCGGCGGCTTTGCACTGCGGGCCAATTCGCTTGGCCAACTGGAGCAGATCGAAAGCTACGCCCCTGGCCGTCAGGTCAGATTTGGAAGTTTGAACTTCACGGCTGACATCCGCGGGGACTTGATCCTCGATGGATTCGAGCCACAGCCGAGCGTGCCGCACTGTCACGGCGAGCATGATTTAGCTCTGCAGCCGGACAGTACCCTGGAGGCCGCACTCGAACCCGCTCCGATCTTCAATTCGGAGCCGGCTGCGCAGATCGAGGACGGATGGCTAGACACCGCCTCGGGGGCTGCAACCTCTACGGCGATAGAGCCGAACACTGACCTTGTCCCTCATAAAGCTCGTGACTCCGAGGTGCCGGACTCCTCGCCGGACTCCGAACCTCCCGCGCCCCCTCCGATCGAATCCGATTGGGCGCCGATCATGGAGTTCACCGCAGCGGACATCTTTCAACACTCACCTTTCGGCGACATCTTGAGTTCGCTAAAGTATCTCTCGTTATCAGGAGAGCCCTGGCCGGACTGCGGTCAGGACGGTTGGGATGCGGACGACGAAGAAATTCAAAGCCCACCCACCACCCACTTGGTAGCCGCTGTCGACGATCTAACCGACATGCTAGACTACGACTCCGAAGACATCGACGGTATGGACGACGATGCCGGAGACGACCAAGAACCAGCGCCCACCGGGCACTGGAAAGCCACCTCATCATATGACATATACATGGTGGATATCCCAAAGGATGGGAATGGCGAAGGAACAGCGGAGGATGACCCCTCCAAGAAACAGCCCAAGCGCCGGCGTCAGCGGCGCCGCTCTAAATCCCGCCACAGCAAGAATGAAGATTCCGGCACCGGAGATAATAATACACCGGACAGTGCCGAAGACAACCCACTCCAGCAAGATCCAGCGCAGGAGGACGGAGACGCCAGCCCTCATGAGAGAGCGGCAGAAGAAGAGGTAGAGGATTATATGCCTCCCTCCGGAGACGAGGCAAGCCTCGACGACGATGAATTCGTCGTGCCTGAGGATCCCGTCGAACAAGAGCGTTTTAAACGCAGGCTTATGGCCACGGCGAACAGCCTCAAGAAAAAGCAGCAACAGCTTAGAGCTGATCAAGATCTGCTAGCCGACAGATGGACTGAAGTCCTCGCGGCCGAAGAGCATGAGCTCGAACGCCCCTCCAAAAGCTACCCTAAACGCAAGCTGCTCCCCCGATTAGAGGAGGAAGCGTATGAACCCGCATCACCAGGAGACAATACGGCTGACCGACCACCCCGTGGTCGCGACAGAGAGGCCTCTAGGCCCTTCACTAGACCCGTACCCCGGCATCGCTCGAAAAGCACAAGGCCACAGGGGAACGCTCCGGACTTGCGAGATATATTGGAGGATAAGGCAAGACAATCAAGATCGATCTATGGATCGCGTGGGCGCCCCACGGTACGTGACGACAACCGTCGCGCCGGACACAGTAAGTCCGGCCGGGCCGAACAAAACAGACAAAGCTCTTTTGAGCTCCGTCGTGATATCGCCCAGTACAGAGGCGCCGCACACCCACTATGCTTCACAGATGAAGTAATGGATCATCAAATCCCCGAAGGGTTTAAACCCGTGAATATCGAATCTTACGATGGCACAACAGACCCCGCGGTTTGGATCGAAGACTATCTTCTTCACATCCACATGGCCCGCGGTGACGATCTTCACGCCATCAAATATCTCCCCCTCAAGCTTAAAGGACCAGCCCGGCATTGGCTTAACAGCTTGCCAGCAGAGTCAATTGGGAGTTGGGAAGACCTGGAAGCCGCATTCCTCGATAACTTCCAAGGCACGTATGTGCGACCACCAGACGCTGATGACCTAAGCCACATAATTCAGCAGCCAGACGAATCGGCCAGACAATTCTGGACACGGTTCTTAACCAAGAAAAACCAAATCGTCGACTGTCCGGATGCGGAGGCCCTCGCGGCCTTCAAGCATAATATCCGCGACGAGTGGCTTGCCCGGTACCTGGGACAGGAAAAGCCGAAATCCATGGCAGCCCTCACATCACTCATGACCCGCTTCTGCGCGGGTGAGGACAGCTGGCTAGCATGCAGCAATAACCTCAGCAAAAATTCTGGCAGTCCGGGCATCAAGGACCATAGTGGCAGGTCGCGTCATAACAAAAACAAATGCCACATTAACGGCAACAATAGTGAGGATACGACAGTCAATGCTGGATTCAGAGGCTCTAAACCCGGTCAGCGGAAAAAGCCATTCAAAAGAACTGCTCCGGGTCCGTCCAATTTGGACCGAATACTCGACCGCTTGTGCCAGATACACGGCACCCCCGAAAAGCCAGCTAACCACACCAACAGGGACTGTTCGGTATTCAAGCGGCAGGCAAGTTAATTGCCGAAAACAATGACAAGGGGCTGCATAGCGATGACAAGGAAGAGACCCGATCGCCGAACAATAGAGGACAGAAGGGTTTCCCCCCACAGGTGCGGACGGTGAACATGATATACGCAATGCACATACCCAAAAGGGAGCGGAAGCGTGCGCTAAGGGATGTATACGCGATGGAGCCAGTTGCCCCGAAGTTCAATCCATGGTCCTCCTGCCCGATCACTTTTGACTGAAGGGACCACCCCACCAGCATCCGCCACGGTGGATTCGCCGCATTGGTCCTAGATCCAATCGTCGACGGATTTCACCTCACCAGAGTCCTGATGGACGGCGGCAACAGCCTGAACCTGCTTTATCAGGATACAGTGCGCAAAATGGGCATAGACCCCTCAAGGATTAAACCTACCAAGACGACCTTTAAAGGCGTCATACCAGGTGTAGAAGCCAATTGTACAGGCTCAGTTACACTGGAAGTGGTCTTCGGATCCCCGGATAACTTCCGGAGCGAGGAGTTAATCTTCGACATAGTTCCGTTCCGCAGCGGCTATCATGCCCTCCTCGGATGTACCGCGTTTGCAAAGTTCAACGCGGTGCCGCACTACGCATACCTCAAGCTCAAGATGCCAGGCCCTCGAGGAGTCATCACGGTCAACGGAAACACTGAACGTTCTCTCCGAACGAAGGAACATACAGCGGCTCTCGCGGCAGAAGTACAATGCAGCCTCTTAAGGCAATTCTCGAGTCCGGCCATTAAGCGGCCGGACATAGCTAAGCGCGCCCGGAGTAACCTACAACAAGACCACCTGGCACATTCCGAGCACGCGTAGCAGTGCGGCCCCAACCTCAGCCCCTGTAAAACATCAAAACAGGTCCTTCGCGTACACCATTACGCTCTGAAGATACCATGGGCATGGGGAGAGGGGCACGACCACGATAAGCCCAGACTGCGGCTCAACCACACCAGGGGCTCTCAAGTGTGCCGTTCTTTTTTTTCCTTTTTATTTTAACCCACAGGACTCCGTTTGTCTGAGGCCCTGTCCAGCAGCAAACCTGCCAAACTCACGATGCAATAGCCAGGGAAGGATAAAGGCTACAACAAATATCCAGGTGGTCTCCATTACGAGCATTAAATCTGTTTTACGCACCATTCGGCAGCCTACCCCTGGAGGGGGACATGTTTAACAGTCCCATCCCTTGCTTATCGCACCATTTGTATCGTTCTGCACTTACATCAGTCTTTCTTGAATAAACAATGCAGCACCTTTTTGCTTATAATTGCATTTCCTTTTTATACATATGTTCATTTACGGCATGTTGCATCCGTACACTTTGGTACGGCTAAAATACACCAGGGGCTTATGTTTCCCGCATCATGGTGTGATAAGTCCGAACACTTTCACAAGTGCGGCACCCCGAACTTATAGCACTATATGCATCGGCTCCGAATCATGTCTTGGGTCAATAGTTGGGTTTGCCCGGCTCCTATGTTTTGGTACCTTATGTTCCGTTGTATCAGCTAAGGTAGCACTGGGAGAACCACTGCGATTGCGCCCCAGTTGAGCTGGGTTAATGCCTCAGTGGAGAAAGCTAAAACTGACCGTCATGATGAGGCGAGAGCCGGTCGCTGTTCGAGAGGTTTTTTGCGAGTCCTTAAAGACTTATGCCGCTTAGAGCGAGGAGCCGGATCTTGTCCGGCCCAGGCGTGGATAGCGCCCCAAATTCGGCCTTCCGAAGACTAGGGGCTTCGCCGAAATTTAAAATTATAGAATTCTATGGCTAAGTGAGAGTGTTCAAGCATTATAAGTCCGGTTGCCTTGTTCGCTGTGTTGAGCGCCTCCCTAGATGGACCCAAAAATGGGAACAAGAGTGCTCAAGTTTATCCCGAACACCCCAGCACTCGTGGCATGGGGGCTGAAGCCGACGACTTGCCATCTCTCAGATTTGATAAACAGCCGCACATAAGGTAATATTTTAAATTAACAAGCGTTGCTTAGCGCATATGAACTAAGTCTTCAGCGCATAGGATAACAAAATGCGAGTCTACTCAAAAATTACATCTTTGGAGCACTCCCCCGCAATAGTGCGGGCGCCCTTCAGCACACTCTTATAATACATCTCGGGCGTGCGATGCTCCTTGCCCTCTGGTGGCGGGTCCGTCACAAGCTTCTGGGCATCCATCTTGCCCCAGTGCACCTTTGCGCGGGCAAGGGCCCGACGGGCACCCTCAATATAGGCGGAGTGCTTGATGACTTCAACCCACAGGCACGCATATCCACCAGCCGCCGCACCAGGCCGAAGTAGCTCCCAGGCATGGCCTCCTTAGGCCACAGCCGAACTATGAGGCCCTTCATGGCCTGTTCGGCCGCCTTGTGGAGCTCGACCAACTGCTTCAGCTGGTCGCTAAGGGGCACCGGATGTCCGGCCTCAGCATACTGAGACCAGAAGACCTTCTCCGTCGAGCTCCCCTCCTCGGCCCGGTAGAATGCGGCAGCATCGGACACGCTGCAAGGAAGATCTGCGAATGCTCCTGGAGAGCTCCGAATTCGGGTAAGCAACAGGTAATTAACACTCACATGCTTACTTTGCATGAAAAATGCCTTACCCGCTACTATTTTCTTCACCGCCTCAATCTCCTGGAGGGCCTTGTAGGCTTCGGCCTTAGCGGCTTTGGCACTCTCAAGAGCCGTTGCAAGCTCAGACTCTCGAGTCTTTGAGTCATGCTCCAGGCTCTCATGTTTTTTCACGAGATCCTGGAGCTCTTGCTGTACCTCCGCCACCCGCGCCTTCTGCTTCTCTCGCTCGGTGCGCTCCGCGACCGCATTGCGTTCGGCCGCGGCCACCGCCTATTTCAGGGTCGCCACCTCGTTAGTGGCCCCTGCAATATCCACGTTATCCTTGTCATTCTTTTTGCAACCAAAATCCTTTTCTGTAAGGTACAATTTTAATAAGGTGTTACTCACCTTCCTTGTCCTCGAGCTACTTCTTGGCACGGCCGAGCTCGTTCTCGGACCGCTCGAGGTTTTCCTTCAAAGTATTGACCTCCGCAGTCAGTGCGGCAGAGGTCAGTAGCGCAGCCTGCAATCCCATATTGACATATTTTTTATGACTCATGCATATATCTTTTTAGATCCTCAGTCCGGCTTTTCTTTCTGAACACCGAACCGAGCATCAGGGGCTACTGTCTATGCGGTACCATTTTATACATATCGAAATTCTCACCTCAAAGCCTGTTAGAAGGCTGCTGCAGGCTTCGGTCAGCCCGCTCTTGGCGAGCTGCACCTTCTGAATCACCGCACTCATAACAGTGCGGTGTTCCTCTTTGATGGAGGCGCCATTGAGCGCCTCCAGCAAGCTATCCGGCGCCTCCGGTTGGACGGAGGCTGCCGGCGTCACGGTCTTGCCCTTCTTACGAAGGGGTCGCCCGCCGGACTCCGGAGCCACTGTGGGTTCCGGGGCCGAGTCCGGTGCAAAGTCCGGGAGGTTGTCCTGCGACACCTCCGGGGCCTCCTCCTCCTGGTGGGTCCCTTCCTGGGATCCCACCTCGGCATCGTCCGCGTCACGGGGGGTGGAGGCAGTCGAAAGAGAATCCATATCCGACGCACCTAAGGACCCGCTCGACGAAGCGGGAAGATCATCCTTGGGTGGACTGCAGGGTTGTATGCGGCTTAGAAAGACATTATGTGGCGAAAAGGAAAAACCTTGAAGTTATTCGGGAGTCCGGATACTTACGATCTCGCCAGGGGCTTGGCCCTTGGAGGCCAGTCCTCGTCGTCGTCACTGGCGTTGGCAGGGCAGTCCGGGGGAAGAGTTTTTCCCTTCTTGGACCCTTCGGCCTCCCTTGTTGGGGAGGCCCTCCTTTTCTTCCCTCCCCCCCGCTGGGGGAGAGCCTTTCTTCTCCTCCTCGCCTTGGTGGGAGGAGTCGGCCTCGGATTCATCATCTGATAGCACCTGAAAACGGGAACTCTTCCGAGTCCCCGTGGCCTTCTTCTCCGGCACCACGTGGGGTGCCGGAGCCAGCAGCCCCGTTAGGCGGGCGTCCGCTGGGTTCTCTGGCAATGGGGCCGGACAGATAGTCCGTTCGGCCTTCGCCAGCCAGTCCTGTCAAAGGTAAAGGGAGTTTAGATCCCGCATAGAGTCAAACTATGGAAAACAAGTGGCAAAATCGCTTACCTCGTCAGCTGGACGCTGCAAGCGGAATCCGCGATCTTCGGTAGCGGATGCGGGAGCCTCGGTGCCCTTGAACAGCACCTTCCAGACATCTTCGTACGTAGAGTCGAAGAGCCCGCTCAGAGTCTGGTGCTGCGCCAGATCGAACTCCCACATGTTGAAGCCCCGTCGTTGGCACGGGAGAATCCGGCGGATGAGCATGACCTGGACTACGTTGACAAGCTTGAGCTTCTTGTCCACCAGCTTCTGGATACAGGCTTGGAGTCCGGTCAGCTCCTCCGAATCCCCCTAGATCCGGCCACTCTCTTTCTAGGAGGTGAGCCGTGTAGGGATGCCGGATCTGAATTCGGGGGCCGCTGCCCAATCAGGGTCACGCGGCTCGGTGATGTAGAACCACCCCGATTGCCACCCCTTAATGGTTTCCATGAAAGTGCCCTCCAGCCACGTTACGTGGGACATCCTGCCCACCATGGCGCCTCCGCACTCCGCTTGGCTGCCCTTCACAACCTTCGGCTTGACACTGAAGGTCTTGAGCCACAAGCCGAAGTGGGGCTGGATGCAGAGGAAGGCCTCGCACACGACGATAAACGCCGAGATGTTGAGGATGAAATTCAGGGCCAGATCATGGAAATCTAGGCCGTAGTAGAACATGAGCCCCCGGACAAAGGGATCTCCCTCGTCGGGGAGCCGATGCGCGACGTCACTTGACAAATATCCGGCGTCGCGCAGCTTCTGGATCTGCCCCTCCGTGACGGAGGAGGCCATCCACTTGCCTCCCACTCCGGACATAGTTGGAGAAGGTTGAGGTGAGAAGTGCGGACTTGGGCGCTGGAGCTCGAGTTCGCGGAGATGGATAAGCCAAGGAGGAAGAAGGCGCAGGTAAAAGGGTTGGATCTTTATCCCCTTATATGGGCGGACAAAAACATGTGTCCCCACCGGCCTGGTAAAACTCGCTTATCTCCCAAGCGTCACAATCAATGGCGCGGTTGGGTTACCCACGTCCGTATTGATGGGA
Source organism: Triticum aestivum (assembly GCF_018294505.1). Taxonomy (NCBI): domain Eukaryota; kingdom Viridiplantae; phylum Streptophyta; class Magnoliopsida; order Poales; family Poaceae; genus Triticum; species Triticum aestivum. The sequence continues at coordinate 660,576,142 of NC_057795.1, forward strand.
ATCCCGGAATAAGGGGAACACGATCTCTGCTTCGACAAGACGTGCCAAGGAAACCGCTTCGCTAAACGCGCTGAGGCGGAACAACAAAAATGATTTGAGTAAAGGCTTGGTAGTGGTGTGATGTCACGCCACAAAATACATCAGCAGGTTGAACTTGTGTAATATTATTCTCTCTACGGTGGTACGTGGAATTTATTTTTGCAGAGTCGGACACTATCCTGATGTTCACAATCTTCTATAAATTATTTGGAGGAAGAACCTGCCTTGCAATGCCGAAAACAACATGCGCGCCGGACTCGTCGTCATTGAAGCCTGGTTCAGGGGCTACTGAGGGAGTTCCGGACTAGGGGGTGTCCGGATAGCCGGACTATCGTGATCGGCCGAACTCCAAGACTATGAAGATACAAGATTGAAGACTTCGTCCCGTGTCCGGATGGGACTTTCCTTGGCGTGGAAGGCAAGCCTGGCGATACGGATATGTAGATCTCCTACCATTGTAACCGACTCTGTGTAACCCTAGCCCTCTCCGGTGTCTATATAAACCGGATGGCTTTAGTCCATAGGACGAATAACAATCATACCATAGGCTAGCTTCTAGGGTTTAGCCTCCTTGATCTCGTGGTAGATCTACTCTTGTAACACACATCATCAATATTAATCAAGCAGGACGTAGGGTTTTACCTCCATCAAGAGGGCCCGAACCTGAGTAAAACATCATGTCCCTTGTCTCCTGTTACCATCCGCCTAGACGCACAGTTTGGGACCCCCTACCCGAGATCCGCCGGTTTTGACACCGACACCTTTCCTCGACCCACTACTAGGAAAAGGGCTATAGATAGGATTGATACTAATGGCGCACCAGGTAAGCAGTGCGCCACTACTATATACTAATGGCGCACCGGTTGGAGGTGCGCCGTTAGTAAGGAAGACACTAATGGCGCACCAGGCACACGGTGCGCCACTAGTATTGAATTTTTTTTATTTTTCCATACATTCTAATGGCGCATGACGCCAAAGTGCGCCATTACTAGTTCTAACAAGTAATGGCGCACCTTGTAAGCAGTGCGCCATTAGTATATTTTTTTTTTACTTTTTTGCAAAACTGCTAATGACGCACCGTGTATATTTTCATGGACACTTTTTGATCTCGATCTCGATCCCAACCGCACCCTCCCCCGCTAGCTCCATCGCCGCCGACGACCCACCGCAACTCTCCCCCGCTCCACCGCCGCCGACGAGCACCCCCCCCCCGCACCCTTCCCCGCTCCACCGCCGCCAACGAGCACCCCCCACACCCTCCCTCGCTAGCTCCACCGCCGCCGACGACCCACCGCAACCCTCCCCCGCTCCACCGCCGCCGACGAGCACTCGGTCCCCCGCACCCTCCCCCGCTCCACCGCCGCCAACGGGCACCCCCCGCACCCTCCCCCCGCTCCACCGCCGCTGCCGATGATATTTCCAAGTAACAAATTTGAACATATTTTTTAAAAAATTATTACTGTTTTTATAAAAAAATATTACTGTTATGATTTAAACAAGTTTGAACATATTTAAACACAAATAAATATCAAACAGGATTTAAAATGCATAAAAAAAATATTGGGGAGCCTGGGAATCGAACCCAGGACCTCCTGGTGTGTGTGCTGCGTACTGACCAGTCGGGCTAGTGGGCGGGTTCTTTTTGATCTCGATCTCGATCCCACCCGCACCCTCCCCCGCTAGCTCCACCGCCGCCGACGACCCACCACAACCCTCCCCCGCTCCACCACCGCTGACGAGCACCCGGCCCCCGCACCCTCCCCCACTCCACCGCCGCCAATGGGCACCCTCGCACCTTCCCCCCGGTCCACCACCGCCGCCAATGATATTTTTTTAAAAAATTATTACTATTTTTATAAAAAAATATTACTGTTATGATTTAAACAAGTTCGAACATATTTAAACACAAATAAATATCAAACAGGATTTAAAATGCATAAAAAAGTATTGGGGAGCCTGGGAATCGAACCCAGGACCCCCTGATGTGTGTGCTGCGTACTGACCAGTCGAGCTAGTGGGAGGGTTCTATTGTAGATAGGGTTAGGTGGTATATAAGACAAGTCAGGCTAGATTAAATTACTTATGGCGCACCCTTCTGTGGTGCGCCATTGATATGGATGTACTTATGGCGCACCCCCGGGTGGTGCGCCATTGCTAAGCCTCCCCCACAGTAAAATCCTCAGTCCCCAATCCACACTCTAATCCCTCCCCGCCTCATCTCACCCGCCGTCCCCAGCCGTGCACCCGACCACCCTTCGCCGCCGACCACCTCCCTCACCGTCCCCCCTTCGTCCGCGCCCGCGCCCTCGCCGTCCCCCTCCACCCACGGCCCCGCCTGCGCCCCCTCCCTCCCGAGCGCGACAGCTAGGGTTCCTAGCCACCGCCACCGCTACCGGCCCGCCGCCGCGGGCGCGCCCAGCCAGCCGAACCCTCCGCTGCCCCGCCTCCGGTACAGGCCCCTCCAGCCCCGAAGCTGCGCCCCCGCCCGCCTCCTCCTCTCTTCTCCCGCGACCTCCCCCTACCCCCTCTCCACCGCCCCGTCCCCTCAGCGCCGCCCGCCATCTCCCTGAACCCTAGCTCCGCCGGCGTCGGGGACGACCACCTCGTCGGCCTCACCAGGCCGCAGGCCCTCAAGCCCCACGCCGTCCTCGGCCTCGCCCTTTCCACCGGCGGCGCCCCTTCCTCCGCCCCTGCAGCGCGGCAGCAGCAGTAAACAGCCAGGTAAAACTGACTAATCTCTTGTGTATTACTGTATTAATCTTTCTACTATTGTAGATACAGTAGTTTTATGTTGTTGTAGTTTTATGTTGCAGATACAGTAGTTTTATGTTGCAGATACAGTAGTTTTACTGTATTACTATAGTAGGAAATGTCTTATATTTCTAGTGAATGTACATGTTAGCTGCCATATCATTTGCTTTGGCCTGTATTTAGTGTTTTTATGATTTCTTGTTTTGATGTTACAATTTTGTTAGTTCCTAGATATTGCTGGTTTGTACTTAGAAAATATTCAAAGTTGATTTGTTGTCTCTGCAGTTCAAAACGTTTTGTATCAAGCTTCTAGGTTTTGTCACAGATAGTAATGCTTTGCTCATGTAGTTGCTGCATGGTCAACTTGTGTCCAAGAAACTTGAGCTCCTGTTCCAGTTTATATTATTAATTAGTAATTCAAACAGATCATTATAGTTCTTTAGAAGTGGGCTTTTGTGTCCACCCGCCATGAATTTGTAGAGAGGTCAGCTGAATAAATTTGGTTACTCTGATCTCGCAAGCATAATGATTAACTTTTGTATATATAGATACTCCTACAACAGGTATAAAAAAGATACTCCTACAGTACTTATTTTAGTCAATTACAAATATAAACTGCAATTGGATCATCATTCTTTCATGTACATGATAGACTATGCCATGTAGAGTAATGAGTTTCATTTGATTCCATGCTCACAACAATTGAATGTAACTGGATCCTCTTTGTTTCATGTACATGAAGTATTTCAACTTGTTTGTCTGCATAAAGCCTTGGTTTAATTTTCTAGGCTAATTCAACTTGTTGTGCATGATGTAGGAAAGTGAACCAATAAAAATTGTTTATTATTGAACCAAATGTTCTTAGTGTTTCAGTGGATTTGTAAATCTGTGGGCTTGCCCACTAATCAAATACCATTTTAGGGGACCTTCATTTCTAACTTGTCCAACAAAAGCATGGAACTAGGAAACTAAACAACCCCCCATTAGAAGATCCTGAAATATATGCTCCAGCTAGTTGTCAAGTTCCCCTCTTATTCTGTGTTATAGATGCAGAGAGCTTAGAAGGAAAAGCAAGCCCAAATACAAGCTAACTTAATTCGCTGGCTACAGCAGACAGTGCAGCAGCAGCAACACCTCCAAGGTGAGAAATATGTTCCTATTTATCTTTTTTTGCTCAAGTTCTTCAGTACATCATATAATATAGAGAAGTGCAGATCAAGTGGTGCAATCATATACATCTGCCACTTAAGTCATCCTTCCCTTTAAGCAGAGTGATGCCTTTCGATGTCACACAATAATGTTTGTTGCAAGAACATTCTACTCTTAGTGTTCGTTTGTTTACTGCATAAAAATATATAGTTTTGCTGCTGTTATGCCTGTATTCACTGCTGCTGCTGCTGTACTTGTGATGATGTTGTAGGTACCCCGAGAGGCCCTTGAGTTTGCCGGAATGTCGATTAACTTCCGTTCCGGCAAATTCGGGTACTCCATATGTCCTATTTTCAGCAAAGGTAATGCTGAAATTTTTCGTGAATTTTAGCATTACTTTGCTAAAAATAGGACATATGGGGTACTTGCGACTAATGCCTGTTATCATGCATGTTTTATGATCTGTTGTAAGGGTACTAATTGGTCTCTTCTGCTGCTTATCAGAGATGGCGGGAAGCAGCCACCGCCGATCTGCGACACCGTAGTACGAGTTGGATGCTTCCGAGTTCTTCACTATCATACTTGAGGCTTCAGTATCATCCATGACGCAGGTATATAAAACGAGAGATCTCCCCTTCACCCATCTCATTATGATATCTGTTGTTTGCTACATCACTCAGGCTGCCTGATAGTTTTATGAACATGCTGATGGGTGAAGATCCGCCAAATAATGTGAAGCTGCGACAGGCCAGCAACGGGTTTCGCAGGCAGTGGGATGTGCAGTTGGTGATCAAGAAGGGCCACATGTACTTGTCTCGTGGGTGGGAGAAGTTCTACCGTGCCTACGACCTGCGGCTGGGGTACTTCCTTCTCTTCAGGTACGACGATGACGCCAACATGCTCATCGTGAAGGTGTTCAACACGACTATGTGTCGCATGCGCTACGCTGCCGATGATGATGCCGGTATGTTCTGCCTCTTCTTATTCCTCTACATTTGGCTTTGTCTGACATCGATTGTTAACGGTCATTGTTGCATTTTGGACAGGTAATGGGAGCAGCAGCAACGACACTGGCTACAGCCAAAGCAGCAGCGACTATGGCTGTAGCGAAAGCAGCAACGATTCTGGCAGCAGCATAGACAACAAGAAGGATGATCCGGACTGGAGTGTGGGAGAAGAGGAGCAGAGTGAGGATGAGGAGCTGCAGGATGACGATGGGCATCAGGCTGAGGATGACCCAGCGCTGATGGTGGCTGACCAAGGGCAAGAGATGGTGGTGGCTGACCATGGGCAAGAGATGGAGGTGGCTGAGGATGACCTAGCGATAGTCGTGCCTGAAGGTGGCCTCGCGATGGTGGTGGTGCCTGGCAATGACCACGCACCGGTGGTGGCGCCGGCGATCCCACAGCTGGGCGACATGACCATGCCAATTGTGGTAGAAGACTACATCCCACTGCCTCCACTGCCTCCACCGCCTCGCCGCTCTAAGCGCATCAGGGAGAGGAAGGAGAAGAAGGAGAAAAACAATGCATGAGAACTGAACTTTGTCAGGTATGTCAGGTCTCCAATAGGTTAGTTATCCAAAATGATATATATATACTTAGTTACCTATGTTATCTCTAATATGCTTAGTTTCCTATAGGTTAGCTTCATTTTTACCTAAGTTGGCTCTAATATACTAACTTAGAGCTTATATGCTTAGTTTCCTATAGGTTAGCTCCAAAATAACTTATGTTAGCACAAAATGATCAAGTTTACATAATAAGCTTATAGTCTTTTTCTTATTCTTCTTCTTTTCCAAAATGACATAGGTTAGCTTCATTTTACCTAAGTTGGCTCTAATATACTAACTTAGAGCTTATATGCTTAGTTTCCTATAGGTTAGCTCCAAAATAACTTATGTTAGCACAAAATGATCAAGTTTACATAATAAGCTTATAGTCTTCTTCTTATTCTTCTTCTTTTCCAAAACTCTTCTTATTCTTCTTCTAGTGTTCTTCTTCTAGTATTCTTCTAGTCTTCTTCTTTTTCTTCTTCTAACTTCTTGTTTATCATTTTGCAGATTTGATTTAATTGACGGAAGCTTGCGTGGATGGAGTGCTTCTTTTCCATTTGTGTTTTTATTTTGTATCAATGTGAAACTTTTGTGATTTGATGGATAACGGTGTTGGATGAACAATGTGAAACTTTTGTAATATGTAACGATGGAACTATGTGTTGGCTATGTATGTATATATGATGGAACTTGTGTGTTGGCTATGTATGTATATATGATGGAAATTGTGTGTTGGCTATGTATGTATATATGATGGAACTTGTGTGTTGGCTATGATTGTTATATGAATGCTTGTTGTATATATATGTGTTGGATATCTCATAGGTGAAATAGTGACTTGAGATTAAGGAAAAAAAATAAAAAAATTGTTACTAATGGCGCACTACCATGTCATGCGCCATTAGTATATAAGACACTAATGGCGCACTGTGGGCAAAACTAATGGCGCACTGCCAGGTGCGCCATTAGTATACCATATACTAATGACGCACCAGTGATGCGCCATTAGTAAAAAAACTCTAGTGGCGTGATACTAATGGCGCACTGGTAATGCGCCATTAGTAGGCAAAACTAGTACGCCATTAGTAGGCCTTTTCCTAGTAGTGACCAGGTCAGGCCGACTCCAGTATGGGAGCAGCGACATCGACGCGTTGGCTCCTCGTTCGTGTTGCGGCGATGGTCCATAGACATCAATGTAATTTTTATTATGTTTGAGGTGCTTTGTACTTATGGCGAATCTTTATAGCAGAGTTGGGTCCTTTTCGCAAATAGAGAGCATAGTTGCAGTTTGGTGTGACTAAGTTCGAACTTGGTATACTTCAAAAAGTGAAAGAATAATTCAAATTAATTTGATTCAAAATCTATACTAGGCATGGACGTCTTCGCCCTAACAAAAGTTAGCAAACAATTCAAAATAATGCGTTTATTTATATCCAATTTGATTCAAAGTTTTTACGTGGCCATCTTCAACCGAGCAAAAGAAGCAAAGATTATTTTCAATTTTTTTTGTTTAGATTCCAATACCAATTATACTGGTGTAAGCTCGAGATCATATCTCAGTGTCGTTTGGTCTCATGAAGACAATAAATTAAAATAAAAAGAATGAACAATAAACCATGGAATGAAGAATTATTTTTTTAACGAGTTACATGAACATTTTCATTACATAATGAACTAGTATCATGGATTATGGAACACATTTTAAAAATTGTACGAACCATGTTTTATCTATTGGAAACATTTATAGGAGTTATGTGAATAGTTTGTTTGGCATACATGAACAAATGCATTATTCTGCTAGTAAAAAGTACACAAATAAAAATATTCAACATGTAAAAAACCTATTTCACATCCATATAAAATAATAAATAAATACTATGAAAATAAAAATATTTATAAGTAAATAATTTATTCATATTTTATTAATATATTTTCAAACAATTGTATGTCTTAATCTTAACAAAAACATAAAGGAAAATAAAACAAAGACTAGAGGACTATCCAATAAGAAACATAAAGAACATACAAAATACAAAAGTATAAGAAAATATTAAAAAGAAAGTAAAAATGAATAAAAATAAAATGAAAAAAGTAATAGTTCAATATATAAATCACAGTAATAATATATAACCAATGAAAAAAGTATAGGAAATATTAAATAGAAAGTAATAAAATGACAAAAGTATAAGAAATATCTGATGAGTACAAAAATATGGCAAAATAGGAGGAGGGGGGGGGGGGGGGGCTTGCTTAAAAAAGAGAGAATTGCAAATCTAATAACATGATTCAATATATAGATCATGTTGAAGCGCAATTACAGTTTACACCGTAAGCAATATAGTAACAGGAAATATAAGAAGAGAGGTGAAAAGAAAAGAGTAAGAATTGGCATAACCAGAAATCTGGAGTGCGCCTTATATTGAACCAAAAAGATACAAATGACCCCACAACTCACTTGTAACAGTTCAAAAAGAAAGAATAATCAAAAGCTTATGAAATTGTTTTGATTCCCATCATAGTAATCTGATGGGAAGGCATATGCATGAGAGAGCAGTGGAAGCTGAAGAATAATATCATGTTAAGTTCAGGACAATACACATCTTCATTTTGCACCTTAACTTATAGTAAAAAAAATCAAATTGTTTTTAACTTGGTAAGAATAATCTGGTTGTGGAAAGTCAATATTTGTGAGAATAAATTTTCCTGAAAAGCTAGATCTGCAACCTCAACATGGCACCATGTCAGAGTTATATCGACACCAGCTTCTTTGCATGCCCTTTCAATGCTCAAGGTGATTCAGTGAGGAAAAAAAAACAGAAAATACCATGACCGTGAATTCCTTTTGAGGATTAAAACACGACCTCAAAGAAGTGTCGGTTATTTTGTTGCAGTTGAATACAAGAGGAACAAATGTGAAAAATATGATAGAAGTAGTAAAGCTGAAATTCAGTCTAGTGCTTGCGGATAACGTCTGTATCATTCTATGGGTGGTTATGTTAGAATTTGCTATAAAAGCATGGTGCAACAATTTGCATAATAAAACTCAGCTGCAGTATCAATATCTATTACTACCTCTGTACCAAAACATAAGACATTTTTGCAGTTCAATTCGAATTGGAAAAACGCCTTACATTTTGATACAGAGGAGTACCTCACAAGAGAACATTGTACATATTTAATTGCTAGCTGCACCCACCTCATTGATGTGCATGTGCGATAGGCTGGAAGCGTCGTACCCTGTTCGGGGCTGCGCCTTCGTGTTATATAGCAGGGGCTTATCCCTGGATATGCATACAAGTAGTTGGAGAGATTACATCTTGGAAGGCAAGGAAAGAATAAGAGATAGAGATAAATACATTCGGTTTAGAGAGAATCTAAACTATCTCCTAACTATCTTCTGTCGAAGCCTACGTGACCTATGCCATCGTGACATGATGTTTAACACCCTCCCTTAATCACAACTTGGACAAGTTGAGATTACGCTTAAACTCTTCAAAACTCCGTGTAGGTAACGCCTTGGTAAAGCCATCTGCAAGCTGATCGCTTGAATGAATAAACCGAATTTCCAACTACTTATTAGCAACACGTTCTCTGAAAAAGTGGAAATCAATCTCAATATGTTTTGTTCTAGCATGAAAGACTGGATTCGCAGAAAGATACGTGGCACCAAGATTGTCACACCAGAAGCATGGTGCTGGGATTCTTCTTATACCAAGCTCTTTGAGCAAAGACTGAACCCATATGATTTCTGCAGTTGCATTTGCTAATGCTTTATACTCTGCTTCTGTACTGGATCTGGATACTGTGGCTTGTTTCTTGGCACACCAAGATATGAGATTGGGTCCAAAGAAGATTGCAAACCCACCTGTAGACCGTCTATCATCCAGACATCCTGCCCAGTCAGAGTCAGAAAAAGCACTAACCAGAGTTGATGGAGACTTGCTGAAAGTAAGACCAGTGTTCAGAGTGTTTTTGATATATCTGACTATGCGTTTAGCTGCAGTCCAATGAACTATTGTAGGAGCATGAAGGAACTGGCATACTTTATTAACAGCAAATGAAATATCTGGTCTTGTAAGCATCAAATATTGAAGTGCACCTACCAGACTTCTGTAGTTTGTGCTATCCTCTTGATTCAAGGGATCTCCTTCAATAAGTGACAACTTTTCTGAACTAGATAAAGGAGTAGGTGATGGTTTACAACCTTGCAACCCTACTCGTTTGACTAAGTCAGTAGCATACTTTTCTTGAGAGAGATGAAGATCATTACCATGTTTCTTTACCTCGATCCCTAAGAAGAAGTGCAAGTCTCCAAGATCCTCCAAAGCAAACTCAGCACTCAAATCCTTTAATAGTCCTGTCACTGCCTGATCAGATGAGCTTGTAACAATTATATCATCCACATAAATAAGTACAAATATATATGTATTTGACTTATTGTATATAAACAAGGAAGTGTCAGACTTGGAAGGAATGAAACCAAGAGCTTGTAGCTTGTGACTGAGTCTGGAATACCATGCTCTAGGGGCTTGCTTCAACCCATAGATGGCCTTATCAAGCTTGCAGACATGAGATGGAAATTTTCTGTTTTCAAACCCAGGAGGTTGTTTCATGTAAACCTCTTCTTCCAGAACACCATGAAGAAACGCGTTATGTACATCTAGTTGTCTGAGACTCCATCCCCTTGAAACAACAATAGACAGAACAAGACGAATGGTAGCAATTTTACAACTGGACTAAAGGTATCCTCATAGTCTATGCCATACCTTTGTTTAAAGCCTTTTGCAACCAATCTGGCTTTATAGCGATCTATTGTTCCATCAGATTTCCTCTTGATTTTGAATACCCATTTGCAATCTATCAAATTTTTACCTTGCTTTGGGGGAACCAGATGCCATGTTTTGTTCTTCTGAAGAGCCATGTATTCTTCTTCCATAGCCCTTCTCCACTTCAAATCACCAAATGCTTCTTGCAGGGAGGTCGGTTCACCTGTGGTACATGCCATGCCAAACTTGGTAATATTCTTGTAATTGACAGGTTTAATTACCCCTTTTTGAAGATGTGTACGTGTTTGTGCAACAGGTACAGCCGCCGAATGCACAGAAGATCCATCAGCTGCCTGGGATCCTACGCTAGATCTTCCTGCAGGAGATGATGGCAACTCGGGATCTTCTGTGGCTTCAGCTGATGAAGAAGAGACGTGAGGCGGCGCACACAATCTGGACCCAGTCCCTGCCAGCGGTTCGTCACGACGTGGTGATGGCGCCGGCCGACACGGATCTGCGCTGGATCCCGAGCCGGTAGCAGACCGACCGGTCGGCTCATTCGTGGAACGGCGCGCGTAGCAGCGGTCCACTCCCGTGGGCCACCGGCTCGGGGGCGGCCCAGCGGCAGGCACTGATTGGCGCGGGTCGGAGTCCACTGGGTGGCAAATGGGAGGGGGCCGCGTGGCAGAGGCGGGGCTGCCGCCGCTGCAGGCGCGGTTGTCGCCTGGCGCGCCCGCGCGGTCGCTGCTGTCTCCTGGCGTTGGACCCGAGGCGCAGGTTCCCTGCTGCTGCACGGATCCCGTAGAAGATGGCGGGCAGACTGTGGCGGTGATGATCCCGAGGAGGATATGCTCCCTGGAGCTGGACACATAAAATGTCGCGCATTGAGGGTGATTTCTTCACCATTTTGCATGATTTCTTCACTGTTTTCTTGCCCTGTTTCACCACAAAGCTCAGCCAAACTATTGTTATGAGGGTTAGTCAATATTGCATCATCACAATTATTTCCCCATTGATCAGTGCCGGTTAGATGAGATGGGAGAAGAAGAATTTCTTGACGTAGGATGGCGCCGTCGTTTGGATGTAGATCAGAGAAGGGGAATTTGTCTCATCAAAAACTACATCGCGAGAAATATATACTCGACCAGTAGAGACATCAAGGCATTTGACACCTTTGTGTTAAGCACTATACCCTATGAACACACACTGTTTGGACCGAAACATGAGTTTATGCTTGTTGTATGGGCGCAAATTTGGCCAACAGGCACAACCAAACACACGAAGCATGGTATAGTCAGGTTTGGTGTGAAGGAGACGTTCCATAGGCGTTTCATTATTAATGACACGACTAGGTAACATGTTTATGATATGCATGGCTGTGAGAAAAGCCTCATCCCAGAATTTCAAGGGCATAGATGCGCCGGCTAAAAGAGAGAGACCAACCTCTACTATATGACGGTGTTTGCGTTCGGCAGACCCGTTCTGTTGATGAGCATGAGGGCATGACACGTGGTGAGAAATACCAAGTTTTTGGAAGAAGGAATTCAACTTTTCGTATTCCCCTCCCCAGTCGGATTGGACAACAATGATCTTGCTATCAAATTTTCTTTCAACGAGTGCTTGGAAATTTTGAAATACTTGAAAAACGTCGGATCGCTTTTTAAGAAGATAGATCCAAGAGAATTTGCTATAGTCATCAATGAAACTTACGTAATAAGTGTGTCTACCCACGGAGGAGGGGGCAGGACCCCAAACATCAGAGAAAATAAGTTGAAGTGGTTTAGTAGAAACACTCATAGAAATAGGATATGGCAACTGATGACTTTTAGCTCTTTGGCAAGAATCACAAACTGTTTCAACATTACGCTCTCCAACATATGGGAGCTTATTTTTCCTAAGCACTCGTTCTACTAAAGAAAAAGATGCATGCCCTAGACGATCATGCCACAATGCTGTTTCATGGTTGAAGATAACTTGGTGACCGCACATGCTGTTTTATTGAATCTCCTAAGCACGGGAATCAACGGATATAGCCCTCGAACGCATCTACCTCGATAGAGGATTTTCTTCGTGACCTGATCTCGAATCAAAAAGAAATAGGGGTGAAACTCAAGAAGACATGGTTATCAATGGCAATGCGATGAACTGAAAGGAGATTCATGGAAGCTCTAGGGACATGCAATATTTTTCTAAGATGAATTTTTCGATGAGGGGTTTTAATAATTGAGTGACCAATATGACTTATTCTCATACCTTCTCCGTTTGCGACATGGACTTGCTCCGGGCCGCGGTATTTCTCCCTCATGGTGACCTTCTCTAACTCGCCGGTGATGTGGTTTGTAGCACCACTGTCAACATACCAGTTGGTGTCGACTCCATACGAGGCCTCTGCCCCGCCAGCAACTTTTTCATCTTGAGAGGAGTCGTCATCCTCTTCGAAGCGATACCAGCAATCCTTCGCTGAGTGCCCCGGTTTGCCACAAATTTGGCACCGGATGGTATCAGGGAGTGTCTTGGGGGAGTTGCGACGGCCCTTGGAGTTGGTGTAGGAGGGCCGCCCGCTGCCGTTGTTGTTGCCGGGACCGCGGAAGTTGCTGTTGTTGGCGTTGGCGCTGTTGCCGGTCTTCTCTTCCGCGGTGGCCCGCGGTAGCGTGATCCGCCGCCGCCACCACCACGGCCGGGAGTGGCGGCATTGGCCGACGACTTGAAGCCGCCGTTCCCCTGGAAGAGTGCAACACGCTGGTCGAAGTTGCTCATCTGGGAGAAGAGTTCGTCGATGGTGACCGGCTGTGTGCGTGCATCGAGGGCGGAGACGAGGGGCTGGTACTCCATGTCGAGGCCGGCAAGGATGTAGGAGACCAGCTCGCCGTCTTGAAGAGGCTTGCCCGCAGCAGCAAGCTCATCCGCAAGCGACCGCATGTATGCAAAGTACGTCGCCACGGACTGCGTTCCCTTATGTGCATGAGAGAGCGCGATGCGGATATTGTTTACCCTAGACAGCGACTGTGAGGAAAACATCCCTGCTAGTGCTGCCCAGAGCTCATGCGCATGATCAATGGAGGTGACCTGCACTAGTGCTTCTTTGGTCAGATTGTTCAACAGATAGCCCAATACCTGTTGATCTTCTCGGATCCAAACCGAGTGGAGAGGATTGGGAATTGTTTCTTCTTTCCCATCCTTGTCCTTGGTGACGACGTGCTTGGCCGGCTCTGGCGTGGTTCCATCCACGTATCCGAAGAAGCCGGCTCCTCTGATCTGCGGGGTGATTTGGATGCGCTAGAGGACGTAGTTTGTGCGGTATAGCCTCTCGGTGACCTGGCCCGAGAGGTTGGAGTTGGCTGCGGCAGAGGAGGACATGGCGGCGAGCTTTGGTGGAAGGAACAACCTAGCGAACTAGATGTAATGGAAAAGAGGGGCTCTGTATACCATGTGCGATAGGCTGGAAGCGTCGTACCCTGTTCGGGGCTGCGCCTTCGTGTTATATAGCAGGGGCTTATCCCTGGATATGCATACAAGTAGTTGGAGAGATTACATCTTGGAAGGCAAGGAAAGAATAAGAGATAGAGATTAATACATTCGGTTTAGAGAGAATCTAAACTATCTCCTAACAATCTTCTGTCGAAGCCTACGTGACCTATGCCATCGTGACATGATGTTTAACAGTGCAGATATATTTAATTAAGTTGAGGAAAACAGAATTGTATCCTCAATTGCAGCCCCAAAGTCAAAGAATATGTAAAAGAAGAAAAAAGGTTGGGATTAGTGTCTAAGGCAACACAACAAAACTGGGGGAAAAAAACTCACAGTATGTTCGGGGTGCATGTGTTTTGTGGAGAGGTTGACTATCCATGTCCTAACAGAGTACAACAATAAAATTAAATACCAACGATAAATTGCTTCCTGCTTTTAGCTGCTTGTTGATCACAAAAGCGTTCTTTTTTAATTCATCATCTTTGACTACATGACCAGATTCATGTATTACTCATATCGTTCGTAGCCAAAATAAGGTTAGTGATAGTTTAGCTAAGTTTGCTCGTTTAGAAGGTAGAACCATGACTTGGATTGGTTCTGGGCCTTTGGTTGCTACGGAATTAGCTACGATTGACTGTATGAACTTCTCAAGTTGAGTAATACATTTTTCACCCGCAAAAAAAATAAAAAATAAAAAAATGCAAGAATCCTCAACAAATTATTTAAGATATCATATAAGAATACAGTATTGCCACATTATCCAGGTAGACAGGTTGCAAATACCAAATATTCATCATGCCACACACTGAAGATCTGAAACTGCATGTTCAAGTAGAAACAACACCGTGCATTATCAGATCACTTGGCAATGTTTGGCCAAACTTACCGCTTGCACTCCCGCAGGTCTTCCAGCTGTTTGGGCTGCCTATTAAGAGGCGTTGATCTTGACTATCTTTTGGAGGTGTTTGTTCCTGCCGAGCGAGGTCCGAATGAGACTGAATCGGTAGCATCAATGCTACTGTTTGTAAGAAAAGGACTGCTCCCTGCAGTGTCAGGGTGTGCGATTCTCTCGCTCGCAAGCTCAATCCATGGTTCTTCAGATAGCCTGGAAAGATCGAACCAAAGCTTCGAGAGCGTTCAGCCATTGGAGGTAAAATGGTTGTGAAGTTTTCCTTTTCTCACCTATAAATAAGTTTCAGAGATTCTTTCCATGTCCCTATCCAACTTTGGATGCAAGAATCTGAATGTGTCACTGCAGAACTGCTATCATTGATACTCGGTTGAACATTGGAACTGTTATTTTTGCAGCTGACGCCCAAGCTGTCGCTGCAGCTAAAGCTCCACACCTTCCTCCTCTGGTCGTCGGTCGGCTTCCTGATGCCAGCTGGCGTGCTGTTGATCAGGTTCTCGAGCAACTGAAGATCGCCAAGGCCGTCAGGGTCCTCTTCTACTGCCACGTCGCCACAGGTCGGTCGCGGCGGCGCTGTCGATCACCAACTTTGAGAACACGTTCAACAACACCCACCAGCAGATCGGGCTCGCCCTCTATGGCTTGTCTGGCTCCAGCCGCTCATCGGATTCCTTAGACCTGACAGGTTAGTTAGACACATCAACAAATACATTGATTTCCTGTAAATGTTCTTGATGAAAGTGTGTGATGGTTTGTGATCTCTTGTTCTTGAGATGAAAGTATGTGATGAAGGCGAGGAGCGTGTGGTAGCTGGTGCACTGGCTGCCGGGGATGGCGGTGTGGCATCCACAAGTACCGGGAGAGGACCAGCAGGAGCATTGGGCTCTGGACGTCGCTCCTCGCTACCAAGGTCTCCGCAGTGGCGCTCGTCAACCTCCTCCAGGGCAGGTGGAACCACGTCATGCCGCAAGAAGTGGCCGCCGGTGATGAGCGACAGTCGGAGATGGAGACGTCATGTTGAAGCATGATTATCGATGGGAGCTCGCTTGGGCAAATGCAACACCGATCTGCACAGTTCGTGAGCTCGAATAAAAATAGTAAGAGACTCTGGTTAACTGAAGCTGCATACTAGATATAGCTTTTCAAGCGTAGATCAACACTAAAACACTACGCAGAATGCATGATCGACAAGAGATTTATATCATACAACACTACACTCTGGTTAACTTCTTATATATGCCAACTAGACAAGCATTCAGCTGGCGCGCGGTACCCATACAGTGAGACAATTCCAGGAACCACAATGACAGTACGTCTGCACTTTCCAAAATACAATGACAAAGTGCCCAAAGTGATTTCCTTGCACAAGTTCAGCTACCTAACGACGCATTTTAGTCTAAGTGAAAACACAGCATAACAAACAACAAACTACGCTTTGGAAGCGAGCTTGGTGATGAGCTCGTTCACGATGGAGATATCAGTTGCACCTATGTGCTTCCACTCACTGGTCTCCATGATTCCTCGCAAGTCTTGAGCGGACTGGACTTTGAGGAACTCCAGGCAGGCCTCCTTGAGTCCACGGCAATGGTGCTGTGCTGCTAGATTGATGATAGAAAGCACCCAGCTCAGATCTATGCGCCCAGACAGGCGCTTTTCGCCATGCTCAGTGCAAACGGACACGAAACCGGCATCATCTGGGTAATCACCATTGTGATAGAGCTCGAGAGCCCATTGATAGCCTCCAGCTGTGAAGGAGCAACCCTTGATGCACTGTCCGTTGGGCAGGTGTTTGATGCGGGAGAAACCATCCACCACAAGCAGGTGATACCAGCTGCCGCTGCCGGCTGCGCTGGAGCCGGCGTAGATCTTGGCTGACGGCTGCGCGCAGCGTGCCGGCAGCAACTACGGATACACCGGCGAAGGACATGATTATTCCTGCGATCTTGTGGGCGATGTGGAGTGGAGCAGCAGGGGTCACTGCGCGAGGGGAGAACGTGGGAAGGAGAGGGTGGCGCTGGGGAGAGCTGGGCAAGGGAGCGGTCGACGGCGAGGTGGAAGCTGTGAAGGGAGTGGTCTACGGCGGCGGCGCGGGAGGTGTGAGACTAGGGATTTGGGGTTGGGGAATGGGGAGTGGCAAGCAGAGCAGCTAGCAGGCCCACTGGCCCAGGGAAATTTCGCGCGCAATTGGAGATGTTCTCCCGCCAACGTTTCGGGTGCGCGCCTAACTTGACTTGGAGCGACCGCTCGCGTCAGGGCGTCTCATGTATAGGTTCCAGGTAAGTTCCTTTTTTCTCCTGTTTTTTTTCCTTTTATTTTTATCTTCAAAAATGTTGTGAAAGTAAATACTTCAAAACTTTTAAAAAATTGTGAATTTGAAAAAAAAATGCTAACACAGTGTTAAACAATTGGTAGATTGATTAAAAACATCGTTGATACCATATTAAAAAATTATCTTTGTGACATTAAAAAAATCATGTGTTTCAAAAAATGTAGGTGACATTAAAAAATTATTTGAAACAAAATATGAAACGTATATAAAATAAATGTTTCAAATGTATATGATAAAGGTTCATAACATGTAAAAAAATTGTTTCTGAAAATTTACAAAAATTCCCGCATTTACAATGTTTGTGAAAAAAGTAGACATCCAATATGTATTTGAAGGAAATTTTAATCATTGTATTTTAAAATGCAAATCATGTATTAGAAATTGTACATAGAAAACCGAGGAAGGCGACAAAAACAACACATAGAAAATAGAAAGATCAATAAAAAAAGGTTCTAACACCGATGAAAACCATAAAGAAAAAGACATAAAAGGAAAGAAAGAAATAACCCCAAAGAAAACCGTAAAAAAAGAAAGATTAATGAAGGAAACCGAACAAAATCAACGAAACAAATGAAAGTAAGAAAGAAAACCAAAAAATGAACAAACGAACAAAAACTAGTGAAAACCAAAGAAAATAAAGAAAAACCCAGTGAAAACCGAGGGGAAAAACAAAGAAACATAAGTTATACCGAAGGAAGAAACAAAGAAACCGGTGAAAAACAAAGAAACCGGCTCGGCCCATCTACTGCGGAGCTGCTGGTGCTGCTGAGATTTTGGGAATTTCCTATTGGCCGCTCAATGCGGCAAAATACGGGCGCTTCGCACAGGGGGAACAACCGAGCGACGTTGCCTGGGCCGGCTCACTTAGATACGTTACCAACTGCCCAATCCGGTTTTGTGAACCTTCTAGAAGGTTCCCTGAACCGGGTTTTCGTTGCTTTCATTGGTTTTTCCGTTTTTTTCTTTTTCTTTTTCTGTTTCTTTTCTTCTTCTTCTTTTTTTCTTCTTTCTTTGTTTTTTTGTTTCTTTATTTCATTTTTTCAATTCCTTTTCTTCTCTTTCTATTTCCTTTTTGTTCTTCAGATTTTCAAATTCCTTTCTGTTTCCTTTTTCTTTTCTTCTTTTTCGTTTTTTCTGTTTGTTTTCTTCCTTTGGTTTCTTATTTCATTTCCTTTTTCTTTTCTCTTTTTTCAAAATATTCAAATTTTGTTTGCCTTTCCATAAAATGTTCAGTTTTTTAAAAATTTGTTCTCAAAATTCAATAATTGTTGTCGTTACACAAAAAAGTGCAAAACTTTCGAACTTAATATAATGTATCAAACTTGAACTTTTTTGTTCAGGTTTTCAAAAAATGTTTGCGCTTCCAAATATATTCGGGATTTTTCAAATTTGGTCTCTGTTTCAAAATTTGTTCTCAATATTCAAAAAAATTTCGTGCTTTAAGAAATTGTTCGCGCTTTCAAATTTGTTCTACGTTTCAAAATTTGTTATCAAGATTAAAAAAAATGTTCATGCTTTTAAAAAAAATCCGCGCTTCCAAATTTGTTCTCTGTTTCAAAAAAATTTTCTCAAGATTAAAAAAATGTTCGTGCTTTAAAAAATGATCATGTTCAAATTTTGCTCTCAAACTTCCGCGCTTACAAATTTGTTCTCTGTTTCAAAATTTGTTCTCAAGATTAAAAAAATGTTCATGTTTTAAAAAAATGTTCAAATTTTCTTCTCGATTTCAAAATTTTGTTCTCTAAATTCAAGAAATGTTCGGCATTTTAAAAAGTGTTCAGTTTATCAAAAATTTGTTCAAGCCTTTTAGTTTTTCTTCTAAAATTTGGAAAATGTTCTCTTTTTAAGAAACACCTTTTCAAAATAATTTTCGTGTTAGGAATTTGAGAAAATGTTCGGGTCTCCATTACATTTAGCTCCGCCCGCCGAAGCAAACCAAGAAAGCTTGTCTATCGCGATGGCTATGCTCGTGCATACAAAGATGGAGGTCCCTGGCTTGATCCCTCTCTCGAGCAGAGTTTTTGGGATTTTTTGGGATTTTTACAATGCGTTGCGCGAATGGGCCGGCCCAGCTGGAGACGCGCCTGTGCGTCCGCTCGACAATTTGCCGCAGCGAGCGGCGCATAGGAGGTCTTGAGATTTTGTATGCGAAAAGGGACTTATTCTATTTGGTCCCACCTCGCTAGTTTTCAGCATTACAGGCCAGCGTAAATAGCGACCGGCTAAGCCTTTCTCTCGCCGAGCTCAAATGGCGGGAGCTTTGCAGTGGAGCTAGCTGGGCCGAATTTGTGGGGCAACTAGCTCAGAACTGCATAACATTTTTTCCCTGATATTTCATTTTCCTGGGTTGATCACACAATGAAACAACCAAAACTTCCAGAGTAGCACTACATAGTAGCTACAAACCGACGCGGCGGCACGGGAGGCGTGAGACTAGGGATTTGGGGTTGGGGAATGGGGAGTGGCGAGCAGAGCAGCTAGTAGAAAAAGGGGCGCGGCCCAGGGAAATTTCGCGCACGCAATTGGAGATGTTCTCCCGCCAACGTTTCGGGTGCGCGCCTAACGTGACTTGGAGCGACACCTCGCGTCAGGGCGTCTCATGTATAGGTTCCAGGTAAGTTCCTTTTTTCTCCTAATTTTTTTCTTTTATTCTTATCTTCGAAAATGTTGTAAAAGTAAATACTTGAAAACTTTAAATAAATTGTGAATTTGAAAAAAAAATGCTAACACAGTGTTAACCAATTGTTAGATTGATAAAAACAAAATGTTGATACCATATTAAAAAAATATCTTTGTGACATTAAAAAAAATCACGTGTTTCAAAAAATGTAGGTGACATTACAAAATAGCTGAAACAAAATATGAAATGTATATAAAATAAATGTTTCAAATGTATATGATAAATGTTCATAATGTAGAAAAATGTTTGTGACATTTTAAAAATATCCCCGCGTTTACAAAAAATTATTTGAATTTATACATTTTTAATCATTTCTATGGAAAATGTCAAACGTATATCAAATAAATGTTTCAGTTGTATATGAAAAAATTAAAATTCTTGTCAAAAAAGTAGACATTCAATGTGTCTTTGAAGGAAATGTTAATCGTTGTATTTAATAATGCAAATCATGTATTAAAAACTATACATAGAAAACCAAGGAAAGCGATACGAACAACACGCAAAAAACAAAGAAACAATAAGAATAAGGTTCTAAAACCAATGAGAACCATAAAGAAAAACACATAAAAGGAAAGAAAGAAAAACGCGAAGAAAACTGTGAAAAAGAAAGAGTAATGAAGAAAACCGAACAAAATCAATGAAAGCAAAGAAAGAAAGAAAACCAAAAAACTGAAGAAACAAAGAAAGAAGATAAATAAATTGTGAAAACCAAAGAAAATGAAAAAAATAGTGAAAACCAAGGGAAAACAACTAAAAAAAGTGAAAACAAAGAAACAGACGTTATAACGAAGGAAAAAATATAAAGAAACCTATGAAAAGAAAAGGCATAGAAAAAAAAACAGAGCAAAACCACAGAACGCAATAGCCGGACGCGAACGAGCGAGCTCCCATGTTCTAGTGGCATCACATTTTTATGATCGTGTGGGTGTGGCATCACATATTTCTCACTTGTCCTTCTTATGGCATAGATCCAGAAACTCGAGTAAAGAGAACTACATTGCCAAAGCGCAAAAGACTACACGATTGTCATGAATTGCTACAAGAAGTTTTATGAAGTTTTTTGTTGTATGTTTGAAGCAGGTAAGATCCGATATAGGTATACTTTGAAAATCACTCATGATTGTCTTGAGTCCCTGTCAATGGATCATGTGGTGATGCATATTCCTATCATCCCAGCCATCAAACTGATAAAAGCTCGCAATATGGAGTATCTTCAACCTTGTCGACATTTAGCAAGCGAAAGTAAGCACACATGGCCTATTTTAATTCCACCGAAGTTAGTTTGTAAGCTTTATTGATACGAATTTACAATGTTCGCTGTTGTTGTTGAGATATTGGTTTTGAGGCAGTAGGATTCTCTTGCTTAGGTGTTTCCTGCACGAGTTGCTCCTCTTATTTGTGTCAAATATTCTGTCTAAGATATGAATTTCACCAATATATGTCTTTCTTGTATGTTCCCTATTGTGTTTCTAGCTGAACCAAATCAGTTATGTTTATACGGATACTAGCTCCTTTTACTTGAGCAAGAACACAAAGAAAGGATTCTATATGAAATTTTAGAAAGCATTATACATAAGCAAGGGTTGCCATTTTACATTTCTTCTTAATTTGGAATGGATATAACTCCGCCTATGTCTTCTAGGCATAGCCGGTCCCAAGCCCGGGTAAAGAAGGAGGGTTGTGATAGGCTTGGTGAGCCAATGTAAAAACTAGTCAATCCCATACACTACAAAAAAAGACACATCCGTGACATTTTGGGCCGAACGAATTTTTTTTCTGTCATACATATGACACTTCTATGACGATAATTGTGACAAAATCCGGTATCATCATAGATGTGGTGGGCTCCTACTTCTATGACAAAAAATCATGACAGAAAATGGGCTTTTCGTCCTGGGCGGGCCGGAGACGCAGCTGCATGACATTCTTTGGGCCGTTCATGACGGAAAAAACCGTGGTAGAAGCGAGGGGGAGGAAAATTTCGGGGAGTTGCCGGTTACGGTGGGAGAGCGATGCGCATTTCTCTCATACGTACGCGCGTGTGTGCGAGGCATTGGCTCTAACTGAAGCCGAGTGAGGCGTTGGGCTCTAACTGAACCCGAGCGATTGCACTGCAGGCTACGCGTTACTGAACCCGAGGGATCGATCGATGGCTGTTAACTGAACCCAATGGAACGATTCCTTCGCTACTGCTGCTAACTGAAGCCGATCAATTGGATGAACAGTGAGCGTTGCGGGGGGGGGGGGGGTTGGATGAACAGTGAGCGGCGGCGTTGCCTCTGGATGAACAGGAACCCGTGGTGTGGAGGGCAGGATGAACAGTAGACGGTGGAGGGGTGGCCATGGAGGGGTGGTTGAACAGGACCCCGTGGTGTGGAGGGCTGGATGAACAGTAGACAGTGAAGCGGTGGCCGTGGAGGGGTGGTTGAACAGGACCCCGTGGTGTGGAGGGCTGGATGAATAGTAGACGGTGGAGGGGTGCCCGTGGAGGGGTGGTTGAACAGTAGCCGATGGAGTAGCGCGCGATGGAGGCTGGATGAACAAGAGCCCGTGGAGGCTGGAGGAGGTCGACGGTAGCCCATGGAGGCTGGAGGAGGTCGACGGTGGAGATGAACAGTATCCCGTGGAGTCCCGTTTTGCGGTACGCCACCCCCCCCCTCCCGTTTCGACCGTAGCACTCCAACACAAGTCCGTTTCGTCCGTTTTGCGGTACGCCACACCCCTCCTGATGAACAGGACCCCCGTTTCGATCGTAGGAGGTCCGTTTCCTCCGTTTTGTGGTATGCCACACCCCCGCCGATCAACAGGACCCCCGTTTCGACCATAGGAGGTCCGTTTCCTCCGTTTTGCGGTATACCAGAGCCCTCCCAATCAACATGACCCGTTTCGAACGTGGCCGGTCGAACACAAGGCCGTTTCCTCCGTTGTGCGGTACGCCAGGCCTCGTTTCCATTGCCTGTTCCGTCCAAGCCCCCCCGATGAACACGACCATGCATTCCGTTCCGACCCAGCCGGTTGGCTCCCCATGAACACGACGACGACGCTGTTTCTCCGTTCCGACCCAGGCATGTACGTTTGCACGATAGGCGTTAGAGACCCTGCCCGTATGTACGTACGTGGCCGTATTTTCTTTCTTGCACCCTCGCCGCTGTACGTATGTGTACATGCTACGTGCGCGCCTCTACTATGACACCTGCGTGCCTCTACATCTACGATACGTGCGCGCCTCTACATCGACCAGTATGTACGTACACGTTCGCGACCAGAATGACAATGCTACGTACGCTTCGACCAGGTGGGTCCCAACTGTCAGGCACTTCCTTGCGTGTGAAGATGTAGCTGGTGGGTCCCAGCAGTCAGGGGGGCGAATCTTTTGTTTTTTTTGCCCAGACGCACTTCCTTGCGTGCGAAGATGTAGCTGGTGGGTCCCAGCAGTCAGGGGGGCGAATCATTTTTTTTTGCCCGGAAGCACTTCCTTGCGTGCGAAGGTGTAGTTGATGGGTCCCAGCAGTCAGAGGGGAAACGTTTTTTTCGCGAAATATGATGGCCCGTCCGGTGTGTCCCCGCTGTTAGGTGGAGAAATAATTATTTTGCGCGTAATAAGGAGGCACTTCCTTGCTGCGCCCGTGGACCCAGTTGTCAGCCTCTCCATGTACAGTCCACGTCCGATGGAAGCCATTCCTTGACCACGTTGACCACGCCGTGCCGAGAGCACCAGGGCGGTGGACGACGGCGAGGCCTAGGAAGGGGACGACGCGGAGCCGGGGAAGACGCGGCAGTGGATGCCCACGCGTAGAGGAGTACGAGGGTTCACTGGTTCACTGCGGTGTGAGGCTACCGTTGCTGCAAAATAACAGGGGGTGTGGGTGAGTAAAGGGATGGCCTGGCCAGCGGTGGGAGTAGTAGGGGGCGGTGAGGCCTCCGCCGCATCGCAGCCGGCCACGGGAGGCAGGAGCACGAGGCACGATCGGGGCTGGTTTGGGCGGCTGGAGCAAGAAGACCAGAGGTTGAAGAAGCACTACGGCCGTTGGATGGACATCGTACGGTCAATGGATCTAGGATCGTGCATATTGACTAAGTTGACAAAGCCCTCCGTCCCCCTCAACTTAGTAGGCCCACAAGTCAGCCTGCCACTATACTGGGTCCCAGCTAACAGGGGGAGTATTCATTTTTTTTGTGCGTAATAAGGAGGCACTTCCTTGCGTGCGAAGATATAGCTGGTGGGTCCGAGCTGTCAGCGGCGGTAACATTTTTTTCGCGAAATACTGAGGCCCTGTCGGTGGGTCCCTGATGTCAGGTGGACGAATCATTATTTTGCGCGTAATAAGGAGGCATTTCCTTGCGTGCGGCCGTGGACCCAGCTGTCGGCCTCTCCACGTACAGTCCACTTCAGATGCATGTCGGTCGTTGACCACGTTGACCAGGCCGCGCCGAGAGCACCAGGGCGGTGGACGACGGCGAGGCCTAGGAAGGGAACGACACGGAGGCAGGGAAGACTCAGCAGTTGTTTCCCACGCGGAGGGGAGTATGACTGAACGAGGGTTTACTGGTTCGTCTGCCGTCGCCGGAGAATAACAGCAGGTGTGGGTGAGTAGAGGGATGGCTAGGCCAGCGATGGGAGTACGGTGGGGCGGTGAGGCCTGCGCGGCAGCACAGCCGGCCGCGGGAGGAGGGAGCAGGCAGTCCCGCCGGCGCTTGTTTGAGCGGCTGAAGCAGGAAGAGCAGAAATTGAAGAAGCACGACGGCCGTTGGATGGATATCCAACCGTCACTGCTTGTGACGTCAACCTTTTTTTTAGAAAAGCCTCAAATCTGTGGAAAACAGCATACAACCCATCTGCCATTATTTCTAATAATTTATAGCCCATTTGCTAATTCTTAAGGTTTTCTTTGGAGCCCATATTCTTTTTGTTAGCATTACAGCCCATATTGTGGCCACGGATAAAAAATTATACGAAATTTTGCATATTTCAGTGCGGTCCGAACTATTTTTAATCCTGAAATTTCGATTCACATTCAAACTGATTTTAAAAATAAATGTATATCAACATAAAATGCAACAAATTCTCCACGCATAAAAATTAATGTAATTTAAAATCTTGAACTGAAAAAAATATATTTGAAACTAATTGCCGATTGGATGTGTTTTAAAAATGTACAACTCATTTCTCATTACTGATGGGCCATTTTCTCGGCCAGCCGAATGAAAGCTCTCCTCATCTTGAAAGATTTGCAGCCCAACAGGCCTGACAAAGCGACTTAATTGGCAAATCACAAAAAAACTGGGCTATGGACGTGGACCCAGCTGTCAGCCTCTCCACGTACAGTACTCTTCCGATGGAAGTCGTTCCTTGACCACGTTGACCACGCCGCGTGGAGAGCACCACGGCGGTGGACGCCGACGAGGCCTAGGAAGGGGACGACGCGGAGCCGGGGAAGACGCGACAGTGGAAGCCCGCGCGGAGAGGAGTACGAGGGTTCACTGGTTCGGCTGCGGTGTGAGGCTGCCGTCGCCGCAGGGCCTGGCCAGCGGTGGGAATAGTAGGGGGGCGGTGAGGCCTCCGCGGCAGCACAACCGGCCACGAGAGGCAGGAGCATGCGGCGCGACCGGCGCTGCTTTGGGCGGCTGGAGCAAGAAGACCAGAGGTTGAAGAAGAGCACTATGACCGTTGGATGGACATCGTATGGTCACTGGAGCTAGAATCGTTCATATTGACTAAGTTGACAAAGCCCTTCGGCCCCGTCAACTTAGTAGGCCCACAAGACAACCTCCCACCAAGGTGGGTCCCAGCTAGCGGGGGAGTATTCATTTTTTTGTGCGTAATAAGGAGGCACTTCTGGTGGGTCCGAGCTGACAACGGGGGGAACGTTTTTTTCGCTAAATACTGGTGGTCCGTCCGGTGGGTCCCTGCTGTCAGGTGGAGGAATAATTATTTTTTGCATAATAAGGAGGCACTTCCTTGCGGCTGCCGTGGACCCAGCTGTCAGCCTCTTCATGTACAGTATTCTTCCGATGGAATTCGGTCGTTGACCACATTGACCACGCCGCGCCGAGAGCACCACGGCGGTGGACAACGGCAAGGCCTAGGAAGGGGACAACGCGGAGCCGGGGAAGATGCGGCAGTGGATGCCCACGCGGAGAGGAGTACGAGGGTTCACTGGTTCGGCTGCGCTACCGTCGCTGCAGAATAACAGGGGGTGTGGGTGAGTGGAGTGGAGGGATGGCCTGGCCAATGGTGGGAGTAGTATGGAGGCGGTGAGGCCTCCGCGGCAGCACAGCCGGCCACGGGAGGCAGGAGCAGGCGGCACGACCGGCGCTGCTTTGGGCGGCTGGAGCAAGAAGACCAGAGGTTGAAGAAGCACTATGGCCGTTGGATGGACATCGTACGGTCACTAGAGCTAGAATCGTTCATATTGACTAAGTTGACAAAGCCCTCCGTCCCCGTCAACTTAGTAGGCCCACAAGTCAGCTTCCCACCAAGGTGAGTCCCAGCTAGCAGGGGGAGTATTCATTTTTTTGTGCGTAATAAAGAGGCACTTCCGGTGGGTCCGAGCTGACAGCGGGGGGAACGTTTTTTTCGCGAAATACGGTGGCCCGTCCGGTGGGTACCAGCAGTCAGGGGGGAAACGTTTTTTTCGCGAAATAAGGTGGCCCGTCCGGTGGGTCCCTGCTGTCAGGTGGAGGAATAATTATTTTGCGCGTAATAAGGAGGCACTTCCTTGCGGCCGCCGTGGACCCAGCTGTCAGCCTCTCCACGTACAGTACTCTTCCGATGGAAGTCGGTCATTGACCACGTTGACCACGCCGCGCCGAGAGCACCAGGGCGATGGACGACGGCGACGCCTAGGAAGGGGACGACACAGAGCTGGGGAAGACGCAGCAGTGGAAGCCCGTGCGAAGAGGAGTACGAGGGTTCACTGGTTCGGCTGCGGTGTGAGGCTGCCGTCGCCGCAGAATAACAGGGGGTGTGGGTGAGTGGAGGGATGGCCTGGCCAGCGGTGGGAGTAGTATGGGGGCGGTGGGCCTCCGCGGCAGCACAGCCGGCCACGGGAGGCAGGAGCAGGCGGCACGACCGGCGCTGCTTTGGGCGGCTGGACCAAGAAGACCAGAGGTTGAAGAAGCACTACGGCCGTTGGATGGACATCGTACGGTCACTGAAGCTAGAATCGTTTATATTGACTAAGTTGACAAAGCCCTTGGTACGCTCCAACTTAGTAGACCCACAGGTCAGCCTCCGAAACGGTGCGCCCCAGATGTCAGGGGGAGGAATCATTTTTTGGGCGGCCGAAGCTAAGAATATCCGAGATTGAAGAGAAGCACGACATCCGTTGGATAGACATCCAACGGCCACTGCTGCTAGAACCGTGTGTTGACTATAATAAGTTGACAAAGCCTTGCATACGCGTCAACTTATTTTTTTAGGGGACGCGTCACTTAGTAGGCCCACAAGTGTGTGGCAGAGAACTTATAGCCCATTTGCGTTTTGTAAGAATGTACAACCCATTTTTGAATTCTAATGGAATTTACAACAGCCCATTTACAGTTTGTTAAAAGTACAGCCCATTTTCTAGCTAGGACAACGATTAATAATTTCAACCAACCGTTGAAGACAGAATTCAATAAAATTTCCCACATTTTGATGGGATCCGAAATATTTTTATCCCGAAATTTCTATTCAGATTAAATATAAATTTGTATTACGTAAAAATCCAACGAAACATTGCGCGCGCAACAATGAAAATTTAAGATTTTCAAAATCCATAAATAATATTTTATAAACTAATTTCGTGTTTGGTGCATTTTTTTATAGTTACTGCCCAGTTTTTATAATTACATCCCATTTATTATTTTTAAAGCCCATTTTCCTGTTAAGCCTAATGCATCCCTCCTAGGAAAGATTTGCAGCACAGCGGGGCGGAGAATAACAAGTTGACCTTGCCTGGGTATTCCTCAAAAAGACGTATAGCTGGGCTAGCCATTTTCATCTTGAAAAAAGTAGTATCTGGGCTGGATATCTGGCCTGGGCTAGACGGGCCACAGCCCGCCCAGTTAATACCCTGCTCTCCTCTGAACAACAACGAAATCATCGCCAAGAAAAACTCTGCAGTGCTCACGCCTCAAAAACACAAATACTGCTCGAGCTGCTTGGTCCCAGCTGTCGGCCGCACCTTGTGCAATTCTCTCGTTTATATTGACTACATAGGTTGACAATGGTGTGGGACCGTGATGTCAGGAAACCAGGAGAAAGCAAAAAAAATATAGTTGTACATAATAAGGAGGCACTTGCGTACGTACGGCTATGGCCCTAGTGGGTCCCTAGTGTCATCCAGTCAAAATAAAGTCATCTCCTGAATCCTCATGTTCGTTGACCATGTTAACAATGCTCGGCGCCACGGCGAGCGCAACAACTCGAAGGACAACGGAGAGGGCCTCGCGGGCCCTACGGAGGTCTGATACAGCGCCCGCTGCTCATTCAGGAAGCCAGGATCATCGGACACCTATGAGCACCTTCGAGAAACTGAGACGACATGAAACGGTAAGGCCGCGCTTGGGAGCTCTGGTTTATTTCAAACCTGTATTAACATACAAGTGTAATTTACTCGTCATCGGAAGGCCCGAGGTCTGTAAGTAAAACCGGCGGGTTACGCGTGTAATTTGAGAGACCAGTGTATATTTTACGAGCATTGCTATATGGACGACATTACCAGATGATACATGCACGACGTGCGTATCATGCCATCCATGGGCAAGGCTGAAACAGCAGCTAACGGCTGGATTAGCAATCGTCCGAGTGTCGTTCAGCGTTTTTATCGTGTGTGAAGTAGTTCCAATATTTTACCAGTCGAAATCGACCAACCAAGCGCTTCGCCCGAGACCATCTGCTTTAATTTACAAGCGTCAGTTTTACAAGCGGTTTTGGTTGGAAAACGACGATCCAATCACGGCCTAATATCATGAGTTGGTCGGAAGATCATATGGTTTCACGTCTAACCTACCCGACATGTCGTATAGGCTATGAATGAAACATCAGACGATGAACTTCTTACGCACGGAAACAACAGAAGAGGATGATCTTCTTAACAAGCAAATCACTGGCATTAGATCGACATGCAAAACAATACGAAGCATTATTCTCAGGAGGCACGGTGAATAGCTCGTGATGCCGCATGCCACAACATTCCAAGCTCAACTTTGCAATCAAACACAAGGCCTGACATTACATAGACAATATTCAGAACAAACTCTTAACACAGGAATATCTCAGCAGAGTAACTATTTACTTCTAAACTGAACACAGGAATAGGAAAAAACACTCGACGCTGCTCACAGCAAGGGCGTCCCACTCAAAAATATCAAATGCATGTCTTCTGGCTAACATCAATGAGCAAATTTTGACAAGGTTTTCCAATTCCAATATATTAAACTAACGTCTTCTTGCTAACATCAATGAGCAAATTTTGACAAGGTTTTCCAATTCCAATATATTAAACTAACGTCTTCTTGCTAACATCAATGATTAAACTTTGACAAGCTCCTCCCCTTCAAAATATGTAATGCCTATGATCGTGTCCTGTCTTAGCTTCTTGTACTTGTTTGGGCACTTTTTGCCCAGGGCACTCCACGTGTTGTTAAATTGCCAATGGTCTCTGCAGACTAGTCATGTCACCGGTGTCTAATAATACTCTATAAAGCTTCTCGGTCATTCCTTCTGTAATGTACCGCATCCAGTGACTGCTTCTTTCTGCAAAGTGGAACGACCAACTAGACCCAGTAACGCAGCAGTTTGCCTTGGACACATTGGCTCCTTTTGTGCAGTTCAACTAAAATCGAAGTCGGAATAAAACCGAGCTTTAATTTTGATATCCCTGTAAGCAAGAATAGGTATAAGGGAAACAGCAAGAATAGGTATAAGGGAAATAATTACTGATAAATAACGGTTGATGACTTGTCTTAATGGGAAACAAAGCAGGAGAGGAGCAATTCTCCATCAGTGTGATTCATTCATATTGACTGAGACATTATCTTAACAATGCCTTGGTTCAACATGTATAAAGAACGACAAAGCAGAAAAGTACCATTCCTAAAACAATGCACTGAAATCAAGCAAAATGTTTCACGTAGCGAAGCAAAATGTCGCAATAGCAACAAGTTGAATAGATGTCATGTGGTAGAGATCAAGATTTGAAACAACTCGACAGGAACACTGGAAACAAATCTCGATCTCCTTTTGTGTAGTTCCACCAAAATTAAGCAAAGTCACCGGTGTGACATTCAAGTTGAACTGCACAAAACACTCTTAAAACATAAGTGTTTCGAGTAGCGAAGTAAAATGTCGCAATAGCAACAAGTTGAATCGATACCCCTATTTTAACAGAGGAAAAAAAGGAAACAATTACTTGCTGATAAAGGAGGATAAAACAAACGGTGACAGAAAGAAGCATCTAACTTATCTTGGATGGAAAACAAAGTAGGATAGTAGCATTTCTAAAACGGTAGCATTGATTCATATTGACAGAGACACTCTCTTGAAACAACATTCGTTAAAAATGTAATTTACTTTTAACAGTGCCATTGCTTCAATTTTCCAGCGGCATTCTTAGATTAACAACAGCAAAATAGTTGTATGGGACATGCTAGCACCATGTGCGTCAACACTTATAAATGGGTGATGCAGAGTATGTAGCCAAGCAGCATATCTGTGTTGGTCCCATATTTGTTCTCTTTGAACTTTTTTCCTATGTGAGGGCAGTAAATCTAGTCCTGCACAAACTACCCGCCCCCCCAGTTTCTTTCCCTCTTCAACAAAGAGATCGGTTCCTTACAGATGTGTGTACTGGGTTACCCCCTTTTTCCCTTTTCGACCAACAAAGCGGCTGGATAGCCAGTCTATACTAATTTTCCTCCCTCCTTTCCTCATTGAACCACGTCCTAGATTCATGCTCCACCCCACCGCACCTTTCTTTCCTCTTTGAACGAAGACCTAGATTCGACTACAGATCAAAAAGATCCACATGCAGCTAGAGCAACGACGATTTCAAAGAAAGTTATACCTTAGGGTCGTCGGGATGTGGGAAGGCATGCGGCGAGAGGCCAGATCTGCCCACACTACGTACGGCAGCAAGGAAGAAGGGGTCGGTGGCCCTCCCGCATAGGCGCTGGGTGAAAGAGAATAGCGTAGCCGGCAGTGGATTGCCTCCCTCGCTGAAGGCTATAGAGTTAACGCTGCACCTCCTCCCCTTCCTGGTGCGACGGGATACAGACGCCTCCTTCATCAGCTGTGAGGGGGGAGAGAGACAAGAGGCCAATGCAATCTTGTTTAGATCTGGTGAAGAGAGGGTGAGAGACTGTGAATATAGCAAACCCTAGCAAATGAACGCTGAGCCTCCAGCGTGTAACATATATGTATTGCAGCGAGCGTGTGGAGAGTGCAAACCCTAGCGAACAAGCGCTGAGGCTCCCGCTTATATATATATACTACTAATGTAGTACGGACTGAGCTCCGGTGCCTTCACTCCATCTGCTTTTGGCGGTATGACAGGTGAGCCAGCCACATTTTGGGCCCACCTGTCATAAACCCAAAGGCAGGTGCACTAAGTCAATGAAGGTTCGTCCATATAGTACTCTCGTGTGTATACGACTAATATATAGTGGAGTGGTTTTCTTATTCTCTCCATAACAATCGTTTTAAATTGTGTAAGTACGAAACGAAACTCTTTATTTAATGTACAGAGGGAGTACTACTTCCGATGAACTAACGATCCACGCCCACGCGTTCTGGTCGCACTTCCTGTCCTTCACGTGTGGTACACTACCCTCCCTTAAGTGAACAACCACACATGCGCCAAATTATCGGAAACGCGTGAGAGTGTGTACAAATAAAAAAAGTTTAATTTCAATTATCGGAAAGGTTTGAGAGTATTACAAAGTTTGACTTCAGTCAAATCTAATATGCGGAGTAAATAAAAATGGACGGCTACTAAGTCCATCCGGGTTTTTATTCCACACCATTTTTTAAATCAAAGTTAATAGCTGGACAAATAAAATTACAAGGGAGCTGGAGACAAAGTTGTGAGAAGGCTTAGAAATCAATACAAAACTTATGCTCTTAGTACCAACGTCGATCCTTCTTCGAGGAAACATTTGGTTCATAGCCAATTGTGTGATAAAATTGCACCAACGTGAAAGACGACTGCGTCTCCAATGCAACCAAGGTGAACTGACGAAGGATATCATCTTTGTGCGTAACAAGCAAAGAGCACTGATGGAAGACAGCTTGTTTTTCTTTGAAAATCGATCAGCTTCACCAGCCGACGCAACCATGAGGCGTGACCATGAGCATCGATAGGTCATCGTGGTGATGCATCATCCATTTGGCATCAAGTTTGGGTGAGGCACCTATGAAGTTCGACAAATCCTCACTGTGGTCTGTTTCTTCTCAGTAATCAAGCTCGAGGAAGGAAGAACCACGTGGCTGAGGACAGTGAGGCGGAACAACAACGGCCATCCAATTTTGTGCAGTTCCACTAAAATTGAGGAAGACATGCCCGGGTATGGAGACACACATCGCTATTTCCAAAAATATAAAAAAGGGTTAATGAAAAGTACACCAACAAACAGAAGCATCATAATTATATCTTGATGGGAACTAAACCAGGATACCCGAGAAAAAAAGCATTTCTTCATTTAACCAGTGATAGTACTACCACCATATGGACAATGACCGCACAACCACCATGTACTTTTTGTCGAAACAACATGTATACCTCCACCGAGTATAATAGTACTCCCTCCGTTTCTTTTTACTCCGCATATAAGGTTTGGTCAAAGTCAATCTTTGTAGAATTTTACTAACTTTATATTAAAAAATATAAACATTCACAATATGAAATCAATATTATCAGATGCACCATGAAACGTATTTTCATACTATATAGTTTTAGTACTGTAGATGTTCATATATTTTTTATATAAATTTGGTCAAACTTTGTGTAGTTTGACTTTGACCAAATCTTATATGCGGAGTAAAAAGAAACGGAGGGAGTACTAGTAGGTGATGTTGGACCAGCCGACGAACCCTAGCTACTATGCATGGGATGCTGGGGAGTAGTCGCATAGAAGAAAACCCGCACGCAGCGACCTGGGGAGCTGGACCAGTACAATAAGTTATACCTCAGATGGGCGAGATGTCGTTTAGGCGGGCGGGCGGGATCTGCCCACACGACGGCAGCGAACGAGGGCGCGGAGGATCTTCGTCCGCGCCAGCGCCGGCTCCGAGAGGACGGTGCGCATCGGCTCCCCCCATCGCCGACGGCGACAACGTCAATGCTGCACCTCCTCACCTCCCGCAGCGGACGGGATTCGGCCGGATCTGTGACCACCGGTGAGGAGAGAGATAGATTGGACACTGTCATCTTGTTTTGATATGAGAGGGTGAGAGGGCGAGACGCGAGAAACTCTATCAAACAAGAGGCTATAATGGAGTAAAAAAATCTCTCCATAGCAGTGGTTTTAAATAGAATACGCGCGTTCCCGGAAAAAAGAAACGAAAACTGGCGAAAATTTTTTTAAGGGTCTGTCTAGGACACATCTAGATGTGACATAGTTATGCCACATCGAAGTTGATGTCCACTCTGTTTGTGGTCTTTTTTTTGGGGTCCTAGTTTTTTTTGTTTCTTGTTGCTACATTATATACTTGTGGGAGCTTAGATGTGATATCCTTAAATAACATCTAGATGTGAATTGGACAAACCGATTTTCTAACGTACCAAGAAAGAAAACTCGATCAAAAACACGCCCCCGCTTCCAGGTTGCGAGAGTCGTCGCACGCACACACATAGATATAGACATGCATATCCGTGTTTACGTAAAATTCTATTTTCATCTCCATCTCCAATCATATTTGTCCAACTAGCACATTATTTACGTTGTTAATTATATATGCAGCAATATTAACGTACAACATCTCTTGTTTGCGCACGTCTGGACCGCGCCTGACCAACCCGAACCCTCTTCATCACCCGCGTGTGCTTCCCGCCCGAAACGGTCAGTGCCGCATTCATGCCCGGCCAGAGCGGACGCGACCTCTCACTGGCGCCGGCATTGAAGCGGCGCGCCGGCCGAGAGAGCGTCGCCCGCGCCGCTTCCGGGTGCACGCGGCTGCTCCGCGTTCAAAGGTCGCAATAGCTGGCTACAACATGCATGTAAAAAGTTTTTGGGAGTCCGTGCTACAGCTAGATGTCCTCTCCCAACTCGTCAATCTCTTCTAGTAGTGCTAGTAGTACTCCATGGAGCGATCCATCGACAAGCAGGCGGGAAAGTTATCGTATACTCGGTTTGCGGTGAGTGGCATGCCGAGCGACCGTGTGGGGTCGAGCCGTGGAGGAGGGTGAGACACGAACACGACAGACGTGATTTACTGTGTGATTTGACTGCTCCTTAGTGGCCCCTACACGTACTCTCCCTAAGTGTATGCAACAGTCACACGTACACATGGACGCAAAAACATGCGCGACGCCCTAATGCATGCATGTCCGAGCACACGATGGAACACACACGGTCACACTAAGTGCTCAACCTACACGTGCATGCACACACATACTCAGTCAGGGTGAGCTAGTGACCGTATAAACACCGGAAAATATATATATTGAGCGCAATGAGCGTATTATGAAGTCCACTGACCGTATTTTTACAAATATACAGTGACAGACAGTGTATTTATCTCGTTTAAAATTAATCCATATTAACCGGAGAGGAGGCAGTATGGACTAGCATTACTTGCGCGCGGTGGCTCGCGGGACAAGGAGAAACTTTTGACTAATGCAAGCTCTCCCTCGCTCAGGCGGCGGACGTGCAACAGTTAATTCGGTGTCAGATTGCCAGAAGCATACACTATACTACTAGTGCTACTATTGTTCGACTTCCCGAATAGGCGAACAGCCAAGCGCAAAGTTTACTAATATAGTCTATAAAGGTATGTACTATACTAGTACTAGGAACCGGATGGAGGAGCGTCTGCACTCTTATTATAATTTTAAAATGTGATAAAGCAATCTTCAACACATTTGGTTATCTTCGAGGGTTCTCGCATGTGATAATGGAAGTTGATTGCATGGAACACTCGCCATAATTCTCGCTTAATTCTGGCTCATATCCTGTTACAAATAGTAGCGCTCGGTAATATTTCCTCTTTTTTTATTATTCAACATGTAAACAGGTCAACAAACCTTGCGGCGCATCTTCGTGCGAACCGTGCTTGCTGCACTTTGAATGTGGCCGAGAGCTTGCTTGACGAAACACCTCACTTCCTACTTCTTTTTTTGCGGGGTACCTCGCTTCCTAGTGACCAGTGTCTTGGCTGATCGTCCTAAGAATGCTTATATATGAATAAAGTTCTCTCATTTACCCCCAAAAAGGATTGAGCCATATTAACCGGAAAGGAGGGAGTATGGATTAGCACTACTTTTTGGTGTGTCCCGTCAACTCACAGAACAAGGAGAAGCTTGAAGGACAAGGTGAAGCTCGCTTACGCCTTTTGACTAATGCAACATACCCTCGGTGGACATGCATCAGTCCATTCGGTGTCAGATTGTTAGAGACATACACTGTAGTACCCAACATGCGGAGTACCATCATTGTTCGACTTCACGAAGAGGCGAAGAGCCAAGCGCAGTAGTACGAGTAGTACTACTACTAGAACCGCATGGTGGAGCATTTGTACTCTTATTTCTTTTTATCTCTGATAAAGTACACGTTTATTCCGGAGAAGGACGGAAAACGGCAGCCCAACATGGCAACATGTAATGAATGATATCGATCAACCAACCATGCTCGAATATATCTTGGCCT
Source organism: Triticum aestivum (assembly GCF_018294505.1). Classification (NCBI taxonomy): domain Eukaryota; kingdom Viridiplantae; phylum Streptophyta; class Magnoliopsida; order Poales; family Poaceae; genus Triticum; species Triticum aestivum. The sequence continues at coordinate 660,611,641 of NC_057795.1, forward strand.
CCATGCAAACCCGTCTGTGTGTTCTCGCTCCTCGTCTCTCTCAAGGAACTGCGGGTTGGCTCTTCGCCGTCAATTGAGATTGGTTTGCTCACACTCCTGTCCCACATGTCAGTGATATGCCAAGAGGAGGTGCGTTGACCGACTGGCCATACGCGTACTTCGTTTTGAACCTTCATACTACCTCTCTCTCAGTTTACAAGGCGTGTGCGTACCCCTATATTGTTAATTTGACCAACCTAATATATGTAATATATTACAAAAACTATACCAATATAAACTTCAGATGTTCTATTTTAAAAAGATATAATTTTTGCGTTATATAGTTCATATTTGGGTGATCAAATTGTCAACCTAGGTATACGCGTAGGACTTGTAAACTGAGATGGAGGGAGTACTACTCCTCCCTCCGTCACAGTTTACAGGACGCGCTTTATTATGATGCATTTCTCTCAATGCATTTTCACCACCAGAGAGACTTTAGACGCGTTTGGTTTAATGCTCAATTAATTAGGGCGTGGTAACCGCAATCAAGTCCACAATTTTCTCTCTATGTAACTACGGAATGGAGTAAATGCATGGATGTGTGTACCCGGGGTGGAAGCACTGCATGCATGTGTGTACGCATTATTCCCTCTACTAGTAATAGACGCCGTGCTATAACTACCAATGCTATTTTTCAGGCCGATCGCTAGTCGCCTTGGTCCCACAGATCTTTTTCCTTTTTCCTGAAGCGCGCTGTATAAACAGTGACGGATGGAGTAGTATGAGCGGATTCAAAGAACAACGTATTAATGGTTGCTTCTTCAGAGCAACTTACAATGGGAAAGGTGGGGCTTACGATTTGACTGCTCATTACTCACTATTAATGCGGCGCAACGACCGGGCCGAGTCTCCCATGCGGTTGTGCACTACCCCCTCGGTTCTTAAATATACTCCGGAGTATATTTGTCTTTCTAGAGATTTCAACGAGTGACTACTCAAATATTTGTCTTTTTAGAGATTTCAAATGGACTGGCACATACGGATGTATATACATATTTTAGAGTGTAGATTCTCTCATTTTGCTCCGTATGTAGTCACTTGTTAAAATCTCTAGAAAGATGAATAGAATATTTAGGAACGGAGGGAGTACACATACGAAGCAAAATGAGTGAATCTACACTCTAAAATATGCCCGTTTGAAATTTGTAAAAAGACAAATATTTAGGAACGAAGGAGTATAATTTTGTGCATGGCACATGGACCCGGATGATGAAGAGGCTTCTGGCAATGCTATCAAGCTTCCATCATTTGTTTACATAATTGACATACTATACAAATAATTTTTCAGCGAGACATGAAATTGTACAATGGTGTGAGCTTTCAGCTTCTGTTTCGCGTGTCTTGCCATCGATGCTCTTTCGGAAACAATAAAAAACTAACTTCCTTGCTAATGCATGTCAATTATTAGCATATCAGAGCTAATAATTACATCACAACTGAAGACAGAGTTGTGAGAAGGTGTTAAATTAAAATTGATCCATGCTTTGATTGGCAGCAACGTCCCCCCAGCTCTGTCTAAATCAACAAGGCATGTTGGGAAAAAAGTAGCTGTCTGGAGCATGCAACATTCCGATCATTTTGTGCAGTTCCACTAAAATAGAGCTGGGCGTCCTTGTTCCAAAGATATTAAGTGTGATTACGATAATAGAGGACTGCCGATGAAACAATAAACACATAAATAGAAGCCGGTCACCTTTGTAGTCTCTTTTAAGACTAACTAGTTGGAGAAGATTAGGCTCGGAGTTGGATGAGGAGGATAGAGCAAAACCAATCTCCCTTTGTGCAGTCGCACTGAAATGTAGAGACGTTGCCCATGTGACATTTTAGTACAACTGCACAAAACACTCTTAAGAAAAAAGTAATTTGTGCAGTTCATCAAAAGGTCGCAATAGCAACAAGGTGAAATGGATAGCCCTGTTTGCAAAAAAGAGGTAGAAAGGAAACAATTACTGGCCAATAACAGTCGATGACACATGCGACGACAAAAAAGAAGCATATTCCTTGCCCTAAGGGAAGATAACAACGCGGTTGTGTTTGTCTAAAACGGTGTGAGGACGAGAATGCAATATGGAAAGTACGCTGGACGAGCTACGTTTTGGGCAAAGAACTATGGAAGATCCACATGCAGCGACGTGGGAAGACGGGAAGTGAAGCAAGGCCGGAGGGCATACCTGGAGGTCGTCGGGATGTAACTAGGTGAGCGGCGGCGGGCGGAATCTGCGAGCAGGTGGCGTAGGCCCTGCCGCACCGGAGCTTGGTTAGAGAGAACGGCGTGTACCGCAGATCGGGACGTGCTGCCTCGGCGCCGTCGAACGGAGAAACTATGCACTTCCTCCCTTTCCCCTGGCAGACGAGATGCGGCTGGATCAGTGACCAACGGTGAGAGAGAGAGAGGCCACTGCACTCCCTTTCCCCCGGCGGACGGGATGCGGCCGGATCAGTGACCAATGGTGAGAGAGAGAGGCCACCGCAGCCTTGTGTGAGATACTCTGAAGAGCGACAAACCAGGCACGCAAGGCTCCATTGTATATAGTGAGCGGACTACCTTTTTCTCCATAAAAATCGTTTTATATTCTGTGTACGTGCCATTGAGCGATATAACTTTATTTAAAAATAACGCGGCAACGCGTCAAGTCGAACTTTGTTTCGTGCAGGCGTGGTACACGACCTCCCTAGGTAAACAACCGCTACTGGCGTTCAAATTAGCACGTGGGCTGCCATTTCATAAAGAAATGAGCTCCACTGTGTACCCGCGCTGGTGTGGCTAGGCACGAAGTGTGAGTACGTGCACGGTGCACCTATTCTCTTCTTGTATACGTACACCACCTACGTGGGGTTGTGTCAGAGAGATACAAACCTAGAGAGATATAGTGTGTGGGTTCTTGAGAGTTTTTTTGGGAGGGGGGGGGGTCAATCAAAAAATGTAACATATGCAATGTGTGTGAAATAGAGTCCTGGATATAACATATATAGAGGGGGCGATCCACGAGAAGAGAGTGGAGGTATCACCAGCTTGAGGTGTCCATAGAATCGAAAAGAGGGATGATGTGTGTGTGTGTGCGCGCGCGATCGATAAAGAGTGCCATCGAATTTGTGTGTGCCCACGTCAAAGATATAGAGTGGCTGGCCTACTGGAACGTGAGAGGGGACATGTGCAGTTTGTCTCTGTGGCATGGATACCTACCTGCAGCGCTCGACTATCGGTGTGTGGTGGGGGAAGAGGGAGGCCCAATTAACTATAGAGGTACAATGGCTGGTATATGTGTGGAGGAGGAGAGAGGCCTACCTCATGTATTAAGGAGATCGATCTGCCTCATGTATTAAGGGAGATCGATCGGCATCCATGCATATGTGCATGAGAGGAATAAGGTTGGGAGAGAGACAGAGCTAGAGTGTTGGAGGGGGTGGTAGTGGAGTTGCTTCTAACAAATGGTGGGATAGGCTTGCTAGACAAACGGAGGGCACGCCTGCAATATCAGTAAGAGAGGAGATGGCTGCTTGTTGTCTGTGCACGTGTGTGTGAGAGACGGGTCAGGAGGCATGCACGAATGATGAGGGGGGACGATGTGGCTGTGGTAAGCAGACATAACTACATAGGAAGATCAATCGCCCTTTGTTAGAGAAAGGAGAGACATAACTTGTGAGGTACATCGATCGATGGAGGGGTAGTTAAAGTCGATCCAGGTATATGTTGGGAGATCGATCTGTATATACATGCATGTAACGCCCCAGATTCGATGCGCTAGGTGTCTGCCAGTTATTCGCCGTCCTTGCCTTGTCATTTGCTTGCGTGTTGCATTTTATCATGTCATCATGTGCATCTCATTTTGCATGCGTGTTCGTCTCACGCACCCGAGCATTTTCCCCGTTGTCCGTTTTGCAATCCGGCACTCCTATGTCCTCCGGTGCTCCCTTTTGCCTCTTTTCGTATGCGGGTGTTAAACTTTCTCGGAATGGCTCGAGGTTTGCCAAGCGGCCTTGGTATAGCACCGGTAGACCGCCTGTCAAGTTTCGTGCCATTTGGAGGTCGTTTGATACTCCAACGGTTAACCGGGTAACCGCAAAAGCCTCTTTTGTGTGCAGCCCAACACCCCTTCCAAAGTGGCCCAAAGCCCAGCAAACTCCCCTCCATGCTCTCGGTCGTTCGATCATGATCGTGTGGGCGAAAACCGCACCCCATTTGGACTCTCCTAGCTCCCTCTACCTATAAAACACCCCCCTCCGAAATTCGGGCGAAACCCTAGTGTACTCCTCCTCTGCGCCACCGGACATGTCCGCCCGCCACCGGACATGGTCCGCCGCCGCCGCCCATCGAATCCCAGCCCGCCACGTGGCACCGCGCCACCCGCCTCCGCCGCCGGCCCGCCAGGCCCGCGCGGGGCCCTCCCGGCCCGCCCGCGCCGCCGCCGCCCGGGCGCCTTGCCCCCGCGCCTGCGCCTCCCGCCGCCCGCCACCGGAGCGCGCCCCCGTGGCCGCCCCGGCGCGCCTCCTCGCCGCGCCCCGCCGCTGGTCGCCCCGGGCCCCGCCTCCTCCGCCGGCCTTCGCTCCCCGCCGCCTCGAGAGTCGCCGACCCCATCCGGCCGAGCTCCCGCCTCGCCCCGTGCCGGCGCCTCCGCCGCTCGCCCGTCACCGCCACCTAGTCCGCCGCCCCGCTCAGCGCCTCGTCGCCGCCCGGCTTCCTCCGGCCAGATCCGGGCCGGAGCCGCCCGGATCCGGTCGCCCTCGTCCGCCCCAGCATCTTCTTCCTCCTCTCCGGCCCTTTTCCGGCGAGGGTCCGGCGAACTCCGACGTGCCTCGACTTCCGTGCCAAAAATCAACCCTAGATCCGGAGGGTAATATTTCACTGTCCCCGAAATATTTTGCATTATCATGCCATGTTCATCGCATCATAACTCCATGCATACTGCTCCGTTTCGTGCGTGTAATATGTCAAATAGTTTGTCTCGACGAGTACTTCATTTCATTCCATTGCATCATGTTCATTTGAGTTCATCTTGATGCCCGAATCATCGTTGCAAGAGTGCATGTTGCGGTTAATCTGCTGAAACTGTTATAACATGCCCTTTTGTCATTTTTGCCATGATTGATGTGTGCATCTTATGAACTTGAGCCCTACATATGTTTTGAACTATGCCATTCCATCTTTACAGGGGTGTATGCCACATATTTTTGTGATCAATGTGATGACTAGCACAAGCATGTAAACTAGGCCTCATGATGTTGCTGATCTTAGTCCCTGTTCTGCTGTTATTTTTATGCCATGTAAACTTGATGCTACAGAGAGATCCATGCTTATTTTGAGATACTTCAGTAAGGATGTTTTGTACATATGGTTATGAGCTATCCATCCATGCCCCTGGTTGCATTTATAGCTTGCTGTAGATTGTTCATATCTTGCTCCAAAGTTGCTAAATGATGTTGTTGTCAGCCTGTTAACATGAAGTTTAGTTTTGCCATGTGATTTCCTAGTGATCCATGCACCCTATGAACTTGTAGTTATCATGATTTGCTTCATAAACATGTCTTCTTACTGTGGGTTGCCTTGCCATGCCATGTATTGCTCTGTGGTGAGTGGTTCAAGCTCACCAACATGCCTACTTATTGTTGTTCCTGCCATGTTTGAATCTGTCATATAACTTGCCATGTTTACATGGGTGCCATCATATTTTATGTTCCTTTTTGGCTCATGGTCAGTAAGGGACTTTTGTTCTATGCAACTAGTAGATTCATGCCATGGCTTTGTTTGCCATGATAAGTTCCTGTAACATGTTGCTTGATAGCTCTAAACATTGCAACCTGATGTTATTTCCTGATAAGTCTGAAACTGTTATTATTTGCAATCTTGCCATGTGTGTTTGAGCATGTTCTACTGATTTCTGGAGATAGCTCAGTGTTCATGTTTTGTTATGCTTTACCTGTACTTCATGCCCATGCCTTTTGTTATTACGTTGAGATGATGTAGCATGTTGTTTTGGTGCTTGCAATATGCCTAGTTGCTGTTTTAGACAGATTGTTATTATAACTTGTTTCATGTGTGTGTGTTGAACCGTTGATCCGTTTTGAGTGTGCTCTATATGAAACTTGCTTGATTTTGCATGTAGTTTCATATTATCATGTTGTATCCTTGTTTGAGGTGTTTGCTTGATGTTTGTATGCATTTTGCATCAATGCCATGTTTAACTTGTTTTGCTCATATCTTCTAGGCCGTAGCTCCAAATCTAATGAACTTTATATGTAACTTGACTGGATTTTCGTGTAGATCATCTTGGTGCATCTTAACTTGCTGTTTAACAACTTGAACATAAGGTTTATTCAGATCTGGACCAATTTCAAAATATGCATATGAGGACTTACCGGAATTGTTATATGTTGTTCCCGGCCTCATTTAAACTTGCTTTGATGTGTTGCTCTTGTTTGCATCGTCTCTAGCTTCATGTAGCTTTGTCATGCATCATGCTTGTTGTGCATCATGTCTTGTCTATGTGTGGTGTGTTTACCATGTTGTGTGTTTCTTCTCGATAGTTCCTGTTTTGTTGCGATCGTGAGGATTCTTTCATCTATGCTTGGTTCGTCTTCGTGGCTTCATCTTCTTCATGGACTCGTTCTTCTTCCTAGCGGGATTTCAGGCAAGGTGACCACTACCCTGGATCTCACTACTATCATTGCTATGCTAGTTGCTTCATTCTATCGCTATGCTGCCTTACCTATCTTTTGCTCCTCAAGCCTCCTAAATTGCCATGAACCTTCTAACCTTTGACACCCTTCCTAGCAAACCGTTTCTTGGCTATGTTACCGCTTTGCTCAGCCCCTCTTATAGCGTTGTTAGTTGCAGGTGAAGTTGAAGATTGCTCCATGGTGGACATGATTTTGTTGGGATATAACAATATCTCTTATTTAATTAATGCATCTATATATTTGGTAAAGGGTGGAAGGCTCGGCCTTATGCCTGGTGTTTTGTTCCACTCTTGCCGCCCTAGTTTCCGTCATACCGGTGTTATGTTCCTGGATTTTGCATTTCTTACGCGGTTGGGTGATTTATGACCCCCTTGACAGTTCGCTTTGAATAAAACTCCTCCAGCAAGGCCCAACCTTGGTTTTACCATTTGCCTCACCACCACCTATATTTCCCTTGGGAGTAATTAACCCAAGGGTCATCTTTATTTTAGCCCCCCCCCCCGGGCCAGTGCTTGTCTAAGTGTTGGTCCGAACCGGGCATACTGCGGGGCCACCTCGGGGCAACTCGAGGGTTGGTTTTACTCGTAGGCTGACCTATCCGGTGTTGCCCTAAGAACGAGATATGCGCAGCTCCTATCGGGATTGTCGGCGCATCGGGCGGCTTTGCTGGTCTTGTTTTACCATTGTCGAAATGTCTTGTAAACCGGGATTCCGAGTCTGATCGGGTCTTCCTGGGAGAAGGAATATCCTTCGTTGATCGCGAGAGCTTATCATGGGCTAAGTTGCGACACCCCTGCAGGGTATAAACTTTCGAGAGCCGTGCCCACGGTTATGGGCAGATGGGAATTTGTTAATGTCCGGTTGTAGATAACTTGACACCAGATCCAAATTAAAACGCATCAACCGCGTGTGTAGCCGTGATGGTCTCTTCTCGGTGGAGTCCGAGAAGTGAACACGGTTTATGTGTTATGTTTGACGTAAGTAGGAGGTCAGGATCACCTCTTGATCATTGCTAGCTTCACGACCGTTCCTTTGCTCTCTTCTCGCTCTTATTTGCGTATGTTAGCCACCATATATGCTTAGTCGCTGCTGCAACCTCACCACTTTACCCCTTCCTTTCCTATTAAGCTTTGCTAGTCTTGATACCCATGGTAATGGGATTGCTGAGTCCTCGTGGCTCACAGATTACTACAACAACAGTTGCAGGTATAGGTTATGCGATGATCATGACGCGAGAGTGATTGTCGGTGTCAAAACCGGTGGATCTCGGGTAGGGGGTCCCGAACTATGCGTCTAGGCGGATGGTAACAGGAGACAAGGGACACGATGTTTTACCCAGGTTCGGGCCCTCTTGATGGAGGTAAAACCCTACGTCCTGCTTGATTGATATTGATATTGTGGATGTTTACAAGAGTGGATCTACCACGAGATCAAGGAGGCTAAACCCTAGAAGCTAGCCTATGGTATGATTGTAATGGTTGTTGTTGGGTCCTACGGACTAGAGCCATCCGGTTTATATAGACACCGGAGAGGGCTAGGGTTACATAGAGTCGGTTACAATGGTAGGAGATCTACGTATCTGTATCGCCAAGCTTGCCTTCCACGCCAAGGAAAGTCCCATCCGGACATGGGACGAAGTCTTCAATCTTGTATCTTCATAGTCTTGGAGTCCGGTCGATGATGATAGTCCGGCCAATGATAGTTCGGCTGATGATGGTAGTCCGGGTATCCGGACACCCCCTAATCCAGGACTCCCTCAGTAGCCCCTGAACCAGGCTTTAATGACGATAAGTCCGGCGCGTATATTGCTTGGCATTGCAAGGCGGGTTCCTCCTCCGAATGATAGAAGATTGTGAACACCAGGATAGTGTCCGGCTCTGCAAAATAAATTCCACATTCCACCGTAGAGAGAATAATATATGCACAAGTTCAATCTGCTGACGTTTTTTGCGGCATGACGTCACGCCACTACCAAGCCATTACTTGAATCGTGCATTTAGCGAAGCGGTTTCCTTGGCACGTCTTGTCGAAGTAGAGATCGTGTTCCCCCTTAATCCGGGATTCTCATCAATACGGCCGTGGGTAACCCAACCACGCCCGTCGCCACGCCCCCTCTATCGAAGGCGAGTCCCAAACGGTCACGGAGACGGCTCTTGGTATTCTCCCTCCTTATAACGGGACCAAGGCTCGTTTCTTTTCTTCACTCCTCCATCGAATCCTTTCCCGCTCCAAGTTCCAGCACCTAGAGCTCCAGATTCGAGCGCTTCGGACCTTCAACGATGTCCGGTTCCGACCTCCAGGGCCGGTGGATGCCGTCCTCCGTCACGGAGGAGGACGTGCTAAAGCTGCGGGAGGCCAAGTACCTGGCTTTATCACAGGTTGCCTGCCGAAGGGCAGGCCATCCCCACCCCTGAGCCCGGCGAGTATGTCGTTTTTGTATCCCACCTCCGTCGGGGTTTAGGCTTCCCGATGGATCCTTTTGTGAGAGGGCTCATGTTCTACTATGGGTTGGAATTCCATGAGTTGGCTCCGGAGTCCATCCTCCATATTTCCGCATTTATCGTTGTCTGCGAAGCCTTCCTCCGCCTGTGGCTGAAGACCTTCAATGTGGCACCGAAGATGATCGGGGGGCGTCAAGCGGAGTGCGGCGGGGCGGCCATAAGTAGGAGGGCCGATGCCCCGTGGCCCGCTGGCTCCTTCCAAGAGGAGCTCAGCCCGTGGCAGCAAGAGTGGTACTATATCATCGTTTCGAGGGGACGCAGACAAAAGCTGCCGCCCTTATTCCGCCCGGGACCTCCACGACGGTTGATGTCATGGGTCAACCAAGGGCTCAACTAGGGGCCGTCAAAGGACGTGCCCCTACTGCAGGGCCGGATTCAAGATCTCCAAACGAGGGAGGTTGATATGGTGGTGGTAATGCAGGTTATGCTGATTAGGCGTCTTCCGCCCTGCAAACGTCGCCCTCTCCGGCTGTGGGAGTTCAATCCGGAGGGCCCACGGATTCTTCAACACTTCATGGGTATGACACCCCTGGAGATGTACAAATTATTCTTCGGATCGCAAGAGGCGCGTCCGGAATTGACCGAGGATGCTGGCCTAAGCTGCAATCGCCCGGATACTCAAGTAAGTAGTTCCAAGTCCGGACATACCGTTTGTTTGCCTTTCGATGATTCACCTTCTGACCAACTTCCTTCTAAACAGGAGTGGATATCGGAAGCAAAATTGATATGGTGTCCGGCCCCCCTCCCCGAGACCGCGCCGGATTCCGTGCTGGTCCGGATGCTTGTGGTTGCACCTCCAGAGGAAGGCGAAGGGGAAAGCAGGAAAGCTACTGCCTCGCCTAAGGAGGCTCTTGAAAGAGGGGGGATCGAAAATCCCTCCCTCCAAGGGGAGAAGAGGACTGCCTCCGAGGACCCGGGGGCAAAAGCCCCTAAATAGGGGAAGAAATCTTCGCCAGAGGGCCCTGCGTCCGGGGAGGCCCCGGCCGCACAATCTCCCTTTGAGAATCAGCCCTCCAACGAGCCGTAAGTAGAAAGAAAGGAGTTTTATAATAAGGGACATCCCTATTTGTGCTTCTGAGGATAACTAAAGTTTTTACCTTGTAGTTCGGATCTCCGTCCTTCGCAAATGAGCTCGTCTTCGGGGGACCTTCGTCCGAAGAAGATGGAGAGCGAGACGCCTCCGTCCGGGGCGCCGTCGGATAGGGCGGACGAGCCTGAAGTGTCGTCACGGAGGGAGCCCCCTGGTTTGGCAAAGCCGGATAGTTTGGCGCCAACTGGTGTACGGCTGAAGGATCTGCTTGAGAAGGCGTCTATCTCAGAAGATCACCACGCATTGATGAGCATGGTGATTGAAAGGATTTCGTCCTCCGAAGGCGGGTTGCATAATGCCGTCAGGAGTTTGCTGGCGGGGTATGAGGTACGTAAAAATGACACACCTTTTAACAGTTTTGCATATAGAATGCGCCCTGCATAGATAGTAGCCCCTGAGACTCGGTAGGTTGTCGAAATCGACAGTGTGCCGAGGATCAAAATCGCAGGTTTAAATTTCCGCCGTGCCGATGCAGGTGGCGGGTCGTCTGGGGGCCAGCCGGACTGATGGAGTTGCTGAACTAAAGCGGCAACTCGCTGTTGCGGATGCGGACATCACTCTGGTCAACAGGCGACTTGATGAGTCGCAAGGTAAGTGTTTCTGTGCGGTCACTTGGTAAGGGGGCCGAAGCCAGCTCCTTACAACATGTGCGTGAAATGCAGATAGTGCCGCTGCTGTGGAGGGCCTTCGGGCCGAACTTGCTCAAGCCAAGGAGCAGGCCAGAAGGAGTAATGCAGCAGCCTCGAGGGCGGCCGAGGAGTTAGCGGCCGAAAGGGCCGCACACTGCCGGAGCAGGGAAGAGATGGCCGAAATGGCCGTGAAGTTAAAAGATGCTACCGACCGCAATGAGGCTCTTGGGAAGGAGCGCCTAGCGGGGCAAGAAGACCTGGAGAAGGCCACCACCGAAGCCAAGGATGCCCGCTCTGCAATGCGGGCTATAAAGGAAGAGCTGCGCCAGGCCGGAGATATTGTAGCTGGCAAGCCTTTTCTGCTGCACCGAAGGTTTACGGATTCAAAGTATGCTCAGCTGGGCCAACTGTGGGGTCTAGAGGACCCTTATATGGACTTAGCAGCGAGTGCGGCGGATGTCGTTGTGCATTTTCAAAGCCAGAAGGATCACAAGACGGAAGAGCTGTTTTGGTCTCAATTCCATAGTCCGGAGCGTTCACTTCCGCTGACCGACCGTTTGGCCAAGTGGGCTGAGCTAAATAGGTTGTCCGGGCTTGCTATGACGGATATAGTGACCCATGTCTGGCCGGATAGGCCCGAGCCGAAGAGTTACTTTGGCTTATTGCAGCGATTTCTTGGAGCGGTACCGCATATTAAGGCGATGAAGCGGTCGGCCTGCATAGAGGGTGCGCGGATGGCACTCGCCCGTGTGAAGACACATTGGACAGAGATGGATGCCACCGCTGTTGCGACCCCGGGTTCGGACGATAACCGGTTACCCGCCGAGCACTATTTTGGCGAAGTGCTGCGTGGTGCTCGTGTAATAGAGTCGCAGTGCTCAAAAAATGTTACGTTCGAATGAACGTTTTTATGATGTAAAACAATATTTATGATGTAAGCGCCTTTTATACTTGTGCATTCAAGTAATAGAGTATCTCCTATGTGGCCGTTCATGTATACGTGTGTATAACCTGAAAGATGGCAGTCGTCGGCTTCAGCCCCCACGCACAAGGTGCGGGGGTGTTCGCAAAAAATAGCGCGTTTTCACACTTAATCCGACGTTTCGGTCCTGTAAAGGAGGTGGTAGCGTAGCAAACGAGGCAACCGGACTATAATGCTTTATCACTTTCACTTAGCCATGGAGTTCGAGGGTGGGGCTACGACATAGCCCCTGGGGGCACCGCGCACTCCGAATTTGGGGCGCATATGTGCCTGACTGGGAAACGGCCCTTAGTCAAAGCGGAGGAATTCTAAACATTCCCATGGTCGATCGAGTGGTTGACCAGTCTCTCGCTGTATCATGACAGTCAGTTTTCGGCTTTCTCTACTGAGGTGCTCGCCCAGCCGAACTGGGGCACAATCGCAGAGTTCTCCTGGTGCCGCGTTAGCCGATGATACGGAACGTAAGGCAGCAAAACACAGGAGCCGGGCAAACCCAACATTTGACCAAAGACATGATTCGAAGCTGATGCATATAAGGCCTAACTCGAGACGCCAAACACTCCCGAAGGTGTTCGGTCTTTACAAAAGCGGGCAAAACAATGCCCTAAGCCCCTTATGTCCAGGTACGGGCAAGTTCTTCTGGCGCGGCCGATGCCAAAACGCCAGTCTCCACTCTGGTTATAATAAGAAACCAGGGGATTATAGCAACAAGAGACAGTAAGAAAGGTTTACGTAGGGTCTTAGTCTGAAAAGAGTCCTTGCAACGGGTCCCTACTGCACGTCTGCGCCTGTGTCTCCGTTGTGCCGTATCCTGGACGGGTGTGCACGTTGTTCATCTGTAAAAAGAGAGGAACTTAGTTTGAAAAGAAATCGTGCGAGAAAGTGCATAAAAATTTGAAATATAGATTAATAAAGCTGAGCCTATGCTAGCTCATCATGGCTTATATGTACAAACCCTTGTGAAGGGGTGTGTGGCTAGGTAGCCCCTAGCTTATTTATTCCGGACTCGTCCAGCCGTGTCCGGGGTCTCAGGCGACCTTTTAATGAAATGATGCCACGTGGACTGGGCATTTTAAGCGTAAGAGACGCGTAATGTGGTATTGCATTGAAGCGGACGAAAGCTTCCCGTCCCAGTGATGCTTGATAGCTACTTTTAAATGGGGTGACATGAAAGGTTAGCTTTTCTCGTCGGAAGTTGTCAGGTGATCCAACACAACTTCTAGTAATAATGAAATTGTGCACCTGGCGTAAGGGCCTGGCACCACTCCTTTGAAGGAAGTGCGGCTATGCCGAATTGTAGTAGGGTCTATCCTAACTTGCGGATTGTGTCCGGATATAGCAGGTTTAAGTCACTGCCGCCGTCCATCAAAACCTGCGTGAATTGCAGTCCGTCTATTATGGGATCCAGTATCAGGGCAGTCTATCCTGCGTTCCGGATACTTCTGGACTAATCCAGGTGGTCGAAAGTGATTGGTTTTGACATCCAATCTCGGTGTTCCGCTGGGGTGGACCGTGCGACACTTGTCTTAGCGAGTGCCGTGTTGGTTTTCCGTACTATCACATGAAGTGAGTTTACTGTTTTGACTTCTTGTGGGAAAGTCTTTTGACTTCCGGTGCTCTGCTGGTGGGGTTCGTCATCGTCCTCGCTTGGCGCATCGAGCCCCTTGTGTCCGGCGTTGAGTCTGCCGTACTGTTTAAAAACCCAACAATTTTGGTTGGTATGGTTTGCAGGCCTTCCGGAGGTACTATGGATTTGACATATCCGATCTAAAATTTTGTTTAAATTTGATAGCTCATCGCTGTTGTCCTTAAGAGGCAGTGTTTTATTGTTTGGCCGCGAGCTTTTGAATCCGGCGTTGACCGCCGTGCCCTTTGGGCTTTTTTCTTTATTCCGGCGCTGATCTTTCCTGCGCTGTGATTTTCCGTTTCCATCTCTGATCTCGGATGTACTCGGGTCACTGGTGCTGCATCTTGCTAGCCAGCTGTCTTCTCCTACGCAAAAGCGCGTCATGAGGCTTGTTAGCGCGGCCATTGTTCTTGGCTTCTCTTGGCCGAGGTGTCTGGCGAGCCATTCGTCTCGGACGTTGTGTTTAAAAGCTGCTAAGGCTTCCGCGTCCGGACAGTCGACTATTTGGTTCTTTTTGGTGAGGAACCTGTTCCAGAATTTGCACGCTGACTCTCTGGGCTGTTGGGTTATATGACTCAGATCTTCTGCATCCGGAGGGCGGACATAAGTCCCTTGAAAATTTGCTCTAAATGCGTCCTCAAGCTCTTCCCAACTTCCAACAGTGTTTTCTGAGAGGCTTTTGAGCCAATGCCGAGCTAGCCCTTTGAGCTTGAGGGGTAGGTATTTTATGGCATGGAGATCATCTCCTCTAGCCATGTGTATGTGTAGTATGTAATCTTCTATCCAGACTCATGGGTCTGTTGTGCCATCGTATGCCTCTATGTTTATGGGTTTGAACCCTGCTGGAAATTCATGATCCAGCACCTCATCGGTAAATCATAGTGGGTGTGCGGCGCCCCTGTATTTGGGTGTGCCGCTGTCTTCGAACACTTGTCGTGTTGTGTTACTTCCTGGGTCCCTCTTTTTTGGCCCGTAGATGGACCTAGTTGGGCCGTCCGTTTTCCCAGGATCATAGGTTGGCTTGTGTGCGGCGTCGCTTGTCGCTTTTGGCCTGTCATCTGGCCGTCTATCCGGCCAGGCGGCCTCTTTATTTTTTGACTGTGAGGGCTCTATGGCTTCCTCGTCGAATTCTGGTAGCAGCTTGCGCTTCGGGTAGCTCTTTGTTTGATGGCCATTGCCATATTTGTCTACGGTCTTGAGTATTTTGCTCCACTTCATTCTGAGGATGTCTTCCGCTGTTTTGAGCTTCCGTTTTTCCTTCTTCAAACTTCTTGCAGTGGCGACGAGTCTTTTGTGAAGGTTCTTATGCTCCGGTAGTGTGTCCGGACTGTTGATTGCTCCGTGAAGGGGTTGATTATCCGGTTCATCCTGTTCAGATGGTTGCTTGGTTGTATGTTCGTCGTCCGCTGGTTTGCCCTGCTCTATCGCTGGGTCGTTAGGAATGCTACTTTGATCGAGGCGGGACTTAGGGCGGCGTCTACGTCGCCGTTTTGGTTGTTTATCGGCGGGATTATCCTCTGCCGCGTCCCGTTGTTCCTCGGTATCGCTTCCCTTTGGGGTGTCCACCATATGTATGTCATGTGACGAGGTGGTCTTCCAGTGTCCTGTAGGCACTGGTTCTTGATAGTCTCCGGCATCGTCGTCCATACCGTCGATGTCTTCGGAGTCGTAGTCGAGTACGTCAGTTAGATCATCGACGGTGGCTACGAAGTGGGTGGTGGGTGGGCCCTGAATTTCTTCGTCGTTCGCATCCCAACCATCCTGGCCGTAGTTCGGCCAGGGCTCTCCGGATAGCGAGAGATGCTTCAGCGAATTTAAGATATCGCAGAAGGGTGAGTGCTGAAAGATGTCCGCAGCGGTGAATTCCATGATCGGCGCCCAGTCGGATTCGACCGGCAGGGGCGCAGGAGGTTCGGAGTCCGACAGGGGGTCCGGCACCTCGGAGTCATGGGCTTTATGCGGGACAAGATAAGTGTTCGGCTCCATCACCATAGAAGTTGCAGCTCCCGAGGCGGTGTCCAGCCATCCGTCCTCGATCTGAGGGATCGGCTCCGGACTATGGGTCAGAGCGGATTCGTGTGCGGCCTCCAAGGTGCTGTCCGGCGGCAGAGTTAGGTCGTGCCCATCGTGACAGCGCGGCACGCTTGGCTGTGGCTCAGATCCATCAAAGATCAAGTCCCCGCGGATATCGGCCGTGAAGTTTAGGCTTCCAAACCTGACCTGACGGCTAGGGGCGTAGCTTTCGATCTGCTCCAGATGGCCAAGTGAGTTGGCCCGTAGTGCGAAGCCGCCGAATACGAAGATCTGTCCGGGGAGAAAAGTCTCACCCAGGACTGCGTCGTTGTCGATTGAAGAGGCCATCAAGCCTATCAGTGACGACACAGAGGAACTCTCAATGAAAGCACCAATGTCGGTGTCAAAACTGGCGGATCTCGGGTAGGGGGTCCCAACTGTGCGTCTAGGCGGATGGTAACAGGAGACAAGGGACACGATGTTTTACCCAGGTTCGGGCCCTCTTGATGGAGGTAAAACCCTACGTCCTGCTTGATTGATATTGATATTGTGGATGTTTACAAGAGTGGATCTACCACGAGATCAAGGAGGCTAAACCCTAGAAGCTAGCCTATGGTATGATTGTAATGGTTGTTGTTGGGTCCTACGGACTAGAGCCATCCAGTTTATATAGACACCGGAGAGGGCTAGGGTTACATAGAGTCGATTACAATGGTAGGAGATCTACGTATCCGTATCGCCAAGCTTGCCTTCCACGCCAAGGAAAGTCCCATCCGGACACGGGACGAAGTCTTCAATCTTGTATCTTCATAGTCTTGGAGTCCGGTCGATGATGATAGTCCGACCGATGATAGTTCGGCTGATGATGGTAGTCCGGCTATCCGGACACCCCCTAATCCAGGACTCCCTCGGTGATGCTTGCTTGCGTTGAGTTCTTCTTCTCCTGCTTCTTTAATCAGGGGATAGGTTCCAGGTCGGCAGCCTGGGCTAGCAGGGTGGATGTCGTTTGAGTTTCTGTTTGTGTTCCATCCGTAGTCGGATGTTGATCTCTTGTAAGATGATGTTGTATTCGTGTGGCATTGTATGCCTTTTGTATGTATCCCCATCTATTATGTAATGTTGATGTAATGATATCCACCTTGCAAAAGCGTTTCAATATGCGGGTCTATCCTTGGTGGGACCTTCGAGTTCCTTTTTGGATAGGGTCGCATATTGGGCGTGACAATGCATGTGTGTGTTAGAAGCAAACGAGGCACGAGGAGAAGGATAGAGATAGAGGGATGCATGTAGGAGGTGGTACGAGAGGCATACTATATCGAGCGGGGAGGAGTGTGCGAGTACGAGAATGATGAAAAGAGTGGTGGGAGTGAGGCATGGACGGTGACAAGAGAAGGGGGGAAGCTTGTGTTTGTGCTAGGCACACCTGGCTAGAGAGGCATATCGATCGATGTGTGCCATAAAGAAGGAGCTGGGGGGCCTACACACACCATGGGTGAACGACCTAAAGTGAAAAGACGAATTTGCATGATGGAGCTAGAGAGTGCTGAGGGAGGGTGAGAGGGATGCGGGCGTGTGCATGCACAAGAGAAAGTTAGCGCTAGCTACAAAGATAAGAGGGTTGTGTGGGTGTAAAAGACGAATAAAAATCATATATACTTCATTATAAAAAGCGAATTCGGATATTTGAAGAATTTATCATAGTGTTTTAAACCGACGTATGTGTGAATATATATAACGGTGATACACATGGTGTGTTTATGAACATGTTATACTACATTTAATATATTTTATCTCTACTCTTATAAAAAACGGAGTTGTTGATGATGGTGTGCCTGCCATCCTACATTATAGGCCGTCCGATTTATATCTGGCGGATAGCAAGGAAATTATGATGGTTGAAGTTGGCAACAATCATGATTGTAGATTCTTATTGAAATAGAAAAACGAATTCAAATTTAGTTCGAATTGCAGCGGTAGTATAGACATTTGGAATGCACTAAAATGTTGGTATGAGTAGGTTACATGCATTATACAACAAAGCGAAAAAAATCAATCGGACATAACATGGATTCATACTCCCTCCTTCCATCTATATAGGGCGTAATGAGATTTTTAAGACCGCCTTTGACTATTGACAAGATTAATAGTACATGACATGCACAATGTGAAAATTATATCATTGAAAGAACCTTTCACAGGCGAAGTTAATGGTGTGCTTTGTGTAAGTTGCATGTCATATATCATTGCTCTAATATTTGGTCAAAGTTAGCATCAAAAAACGCATTAGGCCCTATATAGATGGAAGGAGGGAGTAGCTTTGAATAGCATTTGTATAGTAAAACGGGGCAAGACTCTCTCTTTGTGTGGTGTGAATAGTTTTATTTTTTTCGTTTTCTTTTTGGTTGAGGGAAGTGCGAATTGACTTGGTACGTACAAGTACAATATTACTATGCAGTAAAAAAAGGTACAATATTACTACACGTTAGGCTTGTCCCTAAAATTCAACCCGTGTCTTGTTATATCCCAAAAATTCAGATATCGTGCTCCCAAAACTGGCGCCTTCACAACCCGCGCCTTGCTATCCCGAAATTACAACGCGCGCGAAAACTCCCTCCAGCTGCCAAATCCCGACACGCAAAATTCCCCTTCTAACCCTCAGCCGAAAGGGCCGCTAGTTCAAATCAGTGCGGGGTACTTTTGTAACACACTCTACATTTTGGACAAGCACGTCCCTAAGTCATGCTTCACCCCCTCCCATCGCCCCCTTTTCGCCATTCGAAATCCCAGGCCGCCATAACCTCTCCGCTCCAGCCGCGAAACACCACCCTCCTCCGTCCGCCACGTCACCGCTGCCCAGCCGGAGCCTCTTCCCCGACGACGTCGTCCACCGCAACAGCTCGACGTCCCTCATCCACCTCCCCGGATGAGGATCCATCGTCCATCTCCCCGTCCCACCGGTTCAGCCGCCCCGTCCTCCACCTCCAAGGAGCTGCTCCGATGATCGCCTCATCTATCGCGGCTGCTCCATCCCCACAGCGCCGCCTTAACCTGCTCCACCAAAACCGCAGCATCCTCACCGACTCCTCGGACGAAGCCGAGGCCTACTCGGCGCCACCAAAGAGGTTGTACACTCATCGCATTGCACCTTCTCCTTAACTCGACCTCCCGGCGCTGACGGTGCTCCATCCCGCACCCCCATGGAGCGGCTACCTTGAAGCCAACGCTGCAGGCGACATCTCCACGGCGGCTCTCCCCCAGTGCGAGGCCCCTTCGGCGGCGGCATCCATACCAGCCGAATTTGCTCCTGCTACTACTCCGGCTCTCACTCGCTCGCTCGCGCTGCTGCTGCTGCTCCGGCTCTTGCTCGCTCGCTCGTGCTGCTGCTACTGCTCCGGCTCTCGCTCGATCGCTCGCTCGCCCAGCTACTGCTGCTGCTCTCCCCCTCGCTCGTGCTGCTGCTCTGCTCCGATTAAGCCACACTTCAGTCGACTGAATCGACTTTTGGGTCAGTCGATTTTCAGGGGTTGGGGGGGGGGGGGTTCGCCGGAGTTAAGGAAGAACCACCCGCAGCGGGGACGGGGGCTCGCCGGAGAGGTACGCCACTATCTATCTTAGGGTTCAGAGTGGGGGGCGGGGGGCCTAGAGGGCTGGCCGGGGCAGCGGTGGCGAGTTGTTTCGGGGTGGCAAGGCGGCGCTGGGGCCTGCGGTTCGGCCGGTGGTGGCAGGCGGCTCACGGGTGTGCAGGTTGAAAATGAACTGCAGGCCCTCCGTAAACTACATGTCAAGTGTCTCTCTGCTACCATTGCGTTCAGTTTCGACAGTAGCATTCAGATTCCATAGTTAATTTCAGTTTCGACAGTTAAGTTCAGAGTCAACAGTTTTTACCTCATCTGTTGTAGTCAGGTGGTTTTTGGTGATATTAATTTTACATCCATTTTTCATCATCTATTGGAGATGCTATTAGAATCCCACTTGAGATTGACGATGTCTATCTTGTGCTGCTTCAGCCTTGACATCTTACGGCTCACCGGAGCTGCTCCAACGACAGAACGATCTATCACAACAGAGCAGTGCCCTGGACGCCGTCTACAGATTCCTCAGATCTTCCTCCACACCTCCGACAGCCACCTCTGCCTCAACTACTTCAGTGACCAACCCAATGATGCTGAGGTCGACATGGCTACGGCAAAGATGTTGTACACTTGTTGCATCACTTATTACTATACATTCATGTCGATCCATTAGGGCTATTTTGGTTTAACGGAAAAACGTCGATCCACTGGTTGTTACCATCACTCTAAATTTCTGCATGCTCTCTTACATAATCTCACCATATTTTTTTCGTATGCATGTCAGATATTGTACACAGTCATGCTGAACATGTAGAGAAAAAGAGAAGAGTTTTGCGCGGCAATACAATGTCATGCAGACATCGCTTCATGGTGGGTTCAATGGCAAACCCTCCCCACCCCTCTCCAGATTGTAGTCCAGAGGAAGATATCTGTTCTGAGGCGTATTCAGACGCCGCTGACCACTCCTATTTACCCCCAAGGTGTTTGCTCTACCTTGGCATGATGATGTTAGTCATATCATGCATATGTTGCCTTGCAGTGCCTACTTTTGACATCATATATGTCATCTGCTTAGTTTAGACATGTTTTGTAATGCCATCTATTTAGTTTCTATATCATATATAGGAATTATGTAGTCTCATGTCTTTTAGCCAGCCATAATATATGTGAAATGTGCAATGCCATCCTGTTTAACCAGGCATCATATATTTGAATGATATCTTGCCCATCCTTTTCTTCATTACATTTCCATTTGTCGACAATATTTGTACATTAAACTACTCTTCCTGTGAATCAGCCATTTGGGTGGGAGATGGAAAAATCTGGAGTGAAAACAAGGCCTTCAGAGCAGACATTGCTACCTGTCGAAGCAGATCTCTTGTTGGGTCCCGATAGCTCCTCAGAGATGGATTCAGAGACAAATGATCGGCCCTATTCCCCCCACTGAGGTGTATGCTCTAACTTGGCACGGTTATACTGCTCATATCATGCATACGGTGTCTTGCATTGCATACTTTAGACATCATATACACAATATTCAATACCATGTTCTTAGTTCAGACATCATATCGAATGCCCTCTGTTTAGCATATAAATCACATATGTGAATTAAATGATACGATCCTGATTACTTAGATAACATGTAGGTGAATTATGTCATGCGATCCTGTTTAGTTATTCATCATATCTTTAAATTATGTTATGCTATGCTATCCAATTTAGATAGACATCATATATGTGAAATTATGTCATGCTATCCGTTTTAGTTAAACAATATACATGTCAACTATTTCATGCCCTCTTTTTTCCACACTATCTATTGCATCTGTCTCTCATACAATGTGTGTATATTCAACTATGTTTCCTGTTTATCAGCCATTTGAATTGGAGCGGGTGATGCCAGTATCTAGCGGAATAAAAACACGGTCTTCAAATAAAACCGTGCTACCTCTTGGTGGAGATAGCACCCCGGTTGTACATACACAAGAACCATCCCTACCACACATAACCCAAACTCTTGCAGATTATACCCCTACTGCGATGGACAGAGAACCAGCTTCACCCAATCTAACCCCAACCCCAGCCGATAGTAACCCAGTTTCTGTTGACACATCACCATCTCCACCACAGAGCTCCCAAACAACAGCAGTTAGTAAGGCAGCTCCAGTGCCCAAAGGGCCAGTACTATCACGGTGAACCCCAACTCCACCAGTTAGTACGCCTATTCTTGTGGAGGAAGCACAACCAGCCAGTCGTAGTTTAGCATCTATCGTATTTGATGTTGTTAAATCGTATGTGCGTATCTTCCCATCTTAGAAATATTATACTAAAGATGAAGGAAAATGCCAACTGCAGGTGTTTGTCCAGTAGTTATGTGTAAGTAATGTTATTCATGGCAATTACTTTGCTTCGTCCCATACATCTTACCTTCATGATGGTTATAATACATCAAATTTTCCCATTTTTCTTTATAGAGAAGGACTGATTTGGAAACTCAGGATGAGGTAACCTGTGCTAATACCCCTGCTATCTTCAAGAATGCTTGGTGGCAGTATCGGAATTACCTGAAGAAAACGTACTTCACCGGCAAAGAAACTCATCAAATTCCCTTATGTTCTCCTGAGACACATTTACTGGACGATGACTGAGAACGCCTTGTTCTGTACTGGTCCCGAACCAAGAATGTGATAAGATCTATGAGCTCATTTTCTATTTTTAAGTATTTTATTCTTGCGTCTTACTGTACTCTGTTCATGTAGAACAAGTGCCTAAACCTGAAGAACAATTGTTCTAATTTAATATTCCATTGCTATCATAGTTCAAAAAAGCGCTAGGCGTTAATTGTGCGTTTTGCCACCGCCTTGCGCTTTACTGACCAAAGCGCATGCTTATGCGCAGTTATGCACGGATTATGCGTAGTTATGCGCAATGCGTTTTGCCAACACCTAGAGCCTAGGCGCGCTTAAGCGCTCGCTTAGGCGCACCTTTTTTAACTATGATTGCTTTGCTCTTGTATCACTGTATTTACTGATACGAACTTATTTTTAAATTGAAGGATCCAATCGAAACTCCAATGGCACAACAGGTATGTTCACGCATGTTTCTTTAACAGGTTTGTTCTTATCAATAGCTCTGTTGATTTCAATTTCAATTGTGTATATAGTTGACTTTCATATCATGCACATTACTAGCATCACAACAGAGCCAATAGTGTTGTTGTACATGTAGACCCGTGGTACCCATCTGAAATCTTGTTGTGCCGTGTAGTTTTCCATGCTTTGTATTCTTTCACTGCTGCTTTGTCTTGAACTGATATGATTTGAACCGTGTCTCTATTTTGATTTGGCAAGACAATGCAGTGACCATAGGACATAGATATATGTTTGTTTGATGCTTTTATTATGTACTAGTACTTGGCAATAGAAGACTTGGTAGTTTAATCCTGTCCACCTTACTAATGAACTGGTTCACCGAAATGAGTTTTATATACTAGTACATGCTAAACTTGTTATGTGTCTGCTTGTTTCTTCTTTTAGAATGCTGACGGAATATTGGGGAAGAGTGCCTTATTAAGCAATGGTAAAGGAAGTAATGCAGATAAGGTTCAGGATAGTGACACATCCTTGTTGGTCTCCAACAAAGCTGATAAAACAACTAAGGAAGACTATCTTGAAGACAACGAGACAACCCCAAAGTCCTGTCTTGGTTTAGTGTTCGAGTTACTGGCCACTACCACATGCACAAGCTATTCAAACTCACTGTCTAAATTAGTTCGGTTTCTTGAGTCTCAACTACAAGCTGAAAGACATTGATCAGCTGTGCTGTGATAAGAAGCGGAAGGACTGCAGAAGTCCCTGGAGCATTCAGATGCATACTTTCTGGTGCAAGAGCAAGCGTTGGAGGATTTTAGCGCCAAATAGGACAAAGCTAATCAGCTTGCTAAGCTTATTGCCAGCATGGTGGATACCCAGGATAACGTTTCTTGAGCTCTTCTGAAGTTGTTTCAGTTATGCTCTTGTTTTGCTGCCGCGTTTATTTGCACTGGTGGCCAATTTTGACGGCCAAGTGTATGTAATATGCTGCTTTGTTTCCTATATTTGCACTGGTGGCGAACTTTGATGCCCAGTGGATGTAATATGTGTAATAGCGGTAATAGGCTAGCCTTAATTGCTTGCTTATTTATTTCCTTATTGTCTTGTTTAGTTGTTTGCTTGTAGTCACTGCAGTTCTTTTTCTGTGTTTTTCTAGTGGCCACAATAGCCTATTTTTGGTAACTAGGCCAAAATAATCATGGCAACACACGGACTCTTGTAACCATGGGCCTCCTGCAGGCCGTATGATTCATGGGCCTTCGTTCGGCCGTAGGACCATTGGCCTTCTATACGGGCAGTAGGATCCATCAGCCTTCTATACGGGCCTTAGGGATCAATGGGCCTTCTACGGGTCGTAGGGTCCATGGGCCTTCTACGGACCGTACTATCCATGGGCCTCATACGGGCCGTAGGATCCATGGGCCTTCTACGGGGCGTATCATCATTTTGCCAATCATGGGCCGTACTATTCATGGACCATAATGGGCCGTTAATAGGCCGTATTTGATAACTCTATGAAAACAGCCCAACGTTTTTTTTGACATGAAAATGGCCCAACGTATTAACGGTCCGCAAACGGGCCGACTGTAATGATGGGCTGAATTTGGCCCACAAGCAGAAAAGGACAGTAACGGGCCGTATGTAACCGAATGCTGCAAATGAGCCCAAGAATCAATGGGCCCTGAGAAGGCCGAAAGATAACTTGGGCTGGAAACGGCCCAATGGAATAACGGGCCGTTAATGGGTATAAAGTGATACACTGTTCATTACGGGCCAATTTCACCACGGGCCGTTAATGGGCCAAGAGTTACAAAGGTCCTCATATGGGTCGAAGGAAGTCATGGGTCACACATGGGCCGGAAGTTAAAACGGGCTAAATCATATTGGACGGCCCAGATGACGCTACTGGGCCTAATTCGGATAGGGCGTAACGGGCCCTCGGTTAGCGGACTGTAAATGGGCTATAAGCGAATAGGCCGTTAACAGGCTTTCCGTGGGTCGGCCCGCCACCTTTTGACCAAGTCAAACGGGCCAGCCTTTTCACTGGAATGGGCCTCTGTTGGGCCATGCCACGTGTCGCCGTATCATAGGCGCCTTCGGTCCAATGAGCGGATGACATCTGTCCCAACGGTGAGCCGACACGTGTTTGCTCCAGCCAATGATGATTTTACACGTGGAAAATCTCCATTGGTCGGGGCTGTTAACGGGTTATCGGATCCAAAACCCGACCCGATAGCTTAACAGTGTTCCATTACGGTGGATGCCACGTGTCGGTCACCCTTGACGAAAGCAGTTCTGTGACACGCGATTTATCGTCATGGAAGTGGACACTTCCGTGATGATAATTTTGGTAATGTCATGGAACACTTCTACGACAACACAAGTATGACTATCTTGATTCTATCATAAATTTGTCATTGATGTACATGCATGACAAAAAACGCGACCTACTGTCACAAACACGTATCATCACGGAAGTGTATTTTTTTTGTAGTGATAGGTATGAAACTCATTTGAGCGAGAGTAGTACTAGGATGGGTGACCTCCTGGGAAGCCCTCGTTAAAGAGTTTCATATCTAAGGGTTGTGATAGACTTGGCGAGCCAACGTAAAACTAGCCAGTCTTTTGGGTATGAAACCCATTTGAGCGAGAGTAGTACTAAAATAGGTGACCTCCTGGGAAGTCCTCGTGAAAGAGTTTCATATCTAGCCTACCCCAATTTTTTTGGGATAAAAGGCTTCGTAAGTAAGTAAGTATTCATGTGGAATGGATATGAGCTAACATATCCTAATACCCGGTATCTGGACTACCATCACTTAATGAAATTGATTTGATCCAACTTTTACCGATGTCCAGTTGTCCACATACATGAGTACCATCAGGCATCATACCAAGCATGTTCTTTTCTGGGCATTGCATTCTTGGTTAACTGAACTCTTCTTTTTCTCATTCCTATCATTTAGTGACATGAATGTTTTCTATGAGAAGATGCATGTTTTTCAGTCTTCTTGGTTAAATGAACCTCTCTTTCTTCAAGTTTGGCCATAATGAATATTTATCCATGCTGACTTATAATTGCAAATGCTTTGCGCATAATCGAGCAGAAGCTGCATTGCATTGTCTCGTGGGAGAACAACAAAAAGAAACTAGGGACGAAATTAGAAGACAACAGGATGGTACATTCAAACATACAACCCGTTACTCATCATGGGAGAGCCGGTTGGGGTGTCGAGCAGTCGGTGCCTTCGTCCTCTTCCCTTGGCAGTACTATGTGTGCACCATTAACAAGACATTTGCCAAGCAACGCCATAGGATGGTACATTCAAACATACAACCCGTTACTCATCATGACAATATATTCTGTTCTGCCATGCCCTCACTCATTTTCTCTCTCAGGTGCAGTACGGAGAGAACAACCTGAAGAAATACATCCACCAAGATGATGATACCCGCACATTCAAGCTTGGATACGGCACTGTGGGTTGCGACTGTCGCTTCATGCTTAGAATCAACGAAAGGGCCACCATCATGACGAATTGATTATGGTTTCACAACCACGCGAACATCCAGGATTGTGTCTCTAGACGCACCACCGTCAACTGCAGCTACCATCTATACTGATCCATGTATCGTGTTTAGTTTCTCTTAAGACTTGATTTGCTTGCGTTCTGATAATCCAACGAACTATTCCTCTCTTTGGAGATCGCCCCTTTTTTGGAGGATATTAGACTTTGATTTCAACCGCTCATCGTGCTCTTTCACAGTCATCCACCTCTCTGGTAATATAGACCTATTAGTTGGCTCTGCTCGCTCTGCTTGACGAGTGAATAATTTGTTCCTGCAGTTCCATTCCATGTGTTCTTTTAAAAAAATTGACACTCATTTCGACTGCATATACAAGTTAACAAATGCGCTAGCAAGATTAGTGCGCATAATCACACAGAAGGCGCACCCAGGGTGCGCCCCAGCCACTAGTATTGATCTTTATTAGTTGCTGCCTCACTAAAACCGTCTAGGTAAACTCCCCTTCGAGTTAAAACCCTGATAAGAAAAAGGAGTACAAAGCTACTTATTCGGAAAAGAAAATTACAAAGGTTACAATTATTCTTCTGGTTGTTCATCGTCTAGATAAAGATTTCTGAACGTGGATGACAGATCTTTGTTCTCTGTAGTGTGTTGGGAGAGCAGAGACTAGAAGCTTGCCCTGTCCATTCGACTTCTCCTTCTGCCATTGCTGGCATCGGTCGATCTTTTTCCAGTTTGATCTTTTGCTGCTATAAAGGTTCAGTTCGATCTCCTTGGAGGTGTTTGTTCCTACTGTTTGGAAGAAAAAGACTGCTCCCTGGAGTGTCAAGGGTTTGTAATTCTCTCGTGTCCATAGCGCTTGCAAACTCAATCCATAGCGCTTCAGATAGCCTGGAGGGTCTGAACAAGCTACAACAGCGTTCCGGCATTGGAGGTAAAAAAAAAGTTGTGACGTTTTCTTTTTCTCTCGTGTCAATAAGTTTCAGAGATTTTTTCCATGTTCCATTGGAGTAACTTTTAATGCAATAATCTGAATGTGCTTGGCCCCCCCTCCCCTAAAGCGCAGCGATCCCTATCCTAAAGACTGACTAGGAATTTAAGCAAAGACAGCATAGTCCTGGGAGTCTCACAAGCCGGGCTCTCCAGAGGAAGACCTGGAAGTAAATCATATACACACAAGTTCAGACCAAGGACACAAAATACAGTGATCAAAGTGAGTTCAGCACAAAAGTTTACCAATATAGTGACACATTCCAGGAAATCATAGTTTGCACTTACCAAAATACAGTGACCAAAGTGAATTCAGCACAAAAGTTTACCGACCGAGGCATTTTACTCTATGTGAAAGTACACCATTACAACTAGTGAACTACGCTTTCGAGGCAAGCTTGGTGATGAGCTCATTCAGAACGGATGGGTCAGTGGCAGATATGTGCTGCCAGTCGCTGGTCGCCATGACTCCTGCCAAGATTGCAGCAGATTGGACTTTGAGGAACTCCAGGCAGGCCTCCTTGAGTCCGCGGCAATGGTGGTGTGCTGCCAGACCAAGGATGGACGTCACCGAGCTCAAATCTATGTACTCCGACAGCCTCTCTTCACACATCGACTTGAGCCGCTGGAGATCAAACCTATCCGCTGCGATAAGCAAGTGTTGCAGCCACGTAACCTCATCGGCTCCACCTTCTGCTTCTGCTTCTCCTCCCACCTTTGTCATCTTTTTTTGATAAAACACCGTTGTCATCTTGGGCATCAAATCGGTGTAGATGAAACCAAGCAAGGCGTTGAATACGTTGGGTTCCATGTCTTGTATCTGTATGGCACCCGCCGTGGTCCCCTCCTTCATGGGGCCGAAGAGCTCCGCCATGAAGACGGTGGAACGAGCCGCGAGAATGTTTCGGTGAGCAGCAAAACTCTCATGGCCTACCTCAAACATCACATCGGCGCCAACCTTGGTCGCAAAGAGATGGTTCAGATGCTCGCATAAGTTAGATGGCGGCACCTCAATGAAGGTAGCTGAGACGGCTTCGGCGATGATAAAGTCGCACCGGATGGTGAAACAATCATCCTTGAGATGCTCTGACTTCTCAAGGTCCTCCTGTTTTATGAATTGACTTCGACCCCAGCCATCGTTGTGTGCACAGAAGTCACGTGCTTTCCTTGCACGGATGTGTGCAGGTTGCTGCTTGTCAACCTCATCAATTAAGCTAAACTGGCGCTGCACCTTCACAGGCCGTGCAACATCCTGATCAAGGATGAAAAAAATGGACATGAAGCCGGCAGCATCCATGACATCACCGTTGGGATAGAGTTCCAGAGCCCATTGATATCCTCCAGCTCGGAAGGAGCAACCCTTGATTCTCTCTCCATTGGGCAGCAGGTTTTTGGTGCGGGAGTAACCTTGTACCACAAGCAGGTGATACCACCAACTGCCACTGCTGTCCGTGCCGGAGTAAATGGCCGATGCCGTGGACGGCTGCAGCAGCTTGCCGTCTGCAACGACGGATACACCAGCAAACGACATGATTTCAGCGATCTTGTGGGCTAGCGCTGTGGCAATGAGTTTTGCCGTCCTCTTCCCAATCCGAATACGGCTCAGGTTCTATCCCAACGTTTACCAGATGGAGGGTGTCGGCACGGAACAGCAGGTTAAGTTGAGGAAGGTGAGGCGGGCGGCGAGCCGGTGGCAGGGGAGGACGCAACAAGGGAGGGTTTGCGTTGAGTGGGTGGGGGGAGATTGACGGAGGGGGAGGCGAGGGGGGCGGGAGGGCTTTCGACCGGCTAGTCGGCGGAGGGGAGAGCGGCCGGCGCTGGGGACTAATCGACGGCGAGACGGCGATCGGTGAGGCGGAGGCGTGAGAGCAAGACGGGGAACAAGACGAGCGATTTGGCTAGGTTTTATTTTTTCTTTTGAGACAAGCCAAGCAAGTAGCTAGGTTAAATATAGTGGCGCGGCCCACGAAAATTCCCTGCGTGGGCTGAAAAGTATACCCGGCTGGCCTAAATTTTACCGTGATCTTGGATTACCCACCCACCCAGGCCAACCTTTCGGTGACTCTTTTTTATATACTAAAACACTAGCAAACATGCCCGTGCGTTGCAACGGGAGAAAATAAGTTGACGTGCTTCGTTGCGAAGTAAATGCCAATGATCCTAATTAGGTTAGTCAGATAGGAGATAATTTGATGATGACAAAAATGATGGATCAATTAAGCAATGGAATTCTTTGTGGGTATAGTTCGAAACACATGAATCCTAGTCAATTAATCGGGTGAGCAACTATGTCTTTAGATTACCGTACTGATAATAAAAATATAATACACGCAGTGCTTATTCTGATTTACTGACATCAGACAACAAAAATGTGGTATACTTTGTCAGGCGTCTAAGCATATATGCTTTTGTCGTGTGTGATAACCATAAAGTCCTTGCCGCAAAAATGTTCTAAGTTCATGTTCTGTTACGATATATGCAACAATTGAATCTTTGCTTAGTATATCGCGCCTCAATTCACGGTTAGACGTAATTTGCTTTATTTAAGCTTTTATTTAGTTCTAGCTGCATATTTACATGTTGGTTTATTATTTAATCATATGAACCGGCATAGCAATGCCTAGAGACGATTTATTTTTGTAGGGCGTGTAGGCTATATGGTTTTGACGTATATATTTAAACTTGTGTATATATATTAGTCTTCCAATTTCCGTGTCCTGGTAGTCGGTCTAGTCGGCTAGTATGAGTTCGTGAGAGACACATCCAATCTTGTAACAAAAATATCAAGCATCAAATCCTACTACATGTGCACACAGGTTCGGAGGACAAACACATGCATGCACGCCAACACAGTTCGGGTGCGTGATAGACTCGGAGATGTTTACCCGTCTGTGAATGATCCAAACCCAATCAACTCCAAATAAAACTAAATGCATTTACCAGTGGATGGACATGTGTGCAGGCTGACACGTTATGTCCCAAAGTTTCACGTTCGCTGATTGCTTTTTTCCGTTGACATGGGCGATGACAGTTTCCATCGGCGATGCAAGCACTGATGCTTCGATAGGCTGCCGCCAGCTGCACAAGTCGGCCAGCAATTTCATGCGCCTCCCCTCTTTGATTGGTCCTCTCCAATTGGTAATGGATACATTCGGCAGGTCTCGCCCTCTTTTTTGGTTGCTTGGCTTGTTTGATTCTTGCACCTTGAGAACGTATTTAAATTGCTAGAACTTAATGTAAAAAAGCAGGGTGGGACTATTAATTACTAACATCCAAAATTTTAGGACATAGAGCGACGTTTTTAGCGGCCCATAACAGAAATTAAAATTTAGGCCCATGTAACTTACCAAGCTACAAGGAACGTGCGAAACAGAACAAGCGAGGACGACGTACGAAACTGAACTGGTGCGATGGACAATTAGTACCACCTCGTTTGTATTACGATTTTGTCCATAACAGAAATTAAAATTTTGGCCCATGTAACTTACCAAGCTACAAGGAACGTGCGAAACAGAACAAGCGAGGACGACGTACGAAACTAAACTGGTGCGACGGACAATTAGTACCACCTCATTTGTATTACGATTTTGTCCATACAAATCGTAAAAGCGTATTGTGACGGTGAATCCGGGGACTCAATCCGTGCTTTATTATTAGGGAGAGATATGCCCGTGCTTTACAACGAAAGAAGAAAATACCGCACGTCCTAACCCAATAACCATGACAAAGATCATAATAGGTCTTGCTGATGCGTCTCTCTCTCAGCATAAGATAAGAAATCTATTTTTTTTCATACAAGATTTTGTGAGGTGTACATGCACGGTTCCCGACGGTTTCTTTCGTCTCCAATTTGGCTTTGATGGGTGTTCATTGCAATGTGGGTTGGTATCGGTATGAAAGTAAGATGGATCGTGCGCTATTGATTAAGGTTGCACCCTAAATAGCATTTAAAGAAATAATTAACACATAAAATAACTTCATATTCCACATATTTTCCAATCAAATTTCATATATAACATGTTAAAATTGAAGTTAGGGTTTAAAAGATATGGGTATTTTAAAATGTATTATTTGTTCTGATGGACTACATGTTAATTATAGAAACGACAGGTTTTTTTTGTAAAAATGCCAGTAGTGAACAGGCAGAAGTAATCCGTACTTTATTAGTAGGTAATAGATAAAAGAACTTCAGGCCTCTCTCCAAAAAAGAAAATAGAGCCACCTTTGAGTCATTATATGTCTTCATCGACCCCTGAAAAAATTAATCGAATTAAAGGTGCTTTTTTTATTGTAACTAAAACCCTATTACAATTAGCCAACATGCTATTTCGGTGGAATGATATGATAATTGTTTTGATTATAAAGGTGGAAAATCCCGAAATTATTACCCAATATGACCCATTTAAATGATGTTGGAGTACCTGCATGTCATACCCTGTGTTTTGCATGACCTAACAAAGACTAATAAAGACCAGTAATTAGGGGAAACACTGTGTTATCACACGGCTGGTACAAAGCAAACATCAGACTAATTGCTTGACGTTGGGTTTTATTGAGTGCTTCATTGGGGGTTTAATTCATAAAGACCCAAATTGTCCCCATTGATCATGCCATGTGGGTAAACCCTAAAAATATCATGTTTTTTAATTATTTTGGGCAAAAAGAAATTAAACCCATTTTCTTTTGCAAAACTCCAAAATAGAGCACTGAACAAAAAGTGTTTATTTTTCCAAAACAAAATTTTATTAAAAAAAAATCTCAGGTTTACTATATATAACACCACTATTTCCTTCAAAGATAATAGTTTAAAAGTTACTTAAGTATTTATTTTAAATTCTTTTGAATAGTACCGAAATGCCTTTTAATAGGAAAAATATACTTTTTTTGTTTAAACTTCCCCAAAATTTACCTCTTTGGACAATTTTGGTCATCCTGTAAACTTTTCACCACATGGTCATGTGCATTATATTTCTCAAAATACCATCAAACACCTTCTGGACTTTTCTAGGGTTTGAAATTTTGCTACATGCAAGCTCTTCAATAAATTCCCAAAAAATCTCATAGCCTCACTTTTTTTATACCTTCACTCCAATAAAGTTTCACTAAGTGAATCATGGCATAACTATTTTAAATCTAGAGCAAACACCTTCTTAAAAAAATTCTAGATCATTGTTTTTACCATGTAACATTCTCCAATTTACACCAAATTTTTACCACAACCTCACCTCCACTCTCTCTTCACTCCTCTTGGCCAACCTCAATGATTGCAGGGATAAAATCCAAGCTTTTTAACCCCATGGACAGTAATGGCATAGCTCTCTCTCCCTTCATTTTCTTATCCAGCTAGCTCCCCTTCTAGACATTTATAGGAGTTACATGAATAGTTTGTTTGACACACATGAACAAATGCAAATATTCTACTAGTAAGAAGTACACAAATAAAAATATTCAACATGATAAAAAACTATGTTCCACATATATAAAGTCCATTATTTTATATAAATAATAAAGAAATACTATAAAATAAAAAATATTGTTAGGAAAATAATTTATTCATATTTTATTAATATAATTTAAAAACTTATATGTTTTAAGATTAACGAAAAATAAATTAAAATATAATGAAGACTAGAGGACCATCCAATAAGAAACATAAAGAACATATAAAATTCAAAAGTATAAGAAGTATTAAAATAAAGTAAAAAGGAATAAAAATACAAATACAAAAGGAAAACCCCATGCTATTTGAAATACATTTTTGAATTCACAGATTTTTTGTGATTTTTTTGTTCGAAAGTCGACAGTTGACCGGTTAACCGTGACCAGCAGTGAACCCAGGCGACCAGTCAAAGAGCAGCAAATCGAACGCACGCGTTTTGGGCCGCGGCCAATAGCCTGCCTGCTTGAGCGCCAGGACCCCTAGTTGACGCCAAAGGCGCTGACTAGGAGCTCCCTGTTTCAGACCCCGTGTGTTGACCATATACAACCTGTTATTTACACATCGCTAAAAAAAATGTTCGTTACACTCAAAATTGGCATCACACGTTTAGGTGTTTATATGAAAAGGCCAAATGTTGTATATTATGTACTTACAAAAAAATATTGAAAAAAACATTTAAATACTTGGGGAGGGAGAAGTCTTCTTTCTCTTGGGAAAGTCGGGGGACCAAGATATATAACCAAGCTATCCACTCCACATGATAGCTTAACTTAGACAAACATGCAGAAGGAAACACTAGACCGGAAGAACCAGATCGAAGGAGACACCATCTCCCACATGCCTCCCACCAAAACAAATAAGTATCATCGGAAGTAGGTCGAGCCGAAGAGACCTTAATTACTCTACATCGACACCATCATGTCACCACCATAGAGCAGAGACAAGCCCTAAATTTATTCCTAATCCCACTTGACCGAAGCCATGGCTCCCCACCCCCTATCGTCGCCAGAGTGACAAACGGAGGAAGAAGGGGGCCCTCTGACTCGGTAGATAAGTTGTAGCCGCCTGTCTCCCAGGTCAGAGAGAGGGATAGCGAAAAGAATGACAATGAATGTCGCTTGCCCATGGAGTTCATAGTCGGCGTGTGTTGCTGCAGAGTGTCCATTGTCCCTTGATTGTCACTTTTCCTACCACTTAAAAAATCACACATTGTTTTACGAGATTATCACCTTTTCAACCACTTAGAAAATTGCATAGCTATCGAGTGTTTCCTCTGGTCTCCGCATATCTAAATGTCTCCCAAGTGTTCCATATAATTTTCTACCACTTGAAAAATTAGCTGCAGAACACTCAGGTGAGCTCTGGACCCTAGAAATTTATGGTATCGGCTGCTTCTATATTAGAGACTAGGTGACACCCTGTGTGTTCCTGCGGAAGTATGTGCAAACAATTCGGTGTGGATATGAGATTTTTTTTTAGCAAAAAGGAAGAGATGTACCTAATCCAAATAAAATGCATGTTTCAATCATGCTAATCATGTGTTACACATAGACAAACTCAATATATAGTTCCTTGGAAAATATTCCCTCCGTAAACTAATATAAGAGCGCTTAGATCACTACTTTAGTTATCTAAACGCTTATATTATTTTACAGAGGGAGTAAATAGCAACAACCCTTGATGTGCGAAGAAAGAATATGATTAAATTGTAAGAAGATAATGACTTCTCTGGTTGTTTGGTGAAAATAGTTAACAATTCTGTAATTCGGGATCACCTCTGGCCTTACGAGGAAGCAGGTACAATACAAAAAGATGTCAACGCGGGGGGGGGGGGGGGGGGGGGGGCTGCTTACAAAAGAGAGAATGAAATTAAGAATTGGCATATATACCAGAAAATCTGGAGTGCAGCGTACATTGAGCCAAAAAGATACAAATGACCCTACAACTCACGAGTAACAATTCCATAAAGAAAGAATAATCAAAAGCTTATGAAAATGCTTTGATTCGCATCATGGTAATCTGATGGGAAGGAATATGCATGACAGAGCAGTGGAGTGTAGCGTACATTGAGCCAAAAGGATGCAAATGACCCCACAACTCACGAGTAACAATTCCATAAAGAAAGAATAATCAAAAGCTTATGAAAATGCTTTGATTCACATCATGGTAATCTGATGGGAAAGAATATGCATGACAGAGCAGTGGAACCTGAAGAATAATATAAGGTCAAGTTCAGAATAATACACACCTTTACTTTGCACCATACCTTATAGTACAAAAACAATTTCAAATTGATTTTACCTTGGTAAAAACAATACGGTTGCGGAAAGTCAATATTTGTGAGATATTTATTCCTCAGAAGCTAGATCTGCAACCTCAACATGGCAACATGTCAGAGTTGTATCGACACCATCTTCTTTGCATGCCCTTTCAATGCTCAAGGCGATTCAGAGAGAAAAAAAAAACAGAAAATACTATGATCATGACTTCCTTTTGGGGATTAAAACCCGACATCCAAGAAGTGTTAGTTATTTTGTTGCAGTTGAATACCAGAGGAACACATGTGAAAACTAATCATAGAAGTAGTAACATTCTTAACTCCACTGAACTTCTTACAACATTCTTTTTAGCAAAGCTCACATTCAATCTAGTGCTTGCAGATGACGTCTATATCATTCTCTGAGTTGTTATGTCAGAATTTGCTACAAAAACATGGTGCAGCAATTTGCATAATAAAACTCTGCTGCAGTATCAATATCTATTACTACTATTTACTACTCCCTCCGATCCAAAAAAAGTGTCGTGGTTTTAATTCAAATTTGAACTGAAACCATGACACTTATTTTGGAGCGAAGGGAGTACCTCACAAGAGAACATTGTTCATATTTAATTGCTAGCTGCACTCACCTCATTGATCTGCAGATGGATTTAATTAAGTTGAGGAAAACAGAATTGTATTCTCAATTGCAGACCCAGGGTCAAAGAATATGTAAAAAAATAAAAAAGGTTGGGATTAGTATCTAAGGCAACTGAACAAAACTGGGGAAAAAACTCACAATATGTTTAGTGGAGAGGTTGACTATCCGTGTCCTAACAGAGTTCAGCAATAAAAGTAAATACCAACCATAAATTGCTTCTTGCTTTTAGCTGCTTGTTGATCATAAAAGAGTTTTTTTGTTTCTCACCATCTTTGACTAGATGACCAGATTCTTCTATTAAACTGCAAGAATCCTCAACAAATTATTTAAGACATCATATAAGAATGCAGTATTGCTACAAATATTCAGCATGCCACATACTGAAGATCTGAAACTGCATGTTCAAGTAGAAATAACACCGTGCATTATTAGATCAGATCACATGGCAATGTTTGGCCAAACTTAGCGCTTGCACTCCCTCATCTCCCTAGTGTGATTCTCTTGTTTGCAAACTCGACATATGGTTCTTCAGATGGCCTGGAGACATTGAGCCAAAGCTACGACAGTGTTCAGCCATTGGAGGTAAAATGGTTGTGAAGTTTTCCGTTTCTCCCCTGTAAATAAGTTTCACAGATACTTTCCATGTTCCTATCCAACTTCGGATGCAAGGATCTGAATGTGTCATTGTAGAACTGCTACCATTGACACTCCACTCGGTTGAACACTTGAACTGTTGTTTTTGTAGCTGACGCCCAAGCTGTCGCTGCAGCTCAAGCTCCACACCTTCCTCCTCTGGTCGTCGGTCGGCTTCCTGATGCCGGTTGGTGTGCTGCTGATCAGGTTCTCGAGCAATGTGAAGAGCTCCAAGACCGTCAGGGTCCTCTTCTACTGCCATGTCGCCACACAGGACGCCGGCGTGGCCCTGGCCACCGGGGGCACTGTCGACCAACTTCAAGAACGCGCTCAACAACATCCACCAGAGGATCTGGCTGGCTCCAGCCTCTCATCGGCTTCCTCAGACCCCACAGGTAAGAGCACATCGACGACGAACAAACACATGATCCACACGCTTAGATTCTACTATCAAACTTTGAGTATTTTCCCCCTTATCATCTCCTTGATGTTTCTTGTTTGGTTATTTTGTGTTTCTGCTCAGGGGCGTGAAGGCGAGGAGCGTGTGGTACCTCACTGGTTGCTGGGGGGTGGCGGTACCCGTGACACGTACCGGGAGAGGACTGGCAGGAGTGTCCGGCTCTGGACGCGCTCCTCACCGCTGTGGCGCTCGTCTACCTCATCCAGGACTGGTGGAACAGTGTCGTGCGGCAAGAAGAGGCGGCCGCCAGTGGCGGAGACATCGTACGACGATGGGAGGTCGCTTGGCCAAATGCAACACCAATCTGTACAGTTCATGAACTGGAAATAAAAGTAGTTAGAAGAGGAAGATCAGAACTATAACTCGTGTGGTTAACTGAAGATACAAACACGCAGTGTGGCATTTTGCCCAGCCAGTGATTGCATGATTAAGAGATCTATATTCTACACAAACTCAAGATCAGAAGCAAGTAGGCAACCATTCAGCTGGCGGTACCCATACAGTGAGACATTTCAGGAACCACAATAATAGTTTGCACAAGTTCAGCTACCGACGCATTTTAGTCTAAGGGAAAACACACCATTACAACCAACGACCTACGCTTTCGAGGCAAGCTTGGCGATGAGCTCGTTCAGAACAGAGGGGTCAGTTGCAGATATGTGCTGCCAGTCGCTGGTCGCCATGACTCCTCCCAAGATTGCAGCAGATTGTACTTTGAGAAACTCCAGGCAGGCCTCCTTAAGTCCGCGGCAATGGTGCTGCGCTGCCAGACCAAGGATGGCCGTCACTGAGCTCAAATCTATGTGCGCCGACAACCTCTCTTCACACATCAACTTGAGCCGCTGGAGATCAAACCTATCCGCCCCAACAAGCAAGTGTTGCAGCCACGTAACCTCACCACTGGCTTCCCCTTCCGCCTCCATCTCAGGCATCAAGTCGGTGTATACGAAACTGAGCAAGGCCTTGAACACGTTCGGTTCCATGTCTTGTATCTGTATGGCACCAGCTGTAGCAATCCCCTCCTTCATGGGCCCGAAGAGCTCTGCCATGAAGACGGCAGAACGGGACGCGAGCACACACCGGTGCACGGCGAATGTCTCATGGCCGACCTCGAACATCACGTCGGCGCCCACCTTTGTCACTAAGAGATGGTTCAAATGCCCGCTTATGTTGGATGGTGGCACCTCGATCAAGGGCGCAGCAGCAGCTTCGGCGATGATGATATCACAACGAATGGTGAAACAATCATCATTGAGATGCTCCGACATCTCAAGGTCCTCTCTTTTTATGAAACAACTACGACCCCAACTAATGCAGCCACCGCTGAAGTCAACTGTTTCGGTTTCACGGATGTATGCAGGCTCTTGCCTGTCAAGCTCATTAATGAAACTGAACTCCAGGAACGCCTTGACTGGCTGTGCAAGTGCAACATCCTGGTCAAGGACAAGATAAACAGAGATGAAACCAGCAGCCTTGAAGGTATCACCATTGGGATAGAATTCCAGAATCCATCGATATCCTCCAGCTCGGAAGGACCTTCCCTTGATTCTGTGTCCATTGGGCAGGTGCTTTACGCGGGAGTAACCTTCCACCACAAGCTGGTGATACCACCGGCTGCCACTGCTAGCCGTGCCGGAGTAGATGGCCGACGCCGCGGACGCTGGCTTAAGCAGCCGGCCGTTGGCAACTACGGATACGCCAGCGAACGACATGATTCTTGCGATCTCGCCGGCTAGCACTTTGGCGATATGGAGCAGCAGGGGTTGCTGGGCGAGAGATGAGCCGGCGGAAGGGGAGGAAGTGGCGTTGAGCGAGCGGGGGGAACAGCCGCACGGGGGCAGGCGAGTCGGCGCAGTGGAGTGGTCGACCGCGAGACGACCCTGGGGAGATCTGAGCAGGGGAGTGGTCTATGGCGAGGCGGCGGTGGGAAGTGACCGACGGCGGTGCGGGATTGGGGACGGCGGCGGTGCGGGAGGCGCGCGACTGGGAACGAGACTAGGGATTTGGCATTGGGGAGGACGGCGGCATCTTTTTTTTTCTTTTGAGGGATTGGGACGGCCCAGGAAAATTCCGCGCGCTGGGCTGAAAATTTCCACCCGGCCCAAATTTATATGTTTTTTCTGGCGCGGACCCGTCACCCGCCAACGTTTCCTTCCCCGAGCGCGGACCATTCGAAGCTGTTTCTTTTTTAAAAAAAAGCCAAAAGATCTTATATCAAATACGTTAAATAGCACAAATTCTTAAAAAACAGCTTCACTGAAATTTTAGAAAAACTAAATAGTTGGGGTGTCGAAGTCTTCTTCCTCCTGCATTCATTGACTGCACGTGGTTTGCCAGCTGCACTGTATGGGCGAATTAGTTTCTGCCCACACAGCCACCACCTAGTCCACGCGCGTGTGGGCAAACTGCTTTTCGCCCACACAACACTCGTACATTGTTGGATGACAACTGCAGTTACGCGTACGTGGCAATTAGGTAAACACACATGACAACTATGATTCGTTGCTAGACAGCAACTGCAGTTGCGCGTACGTGGCAACGAGATAAACACACATGGCAACTGTGATTAATCATAAATGGCAACTATGGTTGGACCACACATGGCAACTAGGTAAACACACATGCCAACTATTGTTTGACCATATGTGGCAATTAGTGAATCACACAAGGCAACTATGGTTTGATTACACGCGGGAACTACCATAAATTAGACATGACAACTATAGTTAATCAAAATAGATAGAGTTGCCATGCTTTTACAACTACATTTGCCAGTCTGGATAACTACATCTGTCATCCTGGATGGCAACTAATCGTCATACCGCGGGTACCTAACGTAGCTGCGCCAGGACGTGTGGGCATTTTTGCTTCGTGCCACACGCGCGGGGTGGAGATGAGTAGTACTTGTTGAGCGTGTGACACGAAGTAGCCGCGTTCACACGTGTGAGCAATTCTAACGTTCGCCCACACACAACCTGATGTGGAGCATCCCTCGCCCATCACCATGGACGTCACACCACCACCGCAAGGACGAAGAAGACCGATGACAAGAGCACACGCACCGTCGAAACCGAGGTTAACTCTTTCCTCTTCGAGTTTCTTTCGAATTCACACGAGAGTCGGGTTCTACCTCAAATGGAAACATTATGCATTCTTAGGTACTTCGGAGATTGTCACGAGGAAGCACGGAGGAGGAATCACCAAGTTCACCGGCGACCCAAGAAGAAGGGGAAGCATCAAGACGTGCGAGGAGACGGAGTTCCCGGACACGAAGTCGCGGGAGGGACCAAGTCCCCTGGACACCCCGGGTGCCCGGCCGCGTCGCCCCCGGGTGCCCGGCCACCGCCTGGGCATCGCCCCAGCCTGGCCCGGGTGCCCGGCCTTTCCCCCAGCCGGCGCCTAGGCCGCACCCTGGGTGCCCGGCTACTTGAGCCCGGGTGCCCGGCCTCCTGCCTGAGCCGGCCTAGCTTGCCCCGAGTGCCCGACCGCTCACCCCTGGGTGCCCGGCCTACCCCGCGCCAGCCACCAGCCCCGCCCTGGGTGCCCGGTCCTCCTCCAACCGGTGCCCCTGACTGGTCCGGGTGCCCGACCGGTTTGACCCCAGGTGCCCGCACCACTCCGTGGGCCTGCGTGCCTCTTTGAGTTTTTCCCTTGTATGCCCCCTCTCTCCCTCTATTTGGTCCCTAGACTATATATACCCCTTCCCTAGCTCATTTAGAGGATAGCAAAGTATTGGATAGACAAAGAGAGAGCGTTGCTCATCTTCCTCCCATGGAGACCATGACCTCCTTAGGGAGAAGATCCTCTTGTGGATATCAAGACCCGACCTCTTGTGTGTTCTTGGATCTAGCATATATGTGATTGGATCTAGTCAATTTGAGTGTTTCCCCTTTCTTGTGTTCTTCATGTTCTTGGGGATTTCCCCTCCAATTCGTGAAAGATCTCCACATAGGGTTCCACCCTTCAACATCTTGGTATCATGAGCCATGGTTTCTCATGAAATTGGAGCCCCCACCTTGTTCTCTACCCTAATTTTGTGTGTTCTTCCCCAATTTCGAAAATTCCCCACCAAAAATAGCCCCAATTTTCTTTTGTGATTTGTTGGTTTGATGAGATTTTGTTGGATTTGATCCATGGATTTGTTTGATTTCGAGTGGATCTAGCATTCCCCCATCCATCCCCACCTTTCCATCCACGAAATCCACAAAAATCTTGCATTTTCCACAATTTTCGTCCAAAATCCGACACCACCGGGTGCCCGCACCTCAATCCCCGGGTGCCCGCACCCCCGGGCTGTTTGCCCCTGCCCACCCCGGGCACCCGCACCTCCCCCCCCCGGGTGCCCGCACCCCCCCCCACGAATCAGCCCAACACCATCACTGTTTCGGCCATAACTTTCGCTCCCGGAGTCCGATTTTGACGTTCTTTATCTCATTGAGTAGCTATTGACATCCCCCATCCATCTAGATAGGTTCAAACACCATTTGACTCCATCAACAATTTGGAATTTTGGCATCTTTGCATAGGCCATCCACCATATCATCCGCCAAACCACCATAGCTTTCCGCAACCTAACCCATTTTAGTTCCATATAGCATTTGTGGTTGCTTGAATGGTGACATGAGTCTCCTAAGGTGTTTAGGCTACTTAGGTATGGTTGCTTCATCATCAACCACCACCACCACTTCCGCATTGCTAACTCCGGAACCACCAATGCATTCCGCTACCACCATTTGGACATTTTCCTTTGAGATTTTGAGTTTGCGGTTTTTTCCGTTTCCTAGGGTGTTTCGGCTAACTAGGAACGGTTCGACATCGACACCACCACCGCTCACATTCGACAAGGATTCGACATTGACCACTTCACCATTTTGACACCCTAACCGTAAGCAAGAGCGGTAACCTCTATATCACCTTGGTATCGTGGTATCCCTTCATTGTACATTCTTGCCATTACATTGTTAACCGCCTAGCCCATTTCGCGTCACTTGCCTATCGAGACTAGCCATTTGAGTATTGCCGGCAACGTTACTTGTGCACATTAGTGATCCGTACCTCCCATTGCATATATACCATATCATATTGGTATCATCTTGGTATCATCATATCATCCGTTTTGTCACAAGATTGTTCCCGCATATACACAATTTCTATCTTGGTTTGTGCATTTCGCATAAGTGGCCATATTAAAAAAAAGAATAATCTTTTAAGCAAAAGAAAAAGAGAGCAAAGAGCTTGTAAGCAATAGCTATAGCATCATACCACATTGCACATAAGATTGTCATATCCGATCATCTTGGATCATCTTGAGAAGAACACCGGGAACATCATACACATAGCATACTTGGGATAGAAAGCTCATATATTTTGCATCTTATAGGTTGTGCACAAGTGTCGTATCCGCCTATTGAGCAATTGTGCTAGCGTCTCTCTTGAGTTGTGCAACACGAGCGTTTTCCATGGATTCCAGATTTTGTGCTCATTCCTTGGTTGCACGACCCCATTTATCTATCCGTGTGTGTTTTTTCGTG
This sequence comes from Triticum aestivum, assembly GCF_018294505.1. Taxonomy (NCBI): domain Eukaryota; kingdom Viridiplantae; phylum Streptophyta; class Magnoliopsida; order Poales; family Poaceae; genus Triticum; species Triticum aestivum. Next base: position 660,653,361 of record NC_057795.1, read on the forward strand.
TGCCACATCTTGCTATTAGTCTACTTGTTTCACTTGCGAATTTGTGAATCTTTGCCAACATTATTGACTCTTGCTAACATTTTGCATCAAATTTTTGTGCCACTATCCTCACCGAGCTCCACCATAAACCTTACTTGTGTAGGTGTGAGAATTGACAAGATCCGGTACCAATTGTGCTATTTCCTTGATACATTATTGAGTGATCATTGATCCATCTTCAACATTGGATAAGGTACATTGTTCTAGTTATTTCCTTTCTTCCACTCACATTTGCTCGAGTCTTGTGATGGATAGGCAAGGCATTTCATCTCTGGTCTTCCATGACAACGATGGCGCGAACAACTACATCACCCAAATGCCCATCTTCGGACTACAACGAGCAATGCGGGGCATTGAGCGACTCACCATCGACATTCACCAACGCGAAGCACGGACAAGGGACTACATCGACACCAAGTTGGATGCACAATTGGATGACATCCGACACGTGTGGGTGAACTACAAGTCTTCTTCCTCTTCGTCATCTTCAAGGCAAAGATGCTCAAGTCGCAAGTCTTCGGAGCGGCCACAAGATGCAAGTACCACACGGCAACATCATCATCTTCGAGATGACCGCAAGCCCAAGGTGTATGGAAACGAAGAGCACCATCGACTACAACAACACCGTCACCACCGAGAGGAAGCTACGGCTACTACCACCACTTCCGCATCTTCGCCAAGTGTTATCAAGGCATCTTCGCCTTTGGACGTACGACATCTTCGCCTACCTCTGACGAGTACGCCTACATCAGCCTTCATCCACTACGACGGTGACGAGATGATCGAGCATGGGATTTTCCCTTCGGTCATGGAGGAGAGCGATGATGTGCCATCTTCGGCCTTCATCCACGGCGACGACGACGAGATGGTTGAGCATGTGATTCTCCCTTCGACCACGGGGACGTAGATGACTTGAGTGACTTGTGCCACCATATTGAGAGTGAGAGTGACTTCACCACTAGCCCCATATATGATGAGTTGCCACAATTCCCATGTGAGGAGAGGCACCACCACCACCACTTGAGTGATTTGAGTGGCTCCACCATATGTGACATTGAGTGCACCTACCTTGAGGGAGCGAGTGAGCCACCACCACATAGAGAGAGTGAGGTCATTTCGATTTCTAACAACTTAACCTCTACCTCCATTGTGTCTTATCATTTGGTGCTAGGTCCCATATATGATGATGCACCGATTCACGATGACTTTGTCCTTCCTTTGGACAAGACGATGGCCATGGTGTAATATGATACACCCCCACATGGTTCCATCAAGATGAAGATGATGACCACCATTTGGTCTTTGCCACCTCACCTACACCACTTGAGTGGAATGAAAAAGGTAACATAGGTGAAGGTGATGTTCTAGTCCCACTAGTGGGCATCCTTGGTATTGATTTCTTGCATGATGTTGATCCACCTATTGGCATGCTTCATTCTAGTTCGACTTCCCCATGCGATGATTTACCCATTTATGATGAGTTTGATGATTGCCATGTGGAGTCTATTAGTTGTGACGCCATGTTACATAGGATTTCTTGTGATAATTCTCTTGGTCACATCATATTTGACAATCCGCTTGACTTGTCATATGCTATGCATGAGATCAACCATATGTATTATTTGCAATTTCTTCATAGTGACTATGCATATGCCATTAAAATAAACCTAATTTTTGCACATATGGCATAGATGACAAGCCCGTGGTTATTGGCATTTGTTTTTCTTATGATGATATTGATATGCTTTCTTTGCGTCATTTATCTCATATGCCATGCCATGACCACCTAGCTTCGGATATGCATTGTTTTGGATGTTGTTCATATTCTCCATATGATGTTTCCACTATTGCTCATGAGGAGTCCCCCATAGTTTCCTCATACATTTTAGGAGATTTTGGTTCATCCTATCCATTGCATGATCCCAATACTTGTGTGCACCATATGCTCCCCATGAATAAACATGCTAGTGATGTGCCATATACTTGCATTCTCGATTTGTGTCCCCATCGTGTCATACATAACAACTATTCTTTCATGATGGATGACATGTTCTTATACCATGCATCAAATTTCTTTGAGCAATGCTTATCTTGTCCTAACTCACATGTGCACTGCTACATCTTGAGCTTGCGTTGGTTTTCCTTGAAGAGGAAAGGGTGATGCAGCACAATAGCGTAAGTATTTCCCTCAGTTTTTGAGAACCAAGGTATCAATCCAGTAGGAGGCTCCTCAAAAGTCCCACGCACCTACAAAAACAAACAAGAACCTCGCAACCAACGCGATAAAGGGGTTGTCAATCCCTTCACGAAAACTTGCAAAAGTGAGATCTGATAGAGATAATATGATAAGATAAATATTTTTGGTATTTTTATGATATAGATTGGAAAGTAAAAGATGCAAATAAAAGTAGATGGAAAACTTATATGATAAAAGATAGACCCGTGGGCCATAGGTTTCACTAGTGACTTCTCTCAAGATAGCATAATTATTACGGTGGGTGAACAAATTACTGTCGAGCAATTGATAGAAAAGTGCATAGTTATGAGAATATCTAGACATGATCATGTATATAGGCATCATGTCCGCAACAAGTAGACCGACTCCGCCTGCATCTACTACTATTACTCCACACATCGACCGACTCCTGCCTGCATCTAGAGTATTAAGTTCATAAGAATAGAGTAACGCATTAAGCAAGATGACATGATGCAGGGGGATAAACTCATGCAATATGATATAAACCCCATCTTTTTATCCTCGATGGTAACAATACAATACGTGCCTTGCTGCCCCTACTGTCACTGGGAAAGGACACCTCAAGATTGAACCTAAAGTTAAGCACTTCTCCCATGGCAAGAAAGATCAATCTAGTAGGCCAAACCAAACTGATAATTCGAAGAGACTTGCAAAGATAACCAATCATACATAAAAGAATTCAGAGAAGATTCAAATATTTCTCATAGATAAACTTGATCATAAACCCACAATTCATCAGATCTCGACAAACACACCGCAAAAAGATTTACATCGAATAGATCTCCAAAAAGAGGAAGGAGAACTTTGTATTGAGAATCAAAGAGAGAGAAGAACCATCTAGCTAATAACTATGGACCCGAAGGTCTGTGGTAAACTACTCACAACTCATCAGAGAGGCCTTGGTGGTGATGGAGAGGCCCTCCATGGTCGATTCCCCCTCCGACGGAGCGCCGACAAAGGCTCCAAGTTGGGATCTCGCGGATACAGAAGGTTGCGGTGGTGGAAATAGTTTTTTGTGGTACTCCTGGATGTTTTTGGGGGTACGTAGATATATATAGGCAAAGTAAGTCGGCCAGGGGAGCCATGAGGGGCCCACGAGGCAGGGGGCTCCCTCACCCTTACTGGGCGCGCCGGCCACCCTCGTGGACACCTTGGCTGCTTCTTGACGTCCACTCCAAGTCTCCTGTATTGCATTTGTCCAAAAAGATCGCTCCCGAAGGTTTCATTCTGTTTGGATTCTGTTTGATATTCCTTTCCTTCGATATATACTGAAATAGGCAAAAAAACACAATTCGGGATGGGCCTCCGGTTAGTAGGTTAGTCCCAAAAATGGTATAAAAGTGTAAAGTAAAGCCCATAAACATCCAAAATAGGTAATATAATAGCATGGAACAATCAAAAATTATAGATACGTTGGAGACGTATCAAGCATCCCCAAGCTTAATTCCTGCTTGTCCTCGAGTAGGTAAATGATAAAACAGAATTTTTGATGTGGAATGCTACCTAGCATATTTCTCAATGTATTTCTCTTTATTGTGGCATGAATGTTCAGATCAAATGATTCAAAATGAAAGTTCATATTGACAAAAGGATAATAATACTTCAAGCATACTAACTAAGCAATCATGTCTTCTCAAAATAACATGGCAAAGGAAGTTCATCCCTACAAAATCATATAGTTTGGTCATGTTTCATTTTCGTTACACAAGAATGCTCTCATCATGCACAACCCCGATGACGAGCCAACCAATTGTTTCATAGTTTAGTAACTCAAACTTTTTTCAACCTTCACGCAATACATGAGCGTGAGCCATGGATATAGCACTATGGGTGGAATAGAATATAATGATAGGGGTTATGTGGAGAAGACAAAAAAGGAGAAAGTCTCACATTGACGAGGCTAATCAATGGGGTAGGAAGATGCCCATCTATTGATGTCAATGCGAGGAGTAGCGATTGCCATGCAACGGATGCACTAGAGCTATAAATGTATGAAAGCTCAACAAAAGAAACTAAGTGGGTGTGCATCCAACTTGCTTGCTCACGAAGACCTAGGGCATTTTGAGGAAGCCCATTATTGGAATATACAAGCCAAGTTCTATAATGAAAAATTCCCACTAGTATATGAAAGTGACAACATAGAAGGCTTTCTATCATAAAGACCATGGTGCTATTTTGAGCACAAGTGTGGAAAAATATAGTAGCATTGCCCCCCCCTTTTAGGCCTTTTTTTGGCCTTTCTTTTTTTATTTGGCCTTTTTTTATTAGGGACAATGCTCTAAAAATGATCATCATCACACTTCTGTTTAATTACAACTCATGAATTACAACTCGATACTAGAACAAAGTATGACTCTATATGACACGCACCGTCGAAACCGAGGTTAACTCTTTCCTCTTCGAGTTTCTTTCGAATTCACACGAGAGTCGGGTTCTACCTCAAATGGAAACATTATGCATTCTTAGGTACTTCGGAGATTGTCACGAGGAAGCACGAAGGAGGAATCACCAAGTTCACCGGAGACCCAAGAAGAAGGGGAAGCATCAAGACGTGCGAGGAGATGGAGTTCCCGGACACGAAGTCGCGGGAGGGACCAAGTCCCCTGGACACCCCGGGTGCCCGGCCGCGTCGCCCCCGGGTGCCCGGCCACCGCCTGGGCATCGCCCCAGCCTGGCCCGGGTGCCCGGCCTTTCCCCCAGCCGGCGCCTAGGCCGCACCCTGGGTGCCCGGCCACTTGAGCCCGGGTGCCCGGCCTCCTGCCTGAGCCGACCTAGCTTGCCCCGACTGCCCGACCGCTCACCCCTGGGTGCCCGGCCTACCCCGCGCCAGCCACCAGCCCCGCCCTGGGTGCCCGGTCCTCCTCCAACCGGTGCCCCTGACTGGTCCGGGTGCCCGACCGGTTTGACCCCAGGTGCCCGCACCACTCCGTGGGCCTGCGTGCCTCTTTGAGTTTTTCCCTTGTATGCCCCCTCTCTCCCTCTATTTGGTCCCTAGACTATATATACCCCTTCCCTAGCTCATTTAGAGGATAGCAAAGTATTGGATAGACAAAGAGAGAGCGTTGCTCATCTTCCTCCCATGGAGACCATGACCTCCTTAGGGAGAAGATCCTCTTGTGGATATCAAGACCCGACCTCTTGTGTGTTCTTGGATCTAGCATATATGTGATTGGATCTAGTCAATTTGAGTGTTTCCCCTTTCTTGTGTTCTTCATGTTCTTGGGGATTTCCCCTCCAATTCGTGAAAGATCTCCACATAGGGTTCCACCCTTCAACATCTTGGTATCATGAGCCATGGTTTCTCATGAAATTGGAGCCCCCCACCTTGTTCTCTAGCCTAATTTTGTGTGTTCTTCCCCAATTTCGAAAATTCCCCACCAAAAATAGCCCCAATTTTCTTTTGTGATTTGTTGGTTTGATGAGATTTTGTTGGATTTGATCCATGGATTTGTTTGATTTCGAGTGGATCTAGCATTCCCCCATCCATCCCCACCTTTCCATCCACGAAATCCACAAAAATCTTGTATTTTCCACAATTTTCGTCCAAAATCTGACACCACCGGGTGCCCGCACCTCAATCCCCGGGTGCCCGCACCCCCGGGCTGTTTGCCCCTGCCCACCCCAGGCACCCGCACCTCCCTCCCCGGGTGCCCGCACCCCCCCCCACGAATCAGCCCAACACCATCACTGTTTCGGCCATAACTTTCGCTCTCGGAGTCCGATTTTGACGTTCTTTATCTCATTGAGTAGCTATTGACATCCCCCATCCATCTAGATAGGTTCAAACACCATTTGACTCCATCAACAATTTGGAATTTTGGCATCTTTGCATAGGCCATCCACCATATCATCCGCCAAACCACCATAGCTTTCCGCAACCTAACCCATTTTAGTTCCATATAGCATTTGTGGTTGCTTGAGTGGTGACATGAGTCTCCTAAGGTGTTTAGGCTACTTAGGTATGGTTGCTTCATCATCAACCACCACCACCACTTCCGCATTGCTAACTCCGGAACCACCAACGCATTCCGCAACCACCATTTGGACATTTTCCTTTGAGATTTTGAGTTTGCGGTTTTTTCCGTTTCCTAGGGTGTTTCGGCTAACTAGGAACGGTTCGACATCGACACCACCACCGCTCACATTCGACAAGGATTCGACATTGACCACTTCACCATTTTGACACCCTAACCGTAAGCAAGAGCGGTAACCTCTATATCACCTTGGTATCGTGGTATCCCTTTATTGTACATTCTTGCCATTACATTGTTAACCGCCTAGCCCATTTCGCGTCACTTGCCTATCGAGACTAGCCATTTGAGTATTGCCGGCAATGTTACTTGTGCACATTAGTGATCCGTACCTCCCATTGCATATATACCATATCATATTGGTATCATCTTGGTATCATCATATCATCCGTTTTGTCACAAGATTGTTCCCGCATATACACAATTTCTATCTTGGTTTGTGCATTTCGCATAAGTGGCCATATTAAAAAAAAGAATAATCTTTTAAGCAAAAGAAAAAGAGAGCAAAGAGCTTGTAAGCAATAGCTATAGCATCATACCACATTGCACATAAGATTGTCATATCCGATAATCTTGGATCATCTTGAGAAGAACACCGGGAACATCATACACATAGCATATTTGGGATAGAAAGCTCATATATTTTGCATCTTATAGGTTGTGCACAAGTGTCGTATCCGCCTATTGAGCAATTGTGCTAGCGTCTCTCTTGAGTTGTGCAACACGAGCGTTTTCCATGGATTCCAGATTTTGTGCTCATTCCTTGGTTGCACGACCCCATTTATCTATCCGTGTGTGTGTTTTCGTGTGCCACATCTTGCTATTAGTCTACTTGTTTCACTTGCGAATTTGTGAATCTTTGCCAACATTATTGACTCTTGCTAACATTTTGCATCAAATTTTTGTGCCACTATCCTCACCGAGCTCCACCATAAACCTTACTTGTGTAGGTGTGAGAATTGACAAGATCCGGTACCAATTGTGCTATTTCCTTGATACATTATTGAGTGATCATTGATCCATCTTCAACATTGGATAAGGTACATTGTTCTAGTTATTTCCTTTCTTCCACTCACATTTGCTCGAGTCTTGTGATGGATAGGCAAGGCATTTCATCTCTGGTCTTCCACGACAACGATGGCGCGAACAACTACATCACCCAAATGCCCATCTTTGGACTACAACGAGCAATGCGGGGCATTGAGCGACTCACCATCGACATTCACCAACGCGAAGCACGGACAAGGGACTACATCGACACCAAGTTGGATGCACAATTGGATGACATCCGACACGTGTGGGTGAACTACAAGTCTTCTTCCTCTTCGTCATCTTCAAGGCAAAGATGCTCAAGTCGCAAGTCTTCGGAGCGGCCACAAGATGCAAGTACCACACGGCAACATCATCATCTTCGAGATGACCGCAAGCCCAAGGTGTATGGAAACGAAGAGCACCATCGACTACAACAACACCGTCACCACCGAGAGGAAGCTACGGCTACTACCACCACTTCCGCATCTTCGCCAAGTGTTATCAAGGCATCTTCGCCTTTGGACGTACGACATCTTCGCCTACCTCTGACGAGTACGCCTACATCAGCCTTCATCCACTACGACAGTGACGAGATGATCGAGCATGGGATTTTCCCTTCGGTCATGGAGGAGAGCGATGATGTGCCATCTTCGGCCTTCATCCACGGCGACGACGACGAGATGGTTGAGCATGTGATTCTCCCTTCGACCACGGGGACGTAGATGACTTGAGTGACTTGTGCCACCATATTGAGAGTGAGAGTGACTTCACCACTAGCCCCATATATGATGAGTTGCCACAATTCCCATGTGAGGAGAGGCACCACCACCACCACTTGAGTGATTTGAGTGGCTCCACCATATGTGACATTGAGTGCACCTACCTTGAGGGAGCGAGTGAGCCACCACCACATAGAGAGAGTGAGGTCATTTCGATTTCTAACAACTTAACCTCTACCTCCATTGTGTCTTATCATTTGGTGCTAGGTCCCATATATGATGATGCACCGATTCACGATGACTTTGTCCTTCCTTTGGACAAGACGATGGCCATGGTGTAATATGATACACCCCCACATGGTTCCATCAAGATGAAGATGATGACCACCATTTGGTCTTTGCCACCTCACCTACACCACTTGAGTGGAATGAAAAAGGTAACATAGGTGAAGGTGATGTTCTAGTCCCACTAGTGGGCATCCTTGGTATTGATTTCTTGCATGATGTTGATCCACCTATTGGCATGCTTCATTCTAGTTCGACTTCCCCATGCGATGATTTACCCATTTATGATGAGTTTGATGATTGCCATGTGGAGTCTATTAGTTGTGACGCCATGTTACATAGGATTTCTTGTGATAATTCTCTTGGTCACATCATATTTGACAATCCGCTTGACTTGTCATATGCTATGCATGAGATCAACCATATGTATTATTTGCAATTTCTTCATAGTGACTATGCATATGCCATTAAAATAAACCTAATTTTTGCACATATGGCATAGATGACAAGCCCGTGGTTATTGGCATTTGTTTTTCTTATGATGATATTGATATGCTTTCTTTGCGTCATTTATCTCATATGCCATGCCATGACCACCTAGCTTCGGATATGCATTGTTTTGGATGTTGTTCATATTCTCCATATGATGTTTCCACTATTGCTCATGAGGAGTCCCCCATAGTTTCCTCATACATTTTAGGAGATTTTGGTTCATCCTATCCATTGCATGATCCCAATACTTGTGTGCACCATATGCTCCCCATGAATAAACATGCTAGTGATGTGCCATATACTTGCATTCTTGATTTGTGTCCCCATCGTGTCATACATAACAACTATTCTTTCATGATGGATGACATGTTCTTATACCATGCATCAAATTTCTTTGAGCAATGCTTATCTTGTCCTAACTCACATGTGCACTGCTACATCTTGAGCTTGCGTTGGTTTTCCTTGAAGAGGAAAGGGTGATGCAGCACAATAGCGTAAGTATTTCCCTCAGTTTTTGAGAACCAAGGTATCAATCCAGTAGGAGGCTCCTCAAAAGTCCCACGCACCTACACAAACAAACAAGAACCTCGCAACCAACGCGATAAAGGGGTTGTCAATCCCTTCACGAAAACTTGCAAAAGTGAGATCTGATAGAGATAATATGATAAGATAAATATTTTTGGTATTTTTATGATATAGATTGGAAAGTAAAAGATGCAAATAAAAGTAGATGGAAAACTTATATGATAAAAGATAGACCCGTGGGCCATAGGTTTCACTAGTGACTTCTCTCAAGATAGCATAATTATTACGGTGGGTGAACAAATTACTGTCGAGCAATTGATAGAAAAGTGCATAGTTATGAGAATATCTAGACATGATCATGTATATAGGCATCATGTCTGCAACAAGTAGACCGACTCCGCCTGCATCTACTACTATTACTCACACATCGACCGACTCCTGCCTGCATCTAGAGTATTAAGTTCATAAGAATAGAGTAACGCATTAAGCAAGATGACATGATGCAGGGGGATAAACTCATGCAATATGATATAAACCCCATCTTTTTATCCTCGATGGTAACAATACACTACGTGCCTTGCTGCCCCTACTGTCACTGGGAAAGGACACCTCAAGATTGAACCTAAAGTTAAGCACTTCTCCCATGGCAAGAAAGATCAATCTAGTAGGCCAAACCAAACTGATAATTCGAAGAGACTTGCAAAGATAACCAATCATACATAAAAGAATTCAGAGAAGATTCAAATATTTCTCATAGATAAACTTGATCATAAACCCACAATTCATCAGATCTCGACAAACACACCGCAAAAAGATTTACATCGAATAGATCTCCAAAAAGAGGAAGGAGAACTTTGTATTGAGAATCAAAGAGAGAGAAGAACCATCTAGCTAATAACTATGGACCCGAAGGTCTGTGGTAAACTACTCACAACTCATCAGAGAGGCCTTGGTGGTGATGGAGAGGCCCTCCATGGTCGATTCCCCCTCCGACGGAGCGCCGACAAAGGCTCCAAGTTGGGATCTCGCGGATACAGAAGGTTGCGGTGGTGGAAATAGTTTTTTGTGGTACTCCTGGATGTTTTTGGGGGTACGTAGATATATATAGGCAAAGTAAGTCGGCCAGGGGAGCCATGAGGGGCCCACGAGGCAGGGGGCGCCCTCACCCTTACTGGGCGCGCCGACCACCCTCGTGGACACCTTGGCTGCTTCTTGACGTCCACTCCAAGTCTCCTGTATTGCATTTGTCCAAAAAGATCGCTCCCGAAGGTTTCATTCTGTTTGGACTCTGTTTGATATTCCTTTCCTTCGATATATACTGAAATAGGCAAAAAAACACAATTCGGGATGGGCCTCCGGTTAGTAGGTTAGTCCCAAAAATGGTATAAAAGTGTAAAGTAAAGCCCATAAACATCCAAAACAGGTAATATAATAGCATGGAACAATCAAAAATTATAGATACGTTGGAGACGTATCAAGCATCCCCAAGCTTAATTCCTGCTTGTCCTCGAGTAGGTAAATGATAAAACAGAATTTTTGATGTGGAATGCTACCTAGCATATTTCTCAATGTATTTCTCTTTATTGTGGCATGAATGTTCAGATCAAATGATTCAAAATGAAAGTTCATATTGACAAAAGGATAATAATACTTCAAGCATACTAACTAAGCAATCATGTCTTCTCAAAATAACATGGCAAAGGAAGTTCATCCCTACAAAATCATATAGTTTGGTCATGTTTCATTTTTGTTACACAAGAATGCTCTCATCATGCACAACCCCGATGACGAGCCAACCAATTGTTTCATAGTTTAGTAACTCAAACTTTTTTCAACCTTCACGCAATACATGAGCGTGAGCCATGGATATAGCACTATGGGTGGAATAGAATATAATGATAGGGGTTATGTGGAGAAGACAAAAAAGGAGAAAGTATCACATTGACGAGGCTAATCAATGGGGTAGGAAGATGCCCATCTATTGATGTCAATGCGAGGAGTAGCGATTGCCATGCAACGGATGCACTAGAGCTATAAATGTATGAAAGCTCAACAAAAGAAACTAAGTGGGTGTGCATCCAACTTGCTTGCTCACGAAGACCTAGGGCATTTTGAGGAAGCCCATTATTGGAATATACAAGCCAAGTTCTATAATGAAAAAATCCCACTAGTATATGAAAGTGACAACATAGAAGGCTTTCTATCATAAAGACCATGGTGCTATTTTGAGCACAAGTGTGGAAAAATATAGTAGCATTGCCCCCCCTTTTTAGGCCTTTTTTTGGCCTTTCTTTTTTTATTTGGCCTTTTTTTATTAGGGACAATGCTCTAAAAATGATCATCATCACACTTCTGTTTAATTACAACTCATGAATTACAACTCGATACTAGAACAAAGTATGACTCTATATGAATGCCTCCGGTGGTGTACCGGGATATGCGATGACTCAAGAGCGACATGTATAAAAATTATGGATGGTGGCTTTGCCACAAATACAATGTCAACTACATGATCATGCAAAAAGCAATATGACAATGATGAAGCGTGTCATAATAAACGGAACGGTGGAAAGTTGCATGGCAATATATCTCGGAATGGCTATGGAAATGTCATAATAGGTAGGTATGTTGGCTTTTGAGGAAGATATAGGGAGGTTTATGTGTGATAGAGCGTACCGTATCACGGGGTTTGGATGCACCGACGAAGTTTGCACCAACTCTCAAGGTGAGAAAGGGCAATGCATGGTACCGTAGAGGCTAGCAATGATGGTAACGTAAGAGTGCGTATAATCCTTGGACTCAACATTAGTCATAAAGAACTCACATACTTGTTGCAAAAATCTACAAGTCATCAAAAACCAAGCACTACGCGCATGCTCCTAGGGGGATAGATTGGTAGGAAAAGACCATTACTCGTCCCCGACTGCCACTCATAAGGTTGACAATCAAAGAACACCTCATGCTTCAAATTTGTCACACAACGGTTACCATATGTGCATGCTACGGAACTTGCAAACCTCAACACAAGTATTTCTTAAATTCACAATTACATCAACTAGCATGACTCTAATATTACCACCTTCATATCTCAAAACAATTATTAAGCATCAAGTCGATCATAGTATTCAATTCACTTCCTATGATAGTTTTTATTATACCCAACTTGGATGCCCACCATTCTAGGACCAATTTTATAACCATAGCAAATACCATGCTGTTCTAAAAGACTCTCAAAATAATATAATTGAAGCATGAGAGATCAATAATTTCTACAAAATAAAACCACCACCATGCTCTAAAAAGATATAAGAGAAGCACTAGAGCAAAACTGCATAGCTCAAAAGATATAAGTGAAGCACATAGAGTATTCTAATAAATTCCAAATCATGTGAGTCTCTCCCAAAAGGTGTGTACAGCAAGGATGATTATGGTAATCGATAAACGAAGATGAAAGAGGGGATGACATCCCCAAGCTTAGGCTTTTGGTTGTCCTTGAATATCTTGGAGTGCCATGGGCATCCCCAAGCTTAGTCTTTTGCCACTCCTTATTCCATAGTCCATCAAATCTTTACCCAAAACTTTAAAACTTCACAACACAAAACTCAACAGGAAATCTCATAAGCTCCGTTAGTGCAAGAAAGAAAAACCACCACATAAGGTACTGTAATGAACTCACTCTTTATTTATATTGGTGTTAAACCTACTGTATTCCAACTTCTCTATGGTTCATACCCTTACATACTAGCCATAGATGCATCAAAATAAGCAAACAACACACGAAAAACAGAATCTGTCAAAAACAGAACAGTCTGTAGCAATCTGTAACTTTCGAATACTTATGGAACCTTGAAAATCTTACCAAAATATGACGTCCTAGGAAATTTGTCCATTGAGCTACAGCAAAAAGAATCAACACAAAAGCACGTTTCTGTGATTTATTGAATTTTTTCTCTTGCACGTAAAGTTTCTGTTTTTCAGCAGAATCAAATTAACTTTCACCCAAGGTTATGCTATAGGTTCTACTTGGCGCAAACACTAATTAAAACATGAAACACATCTAAACAGAACCTAGATGAGATATTTATTACTAAACAGGAATAAAAAGCAAGGAACAAAAATAAAATTGGGTTGCCTCCCAACAAGCGCTATCATTTAACGCCCCTAGCTAGGCATTAAAGCGAGAATAGATCTAAGTATTGCCATATTTGGCATTCAATTCATAAGTGGCTTGCATAATAGATTCATAAGGTAATTTACCTTTCTTTCTAGGGAAGTGTTCCATGCCTTTCCTTAACAGAAATTGGAATCTAATATTCCCTTCCTTCATATCAATAATTGCACCAATCATTCTAAGGAAAGGCCTACCAAGAATAATAGGACACAAAAGATTGCAATCAATATTAAGAACGATAAAATCTATGGGCACGTAATTCCTATTTGCAACAATAAGAACATCATTAATCCTTCCCATAGGTTTCTTAATGGTGGAATCAGCAAGGTGCAAGTTTAAAGAGCAATCATCAAATTTATGGAAACCTAGCACATCACATAAAGTTTTTGGAATCGTGGAAACACTAGCACCCCAATCACACAAAGCATATCATTCATGATCTGTTATTTTAATTTTTATAGTAGGTTCCCACTCATCATAAAGTTATCTAGGTATAGAAACTTCCAAATTAAGTTTTTCCTCATAAGATTGCATCAAGGCATCAACGATATGTTTAGTAAAAGCTTTATTTTGGCTATAAGCATGAGGAGAATTCAACACAGATTGCAACAAGGAAATACAATCTATTAAAGAACAATTATCATAATTAAATTCCTTGAAATCCAAAGTGGTGGGTTCATTACTATGCAAAGTTTTAATTTCTGCAATCCCACTTTTACCAATTTTAGCATCAAGATCAAAATAATCCAAATTATCGGAACGCTTTTTAACTAAAGTTGATTTACTTCCAGTACCATCATTATCAAGATTCATATTGCAAAACAAAGATTTAATGGGGACACATCAATAACTTCTATATCTTCATCATTATTTTCATGAAAACTAGAAGAACACGCTCTAACAAAGCAATCTTTCTTAGGACGCAACCTACCGGTTCTTTCTTTGCACTCATCAATGGAAATTCTCATAGCCTTGAGAGACTCATTGATATCATGCTTAGGAGGAATAGATCTAAGTTTCGAAGAATCAACATCAAGAGAAATTCCATCAATGTTCCTAGCCAATTCATCAACTTTAAGCATTTTTTCTTCAAGCAAAGCATTTAAATTCTTTTGAGAATTCATAAATTCTTTAACACTATTCTCAAAATCAGAGGGCATCTTATTAAAACTTCCATAAGAGTTGTTGTAGGAATTTCCATAATTATTAGAGGAATTACTAGGGAACGACCTAGGATTAAAGTTTCCTCTATACGCGTTGTTACCAAAATTATTCCTACCAACAAAATTCACATCCATAGATTCATTATTATTCTCAATCAAGGTAGACAAAGGCATATCATTAGGATCAACAGTGTCACTCTTAGAAGCAAACAATTTCATAAGTTCATCCATCTTTCCACTCAAAACATTAATTTCTTCAATAGCATGTGTCGGTGTACAAAACTAGGGCCCATCCTTTTGACCCCTTTACCTGTGCACGGGCAGTCATAGCCACGCGCCACGACCACGCATAGTAGGGCGAAGGAGGGGAGCCAGAGAGAAGTCGAAGGCATGAGACAAACAAAGCAACATAAAGGACCAAGGCCATAGAGATCGGATGGACGAAGCAGGTTTCCCCGACAAGGACCCTTGCCGGGGTAGCTCGCCTACACCAACGGAGAAAGCCACCCTCGAGCCCACGGTCTCCAATGCCAACAACCACGTTGGGGCAAGGCTTGGGAGGCACCTCCATGGTGGCATGCAGATCTTTGTGAAGACAAAGAATGTTCAAGATCAGATGAGGATTGGAAGGCAACGATCCTCGGCAGGGTTCTTGCCGAGGAAACCCACAAGACCCCCGACAAGGTCCTTGCCGGGGACAATAGTGCGCCACGGCAAGACCCTTGCCGGGCCACCTGGCAAGACCCTTGCCAAGGGCATCAACGGGGCCACTGCCAGGCCCGTACCAACCAAATCTCCACCGCCGTTGACATGCAGCTGCCAGCCCAACCAGCTGGGCAGGCACCTGCGTGGCAACACGCAACTTCTAGGCCGACTCAGCACACACCTGTGTGGCGGCATGCAGATCTTCGTGGAGGCTCCGCCACCGTGCCACCTCAGCTGCTTGCCTGCCTACATGGCACCGCATGCATCGCCGACCAAGGCGCGTGTCGAAGCGAGGAGGAGCGGCGACGGACGGGACGGGCCTTGCCCCCGTACCTGATAAAGTGGAGGGACACCTAAGACACACATTAAATGCGCCTTATCCTGTAATACGAGCGATAAGCTCGCAACACTGTAGACCTTTCCACCTCTTGTGTGCCACCGTGCAGCCCCTCTCGCCTATAAAAGGAGGCCCATGGCGCACTGGAAAAGGTTTCAGCTCTTTGGAACCACGCAACACCCTTAGCTAGTTCGAGAGCTCAGGAACACTCAATACATCCACCAAGCAGGACTAGGGTTTTACGCATCCTCGCGGCCCGAACCTGGGTAAACGATCTTTGTGCTGGTTACTAATCCTGCTCTTCTCACGACCCCGCGCCCCACAACCGTAGTAGGGATTCTTGTGATCCCATAGGTGTCATTTTCCACCGACATCTTTGGCGCGCCAGGTAGGGGGCGCAATTGTGAGAATCTGGTCTAGTAGTTGGCCTGGCAGTTCTTCATCGCCATGACTGCCGTGGAGAAGGAGGCCAAGAGAGCGGCGCTGCCTGCTAGCACGAAGGACGCCAGGGCGGCGACGAGAGAGATAAGTCATGCCAAACTTTAAACTCTTCTCCTTAATATAAAGTTACCATCCTCGAAGGTTCTGCCTATGTATGGAAAACCTGTACGCAGAGGGGCCCTCCCGTGATTAGCAACGTCCTTGTTCTGTTTCGAGTGTGCTCAACAGTTCAAGCAGTTGCGTCAAGAGCGGTAGGGTAGCCTTCCGCCCTCAGCAATGCCCTCGACTCTGACTCGAGTCAAGCTCGATAGATCGAGCGGCCGCGCTAAGGGCGGTAAGGTGGTTCGCCCAGCAGCAAGCACGCCCGACAGGCTAATGGGGATCCATCCTCAAGACGCCGCCTTGGGTTTACGCGCCAGCAAGCCTACCCTGTTAACGTAGGGTGGACATACAAAGGAAAATCGAAAGGAAAATAATATGCATAATGTCAGGAGTAGTGCAGAGTTATATTACATAAATTTCCGCCACGGTTCTAACTAAAGATAGCAATTGTCTTGGTCATGAACCTGCAGCGGCAATAAGGAACGTGGTTCCTAGTCCCGGCGCTGGCCCTCCAACCTCTTGATTTTGTTGATGCGGCTGAGGATGGGCTTGATATGCTCACTGAGCACCGTGATATCAGCATCCTCTGGCAAGCTCTACAACGCAGCTTCGAAGCCGAGGTCAGGGTACCAGTGCGCTATCTTGGTGAGCACCTTGGTCATGACATCCCGGCAGAGCATCCGAGACTCTTCGGCCAGGGAGGCCACCCGGTTGGAGTGAAGACGCTCCAGGGCGTCGACGACCCTTTCAAAGTAGAGGGTCAGGTTGGCATTGGGGCTCAGGCTCGTCTCCGGGGCGTACCTCATGTCCGGCATCCCCATGGTGCCCAGCTGCGTGGCGGCCGAGTCCGCAACGACGGCAAGGCGTCCGAGCCAATGCTTCTTGCCCACCACGTGGTCGTTGAGGTTGGCGGTCTCGTTCAATCGCAGCTGCTTCTCGGTCTCCAGGTCCTTGGTCAGGATCCCCTCTCGGGCTTTGGCCTCTGACAACATCTTCTCGAGATCCCCCAACTTCAGCTTGAGGTCTCTGATGGAGTTGTTGGCTTTGGAGAGTTCTCCGGCCTTGCTGACGAGCGTGCCCTGCGCCTCCACCAGGGCATCGTTGAGCGTGTCCTTCTCCCTGGACAGCTTCGAAGCTTGCTCCTCCAGCTCCTTCACCTTGCCGGCGTGGACCAGAGCCAGGGCATCGTGTGCCTCCTTATGCCTATGCTCCAGATCTTGGGTCGGCTGTACGACGAGCTTGTCCACCTCTTCATCCTTGTCGTGGAGCGTGGCGGCAACCTTCTCCTCGTGCGCGGCAAGATCCTCCTCCTGGGAGTTCAGTGTGGCCTCGCGCTAGGCCCGGACGGCTTTAGCTTCGGCGGCCAAGTTCTTCGCCGTATCTTGGGCCTTCTCGATGTCGGCCAGCTTCATGGTGAGCTCCACGTCGCGTTTGGCCAGCTTGCTTTGGGCGGCCTTCAGCTCGTCTTGAGCCTGGCGAAACCAGTCTTGCGCCTCGGCGACACGCCCCTCGAAGTCCACCTTCGCCTTCTCCACCACCGCCGTCCTGGACTTGGCCTTGTCCAAACGAGCGCGGTGGAGCACCCAGCGTTTCTGGAAGCTGGCGCCCATGGCCTGGAGGAGCCGCTCCTCCTGGGAGCCGTCACCACCAACGCTCGGCTCGTCGACGACCTCGAGCCCGGCAGCGGCAAGCACCTCGTCATCGAACACCTCCCCCTCGATGGGAGCCCTAGTGCTCGATGCGCCTGGGATATGGACAAAGAGGTCATAGCTCACCCTCAGGTACTCGCCGGAGCCGGAGGCAGCGGAGGAGGAGGGCTGGTCGTCGACCACCACCTCCTCGGCAGCAGCCTTGTCGGCCTCCCCGACAGGCCCCTTGGTGGCGTCCTCGGCAGCGCCCTTGGCGCTCTCCTTAGCGACGATCTTCTCGTCCTGCGCCGCGGCATCCTCGGCGACATCCTTGATAACGGTGTCGACGTCCTCTGGGTCCATCGAGGAGAAGTCTGAATGCCAAGAAGGGGACAGGGCGGAGCCAAGATCAAAAGCCAGTGAAGGGGAAAGAAAGAGCGCAAGCGGAAATGGAAGATGAGTGGCTTACCCGTGCCAGGCCGAGAGGTGGAAGTCCCTTCCCTGCCAAGGTTTGGCATCAAGGCAAAGCCACCGGCGCCTGTGTTCTCCTCCTCCTCCTCCGTGTGCATGGCCTCGGTGCTCAGTGCCCTTGCCGGGGACGCCCCTCAGGGCGGCGTGGTCGACGGGGGCGGCACGTTGGGAGAATCCCTCTGTGGCACCCCTTGGTGCTGCTCCCCTCCTACACCCACGGCATGGTCAGTACCGAAGTATTGCTCATGGCACATGTTTGATGAAGGACGGGTGATGAACTCACGCTGGGGGCTGGGCCGGGGGCTACTGTCTGGGCTGCTCAACACCACCAGTGGCGTGCTGGAGCTGCCTGCCGGGGGCTGGCCGCTCGTCGAAATCCTGGCCCTCTTCACCCTTTGGGCCAGTGTCTCCACATCCCTGTGGGATGAAGATGACTCAGAGTAAGCCGCACCATTTGAGGAAATAAAAAAAGAGAGAAAAGGAGGGGAAAGCAGAGCTTACTCTTCATCCTCCTCCTCGTCCTCCTCCTCTGCTTCCTTCCTCTTCCTCTCCGGGCTGAGGGGTCCCAAGTCAAAAGTGATCCCTGCGCCAACATCTGCCGGCAAAGGGGGTGGGCGGTGGCGTTTGGGCACGCTTGGACGAGAAGAACCAGATGCCTTCTTCTTCGCCGCCACGGTCTCCACCGCCTTCTTCATCACCACATCCTTTGTCTGGCGTGCAGACATCTGCTGGGCCTGTCGCAGCTGCGGGGCTCGGCCGGGACGGACCGGCTCGCCGGAGGCGGCCGGCCGCAGGACTCGTCCCCTTCTAGTGGCTGGAGGGTCGGCTGTCGCGATCTCCTCCCCCTCGTCCTCCTCCTCCGATGACTCGTCGACCACGTCCTCGACGAGGGGGCCCCAGTGCCGGCGCCGCTGGCCTCCCCAGCGGCTGCCGCCCACTGGGCGAGCTCTTTTTCCTCCGCCTCCGCCGCGGCCTTGTCCTCGACACCGCCGGTGCTGCCGGCCTCCTCGGCAAGCTTTGCCTCCTCCACGGCAAGCCACGCTTCCTTTACCCTGGCGTCGATGTAGTCCAGCTCCACCGGGGAGGTGTCCTGGATAAGCCGTGGCTCGGCGGTGACGTACCCATCATGCAAGGTGTCGAAGAATTCCTGCACCTTGAGCTCGTCCAGCTCGGCCCAGCTCGGGTCAAGGCCGTGCGCATTGAAGAGCGGCATCATGGCGATAATCTTGGACCATCGAGAATTGTTGCAAAGCGGGACCACTCCCGCCGGCAACTTGAAAACAGGCTCCTTGGCAACCTTGCCGGCCTTCGCGGGAGCCCTTGCAACCTTGCCGGACCGCTCAATGTCGCCTTCGTCATTGACCTCGAGCTGGAAGATCCGTTGTCAGAGATGAGCGTGCCTCAGCACCGTCAGATTTTGGTCGAGGCCGGGGCGGAGCCTCATGATGTCAGCGGAATTCACAAAAAGCTAGGCCGGCCTCCCCTTGTCATGCAGAGGAGCGATTCGGCAGCGGATGAAGTCCGCCCCGATCATTTCGAGGGTGAGCCCGGCCTGGGTGAGCCGAAGGATCCTGGTGGTGGCAATCGTAAGCTTCTCATCGTCAGCATTGACATCACCCCAGTCTTTTCCATGGACCGGCGGCTTCCGGCGAACCTTGCAGAATGCTGGCGGGTTCTCCTCCTCGATCCAGCACCACCAGCCCCTCCACTCTTCCCACCTCTCCTTCATGGCACCCTCCGGATACGTCCCCTTGGCCCTCGGGATCCAGGAGACACAGCCGGAGATGGCGCCCCCTTTTGGATTCGAGGGGAGAAGTAGTGGCGGAAGAGCGCCATGCTGGGGTGCACCTCGACAAATCCCTCGCAAAGGTGTGCGAAGAGAGCCATGCATGCCACGACATTCAGAGTGAAATCCAGAAGGCGGAAGCCGAAGGTCCGCATGATGTCCTTTAATAAATTAGAATAGGGGGGACAGAGCCTGCAGGAGAAGTAGTCGACGAAGAAGGGGTACCAATTTGGAGCGGCCCCGACGCAGGCGGGGACGGCGCGCGTGGCTGGATGCCCCATCGTTTCTCCCCCCGTCTTCACCCCCACAGAAGTTTGAAGAACTCCCGGAGCTCGGACACATCGACCGTCGAGGGGAAGTAGGCGAACTGCGCCCATCGCGCCACCAGCTCGCTCTCCGGCTGCTCCGTCGCCCCGACATCTTTGGCCACTCCCTTGCCTGTGGTGGATTTGGGCGCCATGGCGGCTGCGAGAAGCAAGAGGGCAGAGGATGGTCTAAGCGCGGCGACGGTGGATGAAGATGGGGGGCTCGAGAGGGAGGAAGAAAGGAGGCGGCGGTTTCTAGATTGGAGAAGACGCAGGGAAGGGATAAAGTGAGCAGCGCGCCCACGATTATTCCTTTTTTATGGGGAAGGCGCGGGCCGCCTCCTTTCCCATTAATTGCGATACGACGCATGCGTACGGGAACCGTCCAACGCATGCCTCCCACGTCACACACGCTCCCCCATGACGCGTATCCAATGCAAGACGTGGGGAAGCGCAGCGGACGTAGCAATTAGCGCAGTAAAATCTGCCCCGCCTGCTCGCGCACCGTTTTGGGCCTGGCCCAACAACGTGTCGCGCTTATGTGTGGCCCAGGCCCGGGGGCTCCTGTCGGTGTACAAAAGTAGGGGCCCTCCTTTTGACCCCTTTACCTGTGCACGGGCAGTCAGGGCCACTGATACGTCTCCAATGTATCTACTTTTCCAAACACTTTTGCCCTTGTTTTGGACTCTAACTTGCATGATTTGAATGAAAGTAACCCGGACTGACGCTGTTTTCAGCACAATTACCATGATGTTGTTTCATGTGTAGAAAACAAAAGTTCTCGGAATGTCCTGAAAATCCTCGGAGGCACTTTTTGGAAAATATAAAAAATACTGGAGAAAGAATCAAGACCAGGGGGCCCACACCCTGTCCACGAGGGTGGGGGGCATGCCCTCCCCCTGGGCACGCCCCCCTGTCTCGTGGGCCCCCTGAGGCTCCGCCAACCTCAACTCCAACTCCATATATTCCAACTCGCGGAGAAAAAAATCAGAGAAACTTTCATCGCGTTTTACAACACGGAGCCGCTGCCAAGCCCTAATCTCTCTCGGGAGGGCTGATCTGGAGTCCGTTCGGGGCTCCAGAGAGGGGGATTCGTTGCCGTCGTCATCATCAACCATCCTCCATCACTAATTTCATGATGCTCACCGCCGTGTGTGAGTAATTCCATCGTAGGCTTGCTAGACGGTGATGGGTTGGATGAGATTTACCATGTAATAAAGTTAGTTTTGTTAGGGTTTGATCCCTAGTATCCACTATGTTCTGAGATTGATGTTGCTATGAGTTTGCTATGCTTAATGCTTGTCACTAGGGCCCGAGTGCCATGATTTCAGATCTGAACCTATTATGTTTTCATGAATATATGTTTGTTCTTGATCCTTTCTTGCAAGTCTATAGTCACCTATTATGTGTTATGATCCGACAACCCCGAAGTGACAATAATCGGGATACTTCTCGGTGATGACCGTAGTTTGAGGAGTTCATGTATTCACCATGTGTTAATTCTTTGGTCCAGTTCTCTATTAAAAGGAGGCCTTAATATCCCTTAGTTTGCACTAGGACCCCGCTGCCACGGGAGGGTAGGACAAAAGATGTCATGCAAGTTCTTTTCCATAAGCACGTATGACTATATTCGTAATACATGCCTACATTACATTGATGAATTGGAGCTAGTTCTATGTCACCCTATTTTATAGCTATTACATGAGGAATCTCATCCGACATAATTATCCATCACTGATCCATTGCCTATGAGCTTTTCATATATTGTGCTTCTCTTATTTACTTTTCCGTTGCTATTGTTACAATCACTACAAAACCCGAAAATATTGCTATTACTATCTTAACCTTTTATCACTGTTACCATTACTATCATACTACTTTGCTACTAAATACCTTGCTGCAGATACTAAGTTATCCAGGTGTGGTTGAATTTACAACTCAACTGCTAATACTCAAGAATATTCTTTGGCT
Organism: Triticum aestivum; assembly: GCF_018294505.1. Classification (NCBI taxonomy): domain Eukaryota; kingdom Viridiplantae; phylum Streptophyta; class Magnoliopsida; order Poales; family Poaceae; genus Triticum; species Triticum aestivum. The sequence goes on from NC_057795.1 coordinate 660,675,821, forward strand.
CCCCTTGTGTCGAATCAATAAATTTGGGTTGAATATTTTACCCTCGAAAGTTGTTGCGATCCCCTACACTTGTGGGTCATCAAGACTAATTTCTGGCACCATTGCCGGGGAGCATAGCTCTATTCTCTGAGTCACTTGGGATTTATATCTGTTGATCACTATGAAGAATTTGAAAGACTCTAAAACCAAGATCTATCCCTCAACTACGAGGGGAGGTAAGGAACTGCCATCTAGCTCTGCACTAGATTCTCCTTCTGTTATGAATAAGCTGGCGACACCTAAACCTGCTACTACTATGAATTCTGATATGTCGCATGTTATCGATGATGCCTCTTCTGCTTTGCATGATACTTATGATGAAACTACTTCTGTGCGTGATACTACTTTGCCATTAGGTGAATTTCTTGATGAACAACTTGCTAGGGCTAGAGAGAATGAAATTATTGAAGATGCTATTATTGATGATAGAGATGATGAAAGATCTCCACATGATTATGAATTGCCTGTTGTTCCTGAGGGTTATGTTATGGATGAAGAAACTGCTAGAGATTTTCTTGCTTGCAATGATATATATATCAGATCTTAAGAAATTGTTAGCTAAGCTGAAACAAAAGACTCTAAATGCTAGAATGAAACATGACCCCGCTTTTGCCACTTCACCTATCTTTGTTACTGATAAGGATTATGAATTCTCTGTTGATCCTGAAATTATTACTTTGGTAGAATCTGATCCTTTTTATGGCCTTGAATCTGAAACAGTTGTGGCACATCTTACCAAGTTAAATGATATAGCTACCCTGTTTACTCATGATGATTAATCTCGCTACTTTTATATCCTTAAGATATTCCTGTTCTCATTAAAGGGTGATGCTAAGACTTGGTATAATTCTCTTGCTCATGGTTGTGCGCGTAGTCCCCAGGATATGATTTATTACGTCTCTGCCAAATATTTCCCTGCTCATAAGAAACAAGCTGCCTTGCGGGAAAATATATAATTTTGTGCAAATCAAAGAAGAGAGTCTCCCACAAGCTTGAGGGAGGCTTCTCTGATTACTTAATGCTTTGCCTGACCATCCACTTAAGAAAAATGAAATACTTGATATCTTTTATAATGGACTAACCGATGCTTCCAAGGACTACTTGGATAGTTGTGCTGGTTGTGTTTTCAGGAAAAGAACTATCGATAAAGCTGAGTTATTATTCAATAACATGTTGACTAACGAAAATAATTGGACTCTCCCTGAGCCAATTCCTGAGCCAGTTCCTGAACCAATTGAGCCAACTCCTGAGCCTATTCCTAAACCTACTCCTAAGAAGAGAGGTGTTTTATTTCTCAGTCCTGAAGATATGCAAGAGGCAAAGAAATCAATGAAAGAGAAAGGTATTAAAGCTGAAGACGTTAATAATTTACCTCCTATTGAAGACATTAAGAATTTACCTCCTAGTAATAACAATGATATAGAAATTGAACCTGCGGTTGGTCTTGATAACCCACAATCAAGAAACCAACGTTATGATAAGAGAGATTTTGTTGCTAGGAAGCATGGTAGAGAAAGAGAACCATGGGTTCAAAAACCCATGCCCTTTCCTCCTAAACCATCCAAGACAAAGGATGATGAGGACTTTGAGCATTTTGCTGAAATGATTAGACCTGTTTTCTTACGCATGCGCTTAACTAACATGCTTAAATTAAATCCTTATGCGAAATATATGAAAGATATCATCACCAATAAGAGGAAAATACCTGAAGCCAAAATTTCCACCATGCTTGCCAACTATACCTTTAAGGGTGGAATACCTAAGAAACTTGGTGATCCCGGGGTACCCACTATACCTTGCTCTATTAAAAGAAATTATGTTAAAACTGCTTTATGTGATTTAGGAGCCGGTGTTAGTGTTATGCCTCTTTCCTTGTACCATAGACTTGAATTGAGTAAGTTGACACCCACTGAGATATCCTTGCAAATGGCTAATAAATCAAATGCTATACCTGTCGGCATTTGTGAGGATGTGCCTGTTGTTGTTGCGAATGTTACTATCTTAACAAACTTTTTCATTCTTGATATTCGCGTGGACGAAAGTATGTCTATTATCCTGGGTAGACCCTTTTTAAATACTGCAGGAGCTATTATTGATTGCAACAAAGGCAATGTCACCTTTCATGTTAATGGAAATGAGAATACGGTACATTTTTTGTGGAAGCAAATCCAAGTTCATAGCATAAATACTATTGAGAAAATTCCATCAATTATTATTGGAGGTTTTGAATTTCCTCTCCCTACTGTCAAGAAAAAGTATGATATTCTTATTGTTGGGGATTTTCATATCCCCGTTGAGGTAACCTAGAGTCACTTCGAAATTTCTCCGGTTCCGTGTTATTCGGAATGAGTTTGTTAACAAGACTTGATCAACCTTGTTACTAGATTCATTTTGATGATCATGAGATGGATGAAACTAGAAGGCACAACCTTCTGTACTTTCTTTTTTACTTTCTGTCATTTACAATAAGTAAAGCAAAAATAGTATTATCCGTCTGTTTTCTGAATTATCCATGCAATAAAAAATATCCCGAAAATAAAAGTGCTCCAAATGCCTTGCAAATTTTGTATGATTTTTATGGAATATTTGAGGATTTTAGGCACTGAAATCACTGCAGGAGGGGCAAGCACCAGGCCACGAGAGTGGAGGGCGTGCCCCCCTGTCTCGTGGGCCCCTGGTCGCCCCCCTCCACTTATGCCAGCACCCACACACTCCATCTTGTAGCCAAAAAAATCCCCATCCAGCTCAAGCACGAGTTCTAGCTCATTTTGCTGCGATTTTCGATCTCCTTGCTCAAAGCTCCACTCACAAAACTGCTCTGGGAGATTGTTGCTTGGTATGTGACTCCTCCATTGGTCCAATTAGTTTTTGTTCTAGTGCTTTATTCATTGCAAATCCTTGCTGCCTTGGTGACCCTGTTCTTGAGCTTGCATGTTAAATTAATGAGGTTCCAAGTAATTCTAATGCATGATATAGGCTCTAGGCACTTGTAGGAGTAGTTGCTACCATTCTTGTGAAGTTTTATTCATTTTTTTTGAAGTTACTAAAATTTCAGAAATTTTTCAGAAAAAGAATTATGTCTAGGAGAATGTATAAAGGTGGTTCCTCGGTAAAGAAAGGGCCTAGGATTTCTATGCATGAGCAAGATGTTGAATTACCGAGGGATGTGGATGTACGAGCTTGTGAGTGGCCATCCGATGATTTTATGGTCAAAGCAGGCTTCAAGGAGGAATTTGTCGCGTATGTACGTAATGCTGAGCTGGAGGACTTCTTACAAGATAAGTGTCTCCAGTACTATCAATTGACTGATTCCTTTGTGCGAAGGTTTAAATATAACTGTACGCGTAATTCTCCCAGTGTTCTATTTGATATTTATGATACATCTTATACCATGGACTAAGAGGATTTTACAATTGCTTGCAAACTCCCACAATGGGGTAATATTAATGATCCTCACAAATCTGAATTTAGAGATTTCCTTGCTAGTATTACTGTGGGCGAATCCAGGGACATAGCACAAGCCACCATAGGGAGCATTCATTTTCCTGCTATACATTATTTCGCTCTCTTCATTGATAGAAGCATTAACGGTAAAGATGAAGCATGTCATATGTGTGTCCCTGATCTCTGTGTCCTCAAGAGTGCCGTGTTAGGTTATAAAGGTTATAACTTAGGGGCAATAGTTGCACGTAGGTTGCAGAACAATAGTAGAGCTGGAGATTTATTTGGATGAATTTATGCAACCCGTGTGGCTAACTATCTTGGTATAGCCCCACGAGAGGGGGATATGATGATACCTCCTGCTTATTTAGATTATGACGCTATGGTCAATCACCATTTTCTTAGGAGGAATGAACAATACCTTCTTTATCGACTAATCTATAACAGACGCAACGTCGTCCATGTTACTCTTCCTGCTCCTCTCCTTTTTGATTATCAGGCAAAAGGAAGACATGTTGTTACTAGGGAGGAAGCAGCTGAACACGAAGGGAGAACGGAGGCGTCTCGCCAGTATGCCGCAGCTCAGGAGGCATTTGCTGATGCATCTCAGTACGACCCCAGATACAACTACGAATATCAGCCAGGCTACCCTTGGCATTAGACCAACTTAGGCCAAAAGCCTAAGCTTGGGGGAGTACGTATTTCTCACCGACTTTACATTCATGTTCACACACTACACTAGTCGTCGGTGCTCATACTCTTTCATTGTATTATCCATGCTAGTTTGAATTTCTTTTTCTAGTTTTCTTCTTGTGTGTTTGATAAACCTTAAGAAAAAACCAAAAACTTAGTTAGTTTAATTTCCATGCTTGTAGTAGAAATTAAAATGAAAACCCAAAAAGATTTATCGTTCTTCTTTTTACTTGTTGGGAGCTTTCCCGTGTAAATAGTTTTATTTTCTTTTCTTTTCTTTGGGGGTCGAGAAGACCATATTGAAAATGTTTAGTGGCTCTCTTATGCATGATTGTCAATTTAATTTAGAGCCCATATTACTTTGTCTTCTCTCTTTGAGTTGAATGCTTGTAGATTCCAGCTTAGTCCAATGCACGTGCACTCTTATTATTATACACATCATTCGGTCGCGCAAGTGAAAGGCAATAATGACGATATATGATGGACCGATTGTGATGAGAGAAGCTGGTATGAACTCGACCTCTCTTGTTTTTGTAAATATGATGAGTTCATTGTTCCTGATTCAGCTTATTATGAAGTAAACATATTTGCAATAACATTTAGAGATTATAGTTGCTTGTGCCATGCTTGATTAGCTTTGAGTTATAATGGTTTACCTTGCGTGCCAACATGCTATTAGAATGATTATGATGTGGTATGATGGGATGGTATCCTCCTTTGAATGAATTGAGTGACTCGACTTGGCACATGTTTATGCATGTAGTTCAAACAAAATCAACATAGCCTTCACCGTATTTATGTTCATGGTGGATTATATCCTACTCATGTTTGTACTCAATATGAATTAGTTTTAATGCATGTTTATGACTGTTGTCGCTCTCTCAGTTGGTCGCTTCCCAGTCTTTTGCTAGCCTTCACCTGTACTTAGCGAGAATACTGCTTGTGCATCCAAACTCCTTAAACCCCAAAGTTGTTCCATATGAGTCCACCATACCTTCCTATATGCGGTATTTACCTGCCGTTCCAAGTAAATTTGTATGTGCCAAACTCTAAACCTTCAAATGAAATTCTGTTTTGTATGCTCGAGCCGCTCATGTTTCCACTAGGGTTGCCTATATCTTCCATGCTAGCTGGGTTATTCTCAAGAGGAGTGGACTCCACTCCTCATTCACGAGAAAGGGCCGGTAACCGGGATGACCAGTCCCATGATCCAAAAATATCAAAGCAAATCAAAATAATTAAACAAAACTCCCCCAGGATTGTTGTTAGTTGGAGGCACTTGTTGTTTCGAGCAAGCCATGGATTGATTCTTGTTGGTGGTTGGGGGAGTATAAACTTTTACCATTCTGCGTGGGAACTGCCTATAATGCATGTAGTATGGAAGATACAGCCATCTCATAGTTGTTGCGTTGACAGCGAAAGTATGCCGCTCAAAATGTTATTCAATCTCTATTTTAAAATCGAGCTCTAGCACCTCTACAAGTCCCTGCTTCCCTCTGCGAAGGGCCTATCTATTTATTTTTATGTTGAGTCATCACCTTCTTATTAAAAAGCACCCGCTGGAGAGCACACTGTCATTTGCATTCATTACTATTGGTTTATATTGGGTATGACTTGACTGGATCTCTTTTACCATGAATTGCAATGTTTAGTCAGTCCTTGATGTTTAAAGGTGCGCTGTATTTATGTTTTGCGGTCTTAGAAAGGGTTAGCGAGATACCATTTTGTTATATCATGTTATGATTGTTTTGAGAAAGTGTTGTCATTCGAGTTTTATTATTATCGCTCGCTAGCTGATTATGCTATTGATATGAGTAGTTGTGAGACCTAAGTGTTATTGTGAGTATGGTTAGTTTATAATATTGTTGAAACCTGAATGATGGCTTTGCATGTTTACAACAACAAGAGCAAACAGAGTTTGTAAAAGTTTTTCTTTATCACTTTCAGTTTATCAACTGAATTGCTTGAGGACAAGCAAAGGTTTAAGCTTGGGGGAGTTGATAAGTCTCCAACGTATCTACTTTTCCAAACACTTTTGCCCTTGTTTTGGACTCTAACTTGCATGATTTGAATGAAACTAACCCGGACTGATGCTGTTTTCAGCAGAATTACCATGATGTTGTTTCATGTTTAGAAAACAAAAGTTCTCGGAATGTCCTGAAAATCCCCGAAGGCACTTTTTGGAAAATATAAAAAATACTTGAGAAAGAATCAAGACCAGGGGTCCCACACCCTGTCCAAGAGGGTGGGGGCGCGCCCTCCCCCCTGGGCGCGCCCCCCTGTCTCGTGGGCCCCCTGAGGCTCCGCCGACCTCAACTCCAACTCCATATATTCCGTCTCGCAGAGTAAAAAATCAGAGAGAAAGTTTCATCGCGTTTTACGATACAGAGCCGCCGCCAAGCCCTAATCTCTCTCGGGAGGGCTGATCTGGAGTCCGTTCGGGGCTCCGGAGAGGGGGATTCGTCGCCGTCGTCATCATCAACCATCCTCCATCACCAATTTCATGATGCTCACTGCCGTGCGTGAGTAATTCCATCGTAGGCTTGCTAGACGGTGATGGGTTGGATGAGATTTACCATGTAATCAATTTAGTTTTGTTAGGGTTTGATCCCTAGTATCCACTATGTTCTGAGATTGATGTTGCTATGAGTTTGCTATGCTTAATGCTTGTCACTAGGGCCCGAGTGCCATGATTTCAGATCTGAACCTATTATGTTTTCATGAATATATGTGTGTTCTTGATCCTATCTTGCAAGTCTATAGTCACCTATTATGTGTTATGATCCGACAACCCCGAAGTGACAATAATCGGGATACTTCTCAGTGATGACCGTAGTTTGAGGAGTTCATGTATTCACCATGTGTTAATGCTTTGGTCCAGTTCTCTATTAAAAGGAGGCCTTAATATCCCTTAGTTTCCACTAGGACCCCGCTGCCATGGGAGGGTAGGACAAAAGATGTCATGCAAGTTCTTTTCCATAAGCACGCATGACTATATTCGGAATACATGCCTACATTACATTGATGAATTGGAGGTAGTTCTGTGTCACCCTATGTTATAGCTATTACATGAGGAATCGGATCCGACATAATTATCCATCACTGATCCATTGCCTATGAGCTTTTCATATATTGCTCTTTGCTTATTTACTTTTCCGTTGCTATTGTTACAATCACTACAAAACCGAAAAATATTGCTATTACTATCTTTATCTTTTATCACTGTTACCATTACTATCATACTACTTTGCTACTAAATACCTTGCTGCAGATACTAAGTTATCGAGGTGTGGTTGAATTGACAACTCAACTGCTAATACTCAAGAATATTCTTTGGCTCCCCTTGTGTCGAATCAATAAATTTGGGTTGAATACTTTACCCTCGAAAGCTGTTGCGATCCCCTACACTTGTGCGTCATCATCCACGCACCACGACCACGCATAGCAGGGCAAAGGAGGGGAGCCGGAGAGAAGCCAAAGGCACGAGACAAACAAAGCAACATCAAGGACCAAGGCCACATAGATCGGATGGACGAAGCAGGTTTCCCCGGCAAGGACCCTTGCCGGGGCAGCCTCGACAGCCCCGACAAGACCCTTGCCGGGGCAGCTCGCCCACACCAACTGAGCGAGCCACCCTCGAGCCCACGGTCTCCAATGCCAACAACCACGTTGGGGCAGGGCTCAGGAGGCACCTCCATGGTCGCATGCAGATCTTTGTGACGACAAATAATGTTCAAGATCAGATGAGGATTGGAAGGCAACGATCCTCGGCAGGGTTCTTGCCGAGGAAACCCACAAGACCCCCGACAAGGTCCTTGCCGGGGACAACAGCGCGCCACGGCAAGACCCATGCCGGGCCACCCGGCAAGACCCTTGCCAAGGGCGTCAGCGAGGCCACTACCAGGCCCGCACCAACCAAATGTCCACCGCCGTTCACATGTAGCTGCCAGCCCAACCAGCTGGGAAGGCACCTGCATGGCAACACACAGTTTTTAGGCCGACTCAGCACACACCTGCGTGGCGGCATGTAGATCTTCTTGGAGGCTCTGCCACCGCGCCACCTTAGCTGCTTGCCTGCCTACATGGCACCGCATGCATCGCTGGCCAGGGCACGTGTCTAAGCGAGGAGGAGCGGCGACGGACGGGACGGGCCTCGCCCCCGTCCCCGATAAAGTGGAGGGACACCTAAGCCTCGCATTAAATGCGTCTTGTCTTGTAATACGAGTGATAAGCTCACAGCACTATAGACCTTTCCACCTCCTGTGTGCCACTGTGGCAGCCCCTCTCGCCTATAAAAGGAGGCCCATGGCGCACTGGAAAATGATTCGGCTCTTTGGAACCATGCAACACCCATAGCTAGTTCGAGAGCTCAAGAACACTCAATACATCCACCAAGCAGGACTTGGGTTTTACGCATCCTCGTGGCCCGAACCTGGGTAAACGATCTTTGTGCTGGTTACTAATCCTGCTCTTCTCACGACTCCGCGCCCCGCAATCATAGTAGGGATTCTTGTGATCCCATAGGTGTCGTTTCCCACCGACATCATGAACCTTTTACTAGTAGATCTTTTGGTGCGCCATTGATAATAATTAACCATAATATTATCAAGGAGTTTTGTAGCTTCTCCTAAAGTGATTTCCATAAAAGTGCCTCCCGCAGCCGAATCTAAAAGATTTCTAGAAGCAAAATTCAATCCGGCATAAATTTTTTGTATAATCATCCATAAATTCAAACCATGAGTAGGGCAATTGTGAATCATTAATTTCATTCTTTCCCAAGATTGGGCAACATGCTCATGATCAAGTTTTTTAAAATTCATAATATCGTTTCTAAGAGAGATGATCTTAGTGGGAGGAAAATACTTAGAGATAAAAGCATCTTTGCACTTATTCAAAGAATCAATACTATTTTTAGGCAAAGACGAAAACCAAGTTTTATCACGATCTCTAAGTGAAAATGGAAATAACTTCAATTTAACAATATCATTATCTGTATCTTTCTTCTTTTGCTTATCACACAAACCAACAAAATTGTTTGGATGAGTAGCGACATCTTCACTAGGAATGCCGGAGAATTGATCTTTCATAACAAGATTCAACAAAGCAGCATTGATTTCACAAGTTTCAACATCATTTAGAGGAGTAATCGGAGTGCTAGGGAAATCATTATTATTGGTATTGGAAAAGTCACACAATTTAGTATTATCTTGCGCCATCATGACAAGCAATCCAACACACAAGCACACAAAAGGCAAGCGAAAGAGAGAGAAGAACGGGAAAGAGAGGGCGAATAAAATGGCAAGGGTGAAGTGGGGTGATGCCTACTACACAACCTTCTTCTTGTAGAGGTTTGTAGGAGAGTAGCAAATTTCCCTCAAGTGGATGACCTAAGGTTTATCAATCCGTGGGAGGCGTAGGATGAAGATGGTCTCTCTCAAACAACCCTGCAACCAAATAACAAAGAGTCTCTTGTGTCCCCAACACACCCAATACAATGGTAAATTGTATAGGTGCAGTAATTCGGTGAAGAGATGGTGATACAAGTGCAATATGGATAGTAGATAAAGGTATTTGTAATCTGAACTTATAAAAACAGCAAGGTAGCAAGTGATAAAAGTGAGCGTAAATAGTATTGCAATGGTAGGAAACAAGGTCTAAGGTTCATACTTTCACTAGTGCAAGTTCTCTCAACAATAATAACATAATTAGATCATATAATTATCCCTCAACATGCAACAAAGAGTCACTCCAAAGGCACTAATAGTGGAGAACAAACGAAGAGATTATGGTAGGGTACGAAACCACCTCAAAGTTATCCTTTTTGATCTATCTATTTAAGAGTTCGTAGTAAAATAACATGAAGCTATTCTTTCCGTTCGATCTATCATAGAGTTTATACTAGAATAACACCTTAAGACACAAATCAACCAAAACCCTAATGTCACCTAGATACTCCATTGTCACCTCAAGTATCCGTGGGCATGATTATACGATATGCATCACAATCTCAGATTCATCTATTCAACCAACACAAAGTACTTCAAAGAGTGCCCCAAAGTTTCTACCGGAGAGTCAAGACGAAAACGTGTGCCAACTCCTATGCATAAGTTCACAAGGTCACTGAACCCGCAAGTTGATCACCAAAACATACGTCAAGCGAATCATGTGAATATCCCATTGTCACCACAGATAAGCACAGCAAGACATACATCAAGTGTTCTCAAATCCTTAAAGACTCAATCTGATAAGATAACTTCAAAGGGAAAAATCAATCCATTACAAGAGAGTAGAGGGGGAGAAACATCATAAGATCCTACTACAATAGCAAAGCTCGCGATACATCAAGATCATGCCAAATCAAGAACACGAGAGAGATATCAAACACATAGCTACAGGTACATACCCTCAGCCCCGAGGGTGAACTACTCCCTCCTCGTCATGGAGAGCGCCGGGATGATGAAGATGGCCACCGGTGAGGGATCCCCCCTCCGGCAGGGTGCCGGGACATGGTCCCGATTGTTTTTTGGTGGCTATAGAGGCTTGCGGCGGCGGGACTCCCGATCGATTGTGCTCCTTAGAGGTTTCATTATTTATAGGATTTTTTGACGTAGGTTTCACGTCAAGGGGGTCTCTGGGCTATCCACGAGGAAGGGGGGCGCACCCTAGGGGGTGGGCGCGCCCCCCACCCTCGTCGGCAGCCCGGGACTCTTCTGGCCCAACTCTTGCACTCCAGGGGATTCTTTTGGTCCATAAAAATTCGTCAAAAATTGGCTCGCAATTGGACTCCGTTTGGTATTCCTTTTCTGTAAAACTCAAAAACAAGGAAAAAACAGAAACTGGCACTGGGCTCTAGGTTAATAGGTTAGTCCCAAAAATCATATAAATTAGCATATAAATGCATATAAAATATCCTAGATGGATAATATAATAGCATGAATACTTCCTAAATTATAGATACGTTGGAGACGTATCAGCATCCCCAAGCATAATTCCTACTCGTCCTCGAGTAGGTAAATGATAAAAGAAAGAATTTATGAAGTGTGAATGCTAGCAGGTGCACAAGTTTGATCAATGATATATTCAGTCACCTTTTCTAGCATCATTATATGTCATAACAGTAGTTCATCTCATAAAAAATTTCGTGATCAAGTAACAAGCTATTCACATGTTAAAGCATAGACTATAAACTTTCTTGAAAACTAGCAAACTTCATTCTTAGTCATCAAACAATTGCAATTCAGTTTATTTTCAGGAAGGGTCTATGTCAGAGCTTTGATTTAGAAAATCCCACATACTCAACTATCATATAGTCTTCCATGATTGCTACCACTCAAAGCATATTTTTAGAGCAAATAGCATCCATCGAACATAGAGAAAGATAGGGGCTTAATGTTTTTCCTCCCAACTTACTTATCATATAGATAATTGTCAACAATAATAATTCATGATCAAATATATTTGAATGGCCATATATGCTGAGATCTTTCCCCATCACGTGATGCTTTCCAACTAAAGAGTAGGTTGGAATGAGAAGGAATACTACTGACTCTTGCATAAAAGTAAACGATAGGCCCTTCACAGAGGGAAGCAAGGATTTGCAGAGGTGCCAGAGCTTGATTTTGAAATAGAGATAAATAATTTTGAGAGGTATGCTTTTATTGTCAACATAACAACCAAGAGTTCCCAATAGCTTCCATACTACATACATTATAGGCGGTTCCCAAACAGGATGGTAAAGTTTTTGCTCCCCCTCCACCAATAATCATCAATTCATGGCTTGCCCGAAACAACGGGTGCCTCCAACTAACATCAATCCTTGGGGAGTTTTTGTTTGCAATTATTTTGTTTGATTTTGATCTTTTGATCATGGGACTGGGCATCCCAGTTACCAGCCATTTTTCTTGTGAATGATGAGCGGAGTCCACTCATCGTGAGAATAACCCACCTAGCATGGAAGATACTGACAGCCCCTAGTCGCTACATGAGCGATTCGGGCATACAAAACAGATTATTATTTGAAGGTTTAGAGTTTGGCACATGCAAATCTACTTGGAATGGCAGATAAATACCGCATATAGGTAGATATGGTGGACACTCATGGAAGAAACTTGGTTCAAGGAATTTGGATGCACAAGCAGTATTCCCGCTTAGTACAGATATTTTGGCTAGCAAAGGATTCTAAATAGCAAGCACCACATGTTGGAGGATCTATAACAATATATCTTCTATACAAATATATCCAAGCATAACTCATTATGTTGTCTTCCTTGTCCAATTTCAATTAATTTGCTCAGGTTTGAAAATAATTAATGGGGCTCACAATCATAGAAGATGTCTAAGATATTATTTATATGTGAAATGTCTCTTCCTTCAATATTCTTTCATGAATTGTTCAAGTACATATATAATTTCAGATTTATGATATTCAAATCATTCAACCATTTACTCATAGGATATAAGTGAAGCACACGAGTAAATGACAAACTACTCCAAAAAGCTATAAGTGAAGATCAATGAGTAGTTAAATAATTATGTAGCTATGTGAAGACTCTCTCTCATTTAAGTATTTCAGATCTTGGTATTTTATTCAAGCAGCAAGCAAAACAAAACAAAATGACATTTCAATAATAGCACACATCATGTGAAGAAGCAAAAACTTAGGTTCAACCGATACTAACCGATAATTGTTGAAGAAGAAAGGTGGGATGCCTACCGAGGCATCCCCAAGCTTAGATGCTTGAGACTTCTGGGAATGTTATCTTGGGGTGCCTTAGGCATCCCCAAGCTTGATCTTTTGTATCTCCTTAATTCCTCTCATATCACGGTTTCCTAAATCTCAAAAGCTTCATCCACACCAAACTCAACAAGAACTCGTGAGATAAGTTAGTATAAAACAATGCAATAACCTTATCATTTTCTACTGTAAAATATTACTAACATTATTATTCAACATTGAATACTAAATGTATCTGCATATTTAATACTCCTATCCTCAAATAGAATCATTAAACAAGCAAACATATGTAAACAATGCAAACATAACAGCAATCTTCCAAAACAGTATAGTCTGAAAAGAATGCAAGATTCATCATACTTTCCTAACTCAAAAAATTATGAGAAAAATACTACACTGTAGAATATTTATCATATCTCCATATGCAAAAATATTCAACATTATATCACTCTCTGACTTTTCTATGGAATTTTTGCAACAGCGGTAAACTTTCTGTTTTAAAACAGGAACATGTATACTCGCAAAATAAGCATGGTAAAGGCTATCCTTGACATTTATATTGAAAATATAGATGAAAAACATTATTCTAAATAACATCAAGCAAATACTAACAAAATAAAATGACGCTCCAAGCAAAACACATATCATGTGGTAAATAAAAATATAGCTCCAAGTAAAGTTAGCGATGAATGAAGACGAAAGAGGGGATGCCTTCCGGGGCATCCCCAATCTTAGGCTCTTGGTTGTCCTTGGATATTTCCTTTGGGTGACTTGGGAATCCCCAAGCTTAGGCTCTTGCCACTCTTTATTCCATAGTCCATCGAATCTTTACCAAAAACTTGAAAACTTCAACCACACAAAACTCAACAGAAAACTCGTAAGCTCCGTTAGTACAAGAAAACAAACCACCACTTTAAGGTACTGTAATAAACTCATTATTCATTTATATTGGTGTTAAACCTACTGTATTACAACTTCTCTATGGTTCATACCCTCCGATACTACTCATAGATTCATCAAAATAAGCAAACAACACAATGAAAACAGAATCTGTCAAAAACAGAACAGTCTGTAGTAATCTGTATGAAACGTATACTTCTGGAACTCAAAAAATCCTGAAATAAATTGGTGGACCTGAGGAATTTGTCTATTAATCATCTGCAAAAATAATCAACCTAAAATCACTCTCCAGTAAAACATGGCAGCTAATCTCATGAGCGCAAAGTTTCTGTTTTTACAGCAAGATCATATAAACTTTCACCCAAGTCTTCCCAAAGGTTCTACTTGGCACAAACACTAATTAAAACATAAAACCACATCTAACCAGATGATAGATGAATTATTTATTACTAAACAGGAGCAAAATAAAAGGACAAAAATAAAGTTCGGTTGCCTCCCAACAAGCGCTATCGTTTAACGCCCGGCCCCTAGCTAGGCATGATGAATTTCAATGATGCTCACATAAAAGATAAGAATTGAAACATAAAGAGAGCATCATGAAGAATATGACTAGCACATTTAAGTATAACCCACTTCCTATATATAGGAATTTTGTGAGCAAACAATTTATGGGAACAATAATCAACTAGCATAGGAAGGCTAACAAGCATAGCTTCAAAACTTTAAGCACATAGAGAGGAAACTTGATATTATTGCAACTCCTACAAGCATATATATTCCTCCCTCATAATAACTTTCATTAGCATCATGAATGAATTCAACAATATAACCAGCACATAAAGTATTCTTTTCATGATCTACTTGCATAGAAAATTTACTACTCTCCACATAAGCAAATTTCTTCTCATGAATAGTGGTGGGAGCAAACTCAACAAAATAATTATCATGTGAGGCATAATCCAATTGAAAACTAAAATCACGATGACAAGTTTCATGGTTATCATTATTCTTAATAGCATACAAGTCATCACAATAATCATCATAGATAGCAACTTTATTCTCATAATCAATTGGAACATCTTCTGAAATAGTGGATTCATCACTAAATAAAGTCATGACATCTCCAAACCCACTTTCATCAATATAATCATCATAAGTAGGAGGCATGCTTTCATCATAATAAATATTCTCATCAAAACTTGGGGGACAAAAAATATCATCTTCATCAAACATAGCATCCCCAAGCTTGTGGCTTTGCATATTATTAGCATCATGGGTATTCAAAGAATTCATACTAACAACATTGCAATCATGCTCATCATCCAAATATTTTATGCCAAGCATTTTATAGACTTCTTCTTCTAGCACTTGAGCACAATCTTCCTTTCCATCATTCTCACGAAAGATATTCAAAAGATGAAGCCTATGAGACAAACTCAATTCCATTTTTTTGTAGTTTTCTTTTATAGACTAAACAAGTGATAAAACAAGAAACTAAAAGATTCAATTCTAAGATCTAAAGATATACCTTCAAGCACTCACCTCCCCGGCAACGACGCCAGAACAGGGTCCCGATTGATTTTTGGTGGCTATAGAGGCTTGCGGCGGCGGAACTCCCGATCTATTGTGCTCCTCAAAGGTTTCAATATTTATAGGATTTTTTTGGCATAGGTTTCACATCAGGGGGGTCTCCGGGCTGTCCACGAGGCAGGGGGCGTGCCCTAGGGAGGTGGGCGCGCCCCCACCCTTGTGGGCAGCCCGGGACTCTTCTAGCCCAACTCTTGCACTCCAGGGGCATCTTTTGGTCCATAAAAATTCGTCAAAAATTGGCTCATCAATTGGACTCCGTTTGGTATTCCTTTTCTGTAGAACTAAAAAACAAGGAAAAAACAGAAACTGGCACTGGGATCTAGGTTAATAGGTTAGTCCCAAAAATCATATAAAATAGCATACAAATGCATAAAAACATCCTAGATGGATAATATAATAGCATGAATACTTCATAAATTTAGATACGTTGGAGACGTATCATGGGGTAGAGAAAACGAGAGGCAAATGGAAAATAATGTAATGCGAGGGAGATGAGTTTGTGATGGGTACTTGGTATGTCTTGACTTGAGCAAAGACTTCCCCGGGAACGGCTCCAGAAATCCTTCTTGCTACGTCTTGAGCTTGCGTTTGTTTTCCTTGAAGAGGAAAGGGTGATGCAGCACAGTAGCGTAAGTATTTCCCTCAGTTTTTGAGAACCAAGGTATCAATCCAGTAGGAGGCTCCTCAAAAGTCCCACGCACCTACACAAACAAACAAGAACCTCGCAACCAACACGATAAAGGGGTTGTCAATCCTGTCACGGGAACTTGCGAAAGTGAGATCTGATAGAGATAATATGATAAGATAAATATTTTTGGTATTTTTATGATATAGATTGGAAAGTCAAAGATGCAAATAAATGTAGATGGAAAACTTATATGATAAAAGATAGACCCGGGGGCCATAGGTTTCACTAGTGGCTTCTCTCAAGATAGCATAATTATTACGGTGGGTGAACAAATTACTGTCGAGCAATTGATAGAAAAGTGCATAGTTAATATCTAGGCATGATCATGTATATAGGCATCACGTCCGCAACAAGTAGACTGACTCCTGCCTGCACTTACTACTATTACTCCACACATCGACCGACTCATGCCTGCATCTAGAGTATTAAGTTCATAAGAACAGAAGAACGCATTAAGCAAGATGACATGATGTAGAGGGATAAACTCATGCAATATGATATAAAACCCATCTTTTTATCCTCGATGGCAACAATATAATATGTGCCTTGCTGCCCCTACTGTCACTGGGAAGGGACACCGCAAGATTGAACCCAAAGCTAAGCACTTCTCCCATGGCAAGAAAGATCAATCTAGTAGGCCAAACAATACTGATAAGTCGAAGAGACTTGCAAAGATAACCAATCATACATAAAAGAATTCAGAGGAGATTCAAATGTTTCTCATAGATAAACTTGATCATAAACCCACAATTCATCGGATCTCGAGAAACACACCGCAAAAAGAGTTACATCAAATAGATCTCCAAAAAGAGGAAGGAGAACTTTGTATTGAGAATCAAAGAGACAGAAGAAGCCATGTAGCTAATAACTATGGACACGAAGGTCTATGGTAAACTACTCACAACTCATCGGAGAGGCCTTGGTGGTGATGGAGAGGCCCTCCGTGGTCGATTCCCCCTCCGGCGAAGCGCCAGCGAAGGATCCAAGATGGGATCTCGTGGATACAGAAGGTTGCGGCGGTGGAAATAGTTTTTCATGGTGCTCCTGGATGTTTTCGGGGTACGTAGAATTATATAGGAGCAGGAAGTCGGTCAGGGGAGCCACAAGGGGCCCACGAAGCAGGAGGGCACGCCCACCCTTACTGGGTGCGTCGGCCACCCTCGTTGCCGCCTTGGCTGCTTCTTGACGTCCACTCCAAGTCTCCTGGATTGCGTTTGTTCCAAAAAGATTGCTCCCAAAGGTTTCATTTCGTTTGGACTTCGTTTGATATTCCTTTCCTTCGATATACTGAAATAGG
This sequence comes from Triticum aestivum, assembly GCF_018294505.1. Lineage (NCBI taxonomy): Eukaryota > Viridiplantae > Streptophyta > Magnoliopsida > Poales > Poaceae > Triticum > Triticum aestivum. Next base: position 660,693,203 of record NC_057795.1, read on the forward strand.
CAAAAAACAGCAATTCGGGCTGGGCGTCCTGTTAGTAGGTTAGTCCCAAAAATGATATAAAAGTGTAAAGTAAAGCCCATAAACATTCAAAACAGGTAATATAATAGCATGGAACAATAAAAATTATAGATATGTTGGAGACGTATCATGCACACACTACTAGGGAAAAGGCTAGCAGCAGCGCGGATTTTAGGTGTATCAGTAGCGCGGGGAGTGGCGCTACTAATAAGGCGCTACAGCTAACACATAGCAGTAGCACGTGCTCACATGCGCTACTGCTACAGAAGTGTAGCAGCAGCGCGGTTAGTGGAAGCTCGCTACTGCTAGTAGCTCTAGCGCGCTTTGCCTGGACGCGCTACTGCTATCGCGGCGCTGCTGCTAACTTTTATACACTCGCTACAGCTAATTTAAGTAGTTTTTTTTGGCATATTTGTTTTGTATTTGAACATGCTTTATAGAAGAATCTTTAGCACATAGAAATGTCATCATGATACACATACAAATGCCCGCGAGACCACAAATGTAATCATAGCATATACATACAAATAGTCTCATCATAATCATCATCCAACACAAAGTGGTATCTAGTCATCATCTCGAAAATAGCGATACATGCAAGTCTCGAATACTTGCAACTACAACAACGTCATCCATCTAAACAAAGGTATACGCAAGAAGAGCTATCACTATGAGTGAGAGCGGAACTATGAAGTACATGAGGTGGCGGTTACGAGTCCTCTCTCGCGCTAGCGTGAACCTCAAGTAACTAGCTTCTCCTTCTTGTCTGCTTTTGAAGCCTTTATGGCTAGCACCCGTGAACCCATTCACTTGCGCCTGACACTCATGCCACTCGTTGTACACCCCCGGAACCTTCCCTTTGTACACGACATAGCAATTCCATCTCGCCATCAAGAAACTAGGTACTTGTTAGAGATGCATGTTCATGAAGAGGATGTACAATCATATATATGCAACAAATTATACTAGAGCAAACCGCAAAAAAGAAAGGGTTAGCAACTAGATGCAACGTACATTATGCAAATTAATTAACTAGAGGTACACAGGTCATCGTACGCAAACTAACAAAGTAGCGTTACGCAAGTTCGGCAGGGACCGTGGACATCACAAAGTATCATCGCTACAAAAAGTATACAAGTTCAACCGACACATATCATCATCATCGGCATCATAAATCACTAGAAGTTCCATCCTTCCATATCATCGAGGATGAACCCTAGCTTCTTGAACGGCGTGAGGTCTAGACATTGCATGCCTATGCGAGTTCGGACGTCAGCTCGCGATATAGGGCCGTGGTGGAACATCCCCTTCTCATCGACGACTTCTTTCATGATGATCGTTGCAATGTCGCTTTGGATGCGAAAGAAGTCATCTTTAAGTTTATAATCTGCTTCTCCATGAGATTCTAGCCACTTTTGGATATGATCATCATTTCTGCTTCTCATGCGAAGCTTTTGGTGATCCGTGTTGAACTGAATCATGAGATGGGCGATGTAGAATCCATCCTTCTTTCTTGGTTTTGGGACATGGATGCAGGAGAAGTTAGTTTTATGCGTGAAACCCGTCTTCTTGTTCCTTTGTTTCCTGATCTGCACGTGGCCACCTCTAAAGGTGAAGCCATGGAGAGCATCATCTAGAATATTCATTATGTGGGTGTAGTCTTTTTTCTCGTAGTCTCTCGAAGGGTCAAAATACACGGCGTGGGAGACTTGCGGGTAAAGAACGATAAGGACGGCGCGCCCGTTGCTGCGGGGAAAAGACACCTCAAATTATTCCCCATATGAGAGAGAAGGAATGATTGAAATGTATGAAAGGGTTGTCCGGAACTGACTTACTTTGGATGATAAGGCACGAGGACAATTTCCCGGTCCTTATTCTGTACCATGAAGTTTTGGAGGTACTCCCTAGCAGTTTCACGCTCAAAGTCGCCGAGACTCAAGAAAGACTCGTGCATGTAGTACAAATCTGCCACACAGATTTGCAAGACTTCTTCACTCTTCATGACGGAGCTCATATGTAGCGCAAAAAGGCGGATGATTGTAAAATCGAGCCGCCTTGTTAGAAATATCTCAAAGATATGGTCAAACCGCAGGAAGAACACCTCCGCGGGCCGTGTCTCGATGTAGCACTTCCCCTCAGGCACACGAGCCGCGTATGTCGGATATCCTGGATCCTTTGAGGCTAGTAGGCTTTTCTCATTCGACAACACATGGTCGTGCAGTCTCCTGAGACCCCCTGGTAGTGCCTCCAGCGGTTTCGGCGGTAGCATCGGCTCGCCCGTGAGATGGAACATGATCGCACCTTTCACGGGTACACGCTCTTTAGAATGCATCGTCTGGCTGCTATGTGCTCTGGCTTGTTTGGAGGCAGTTATCTTCCCCGATATCTTCCTCTCCTTTTTCTTGGGCACACCTTCCAGACCCTTCCTTAACCCCTGCCCCAGTGTTCCTGGGCTAAGTACTGTACGACCCTCGTGCCCTGCTAGTTGAGCTTGTGTTGAGGTGGCATCTTTAGGCGTGTCATGTGAGGATTTCATGAAGAGAGACTTTTTGCAATCCCTGCTACGACCCTTGTCAGGACCCCGATACTAAGTCACACCGATCTAGCATGTAACACATCATATCACTTTGCGGCCTCACGCACGGTATTCCCACGGGTGCCACCTTACCTGGCCCGGGACCGTTTCGCCTTTTGGCTCACGTATATGATAGTGCCGCTAGCATCCATATGACAAAGAACCCGGGCTGACATGGCTAGTCATAAACCCAAAGTGGCACAAACTTACAGGGACAGGCATCCATGACCCAGCATCGAACGTGTCGGTCATCAGCGAGTGAATCCAGGCTGTAGCACTGGGCTAGCAGGACTCCGGTGAACCGGGCTGTAGCGGGCTAACAGGACTCCGGAATTCATCGCGTGACATTTCCCCGAGGGGACAGACACAGGAACGAAGAAGGACACATGCCGGCCAGCCTAAGTGTTCCGGAGCAGTAGCAAGCTACCATGGCTTAGTGGAAACACTAGGAGACATTTGCCGGTAAGAGAGGCTACTAAGGATAAACAACTAGATAGTCAGATCCCACACATACCAAGCATTTCAATAACATGCACACAATATGCTCGATATGTGCAAATACAACATGGCATCACAACATGACTCTACAACTCAAGTATCTATTCAATAGGCTCCGAGGAGCGAGATATTACAAACATGGGTCTCATGACCCAGCATTCAGAGCACACAAGTCAAGCACAAGCGGAAGCTTAACATGTCTGAGTACAGACATCTACAAATGAAAAAGGCTGAGAAGCCTGACTATGTACCAGATCCTGCCGAGGGCACAAGATCGTAGCTGAGGTAACAAGCTAAACGTCGAAGTCCACGCGGTACTACTAGCGAGACTGAAGTCTCTCTGCAAAAACATAAATTAAGCAACGTGAGTACAAATGTACCCAACAAGACTTACATCAGATCTAACTACATATGCATCATTATCAACAAGGGGATGGTGGGGTTTAACTGCAGCAAGCCAGCTTTGACTCGGTGGCTATCCTAAACTACGACTACAAGTAACTCTTTTGAGGTGGCGCACACGAGTCCACATATTCACCATATCAATACACCACTATGGATCCGCTCCCGTCTCCCTACGAGAACGCCATCCATAGCACTCACACTTATCTTGCGTATTTTAAAATATCCACTTTCACTTGTCTATGAACTGTACAGGCAACCCAGAAGTCCTTTACCGCGGACACGTCTATTAGAATAGATAATGTTAACCCTGCAGGGGTGTACTTCTTCACACACGCTCTCACCACTTACTGCCGTTTACACGACATGTACTCGGCAACCTTCAAGCAGAAGCCCAGCGAGGGTGTCGGCCATGACCTGACTAACCACACAAGTCTCTCGTCCAGGTTTATCGCCTATTCGGGTTCCATCCGCAAGGAGATCCGGCCGGGGTGTCGCTCACGGCCCCAAACGATGTGAGCAGGGTTCCCAAGCTCACCATCCGGGTGCCACTTGGTACACCGTGCCACTGTGCCTAGTCTGTCCCAAGCCCACCTATACTGGGTGCCACTTGGTAGACTACTAACACTACCTACAAACACCAGAAACTAGTTGCAACTCCTGGACAGAGATCAAGTTGGTTAATAAGCCGAGAGGGGCCGAGTTACCGGAACCCAATGTGTGGTAGTAACTGTTCATGGATCACAAACACAGAAATCAGTTCCTGAGGACGGCCGCAATGAGACAACCCACCATGTACTCCTACATGGCCTCTCACCGCTACCTTTACCAAATCGTGTTCACACACTTAGCTCTCAACAATAGGACATGTTCACCACATTCCAATTCATCCCTGATGAATCAGACCTGACATAACTCTAAGCAATAGCAGGCATGACCAACAAACATGAATGAGTAGGCACATCAGGGCTCAAACAACTCCTACTCATGCTAGTGGGTTTCATCTATTTACTGTGGCAATGACAGGTCATGCAGAGGATAAAGGGGTTCAACTACCGCAGCAAATAATAGTTGTATCGTTGTTGTCCTAATGCAGTAAAAGAGAGCAGGAGCAAGAGAGTGGGATTGTATCAGAATGAACAAGGGGTTTTTGCTTGCCTGGCACTTCTGAAGATAGCATTGAGTCTTCATCAGTGTCAACGATCACAACGTCGGTACACGTCTATCGAGAGGGGACAATTACCGGCAAACAAGGAAGAACACAATCAATGCAATGCAACAATATGATGCATGATCATGACATGGCAATATGCTGTGGTTTGAGCTAATGCAGCTAGCAACAAAGTTAAATGAAGTTGGTTTGAATCCAGGATTCAAATTCAAACTCCATATGTGAAGGTTTAAATGCCATTTGATTGAATTGTCCTAAACAGTAGTCATAAGTTGTTTTAACATGCATGAAAATGGTACAGATGGATAGATTGGATTTTTCTGATAATTTTTCATATATAATTTATCTCATTTGGAGTTACGGTTGAATTTCTATGAATTTTAGAAGTTAATACTATTTTCTGGAATTTCCTGGATTATATTAAATCCAGAAAAACCTATTACTGCGTCAGCATTGCATCATGCTGACCTCAGCAGGTCAACAGACCCGGTCTAGGTCAAACCTGACGCGTGGGTCCTGCATGTCAGTGACTAACTAAACTAACCTAGTTTAATTAGCACTAACCTAGGTTAAGCTAATTTAGTTTAAACCTAAACTAGATTAGTTAGCCGGGCGGGGCCCGCATGTCATGGTCCCAGGGGAGGTCAACCCCCTGGTCAACTGAGGCTAATTCGTCGGCGGCTCGACGCCGGCGATGATAGGTGCGGCGGAGGGGCTCGGGTTCGCGCTATAGGGCACCGTTTTGCTCGCGGTTTGCGGCTACAGCGAGCTAGGAGACTCGCGCATCTAGTGGTGGTGGCGGCAGCAGCTGGGATGGCCGGAGTTGATGGCGGCGAGCATTTCCGCAGCGGCCGGAGCTCGGGCACGCTCGGATACGGCGTTTTGGTGCACGAGAGGACGAGCTGTGGGTTGCTAAGGAGTCCTGCGGACTCGCTGAGCACGGGGGTGGGCTCTAACGCATTGTGCATGCGCTCTAGCTACGGCGGCGCCATGGCCGGCGGCGGTGAGCTCTCGGGCTCGATCAGAAAACGGGGCTAGGCAACGGGAACGGAGGGGGGGAGCGAGGGGGAAGCAACAGGAGCTCACAGGAAGGCTGAAGAGCAGCTCCGTGGGCTCGGGGAGGCGCTCGGGGCGGCGAATCGACGGGCGGCGATCGTCGGGGCAGAGGACGATGATGAGCTCGATGGCGACGTTTCAGGCATCCCGCGAGCGCGTGCTTCGTCTTGGTGATCCACAGCGTCAAGGCGAGCCCGTTGGACAAAACAGAGGGGCAAGGGGAGCTCGGTGGCCGTGGTGGCAGCGAACGGCGGCGTCGGGTGCGCTCGGGCGCGAGAGGGAGAGAAAGCAGAGGAGGGGAACGAGGGAGAGGGAGAGCGCGAGGGGGTCCAGGGGGTCGAGGAGTGCGTGGTGACGTCCAGAGCGTCCGGGCGTCGAGGGCGAGAGGCAGGCAGGGTGGTGGCGTGGCGAGCTCGGCGGCGTCGCGGTGTCCCTCCTCTGTGCCTGCCTGGTGAGGAAGAAGCAGCTGGTTGGCATGGGCCAGCATAGTGCTGGGCCTGCCAGGTAAGTGGCCCAGGTAGGTGTCTTCTCTCTCTCTCTTTCTTTCTGTTTTTTTCTATTTCTGACATTTGTTTTAATTTGGTTTTTGAACCAAACTAATTTTATTGCTTCTGATAAATTTTGCAGGGACTAAAAAAAGATTATTCCAAAGCCCCTCAACAAAAAAATCAGAATTATTGGAGAAATAAATTATTTATAGTATTTATTTGCTCCAATTCAAAATACAATATGTGTTAATTCAACAATCCAAAATGTCATGCAAAAATGTGCATCACCTCTGGTTGCTGTTTCCAGCATTTCCAAAAATCATGGACATTTTTGAAGGCCATTTGGGTTCACTGAAAAATATTTTAGTTGAACCTGGTGGATTCCTTTTTAATGCTAGGGTTTGAACATCCCCCATTTCAAGTTTCAAAAGAATTTAAACATGATGCATGGAAGCTAAAGCAAAGACAAGCAAGGCCTGAACTAGGGATGTGACAACCCTGCCCGGGCATATCATCCATATCCTCATTAGCAAGCTGATAGCCCGATTCATCATATGGTTGACTCATCATATCTATGTCACAGTCATACGCATTTGTATTGAGGTAATCCATAATGTCGACCTCCGTCTCATCACCCATTCTCTGTTCTACAGGAGAAATTACATCAGCCAATACTATTTCACCCCCTTCATCATGTCGTCCGCCGCTCTCACCCGACACTACAGGAGCTGGTAATTGCGTAGGCGGGGCGGTGGTCTCCGCACATGCTTGTTGATGTGTGGTTATTGGTGTGCTCTCGGCCGGCTCCAGACGAATAAGATTCCTCGGCCATAGCAGCACCCAACCCTTGCAGCTTCCAATCCGCGGCAGGGTCTCATTTTCCGCTCCCACATGCTGTACTGGAGGAGGCAAATCCTCGTGCCCCAATTTCACAGTGCTCAAGCTAACCCTGAAGTGCCCAGCAGGGATCGGCTGGTTGTGGAACGTGGGTTGCGAGGGGTCCATTATCATCCCCTTTCCCACGTCCACCTTCTGGCCTTTGATCAAGTAGAGTATGGTGCACGGGGTTTCTTTCGCCTGCAAACACATATGTCTGTGGCGTAAAACAACCGAAAGGCAACAAAAATGGAATATTATATATATATTATATATATGTTGGTGCGACATGTAATTACCGTGACGGCGTCGAGCTCAGCCAAAGACGAAGGCCCACCTAGCGCGCCTGAGACTGAGGACGGGCTGCTATGAGCGGTGATGAAGCCATGTACCTAGGGTAGGGTCATGGACCTGTCCAAAATACCCTCCCCAAGGACATCTCTAGAAGAAACTACCTTTCAGTCGACCTAGAAGGATTCCACTCGACGGACTCGAAGACGGTCGACCATGGAGACTCACTCGACCACCAGAAAGACCTAAGGGCACTCTACGTTCAAACGGTCCGTTATTAAGTAGTCTTTATGGTCATGATGACACTTTATGTAAGGCGTTACCAGTAACTTCTAGCCTTTATGTACATTGAACTCTCTGCTGCGTGGGCTGGCTGGGGTCCTGGCGCACTCTATATAAGCCACCCCCTCCACAGGCAGAAGGGTTCACACCCCTGTAACTCTCACACATATAATCTAGTCGACCGCCTCCGGGCACCGAGACGTAGGGCTGTTACTTCCTCCGAGAAGGGCGTGAACTCGTAAAACTCTTGTGTGCACAACTACTCCATAGCTAGGATCTTGCCTCTCCTTAGTACCCCCCTACACTACTGTCAGACTTAGAACCACGACAGTTGGAGCCCACCTTGGGGCAGGTGTCTTAGCGACTTATTGGAGAAGTTGCAATTTTTCCGATTCCCGTCATCATGGTTTCAGGTGGAGTTTTGGTTGAGGGACGCAAGATCCGTCTCGAAGCACTCACGTTCGTCGCCGACGACTCTGCCTGGCTGCAGGAGGCTCCGCTCGACGTCGACGTGCTCCCAGTCCGCGGAGCTATGCACTTTCGAGCGTGCGTCCACGGTGTCCTTCTGTGGCAACCGTCGACCCAGTATCGGCCGGTTTCTATGTCATCCTCCCTCCCAGCTTCCTGCTGGCATAATCGCTCCGGTCGGTCGAGGCTTCAGCGGAGGGTGAGGCACGCGGTGGCTCGCCAGTCGACCACCGCCCAAGTCGCGGCAATCGAGCCCGACGAATCTCTCTACGGCATGTTCGACCTATCGACTGGCTCCGCAGAGACTGCATCCGAGTGCGACAACAGTGATCCAGTGGCGGATATCCTGATGGTCAATGGACCGCACGTTCCCCCCGGCTTTCCCGGTGCCGAGGGAGGCAACGGCGGAGGCGATCCGTCGCACGTCCATGAGGAATACCTCCCCGAGCCCCTCAATTCGCAGCAGAGGGAAGAGCTTCACCGCCGGAACATGCATGTGCTTCACACTCCGATCGTTGGAGAAACCCCTGAGGCTCGCGCCTTGGAGGACGTGTGCTTGGCCAACCTAGCCGAGCGCACTCGACTAGAGAACCTTCAGCGGGCACTCGACGAGCGCGCGCGGCAACAGATTCCAGACTCCAGTCGACACCAGCTCTTTCCACCTCTGACTCAGGTATATCGAACTCCGATTCAGAATTTAGCAGCCGCAGCCCGTATAGCAGAATCGATTCAGCCTTCCCAGTCAGAGGCTGGTAGAGGCTTGATGCAGATCAGAGATTTGCTCCGGGAAGCAGGAGATCAGAATTCAGCTGTATCGCAGTCACGGAACAGGATTCACAGCAGATCCGTGGCAGCGAATACGGTCCAGTCGGCTCATAGCCCCAGATCGCCCCTGAGACGTGGAGGGCGTGGTGACAGGCATGATCAGTACAGGAACTATGAGCAGTATGATCACCGACTCGATCGCAACGATCGACGTCAAGTGCCCACTCCTCCCCCAAGGGGTGGATCTGATGTGCCTCGACAGCAGGATGATAGACGCCAACGCAGTGGCGGACGAAGGATCCCGGTCGACCCCAGAGAACCAGGCTTTGATGCGAGATCCATCATAGTTCAAGGTCTGGTCGACCGGAACAGAGCTCACAGAGACGGCAATGACAGAGATGTACCCATCAGCAGCCGAGTGCATGTCTCCGAACCAGAGTGCTTCAGCAGAGCCATCCGAGCCGCAGTGATTCCTCCCAACTTCAGGTTGGCGACTGGAGTCAGCAAGTTCAGTGGTGAGTCTAAGCCCGATACTTGGCTTGAGGACTACCGAGTGGCTGTTCAGATCGGCGGCGGAAATGACGAGGTGGCCATGAAGCATCTGCCTCTTATGTTGGAAGGGTCAGCCAGAGCGTGGCTGAATCAGTTGACGCCCAGCAACATTTACACGTGGGAAGACCTTTCCCGAGTGTTTGTCAGAACGTTCGAAGGAACATGCAAGTGACCAGCAGGACTGACAGAGCTGCAATCTTGTGTGCAGAAGTCGAATGAAACTTTGAGAGACTACTGTCGGTGTCAAAACTGGCGGATCCCGGGTAGGGGGTCCCGAACTGTGCGTCTAGGCGGATGGTAACAGGAGACAAGGGACACGATGCTTTACCCAGGTTCGGGCCCTCTTGATGGAGGTAAAACCCTACGTCCTGCTTGATTAATATTGATGATGTGTGTTACCAGAGTGGATCTACCACGAGATCAAGGAGGCTAAACCCTAGAAGCTAGCCTATGGTATGATTGTTGTTCGTCCTATGGACTACAGCCATCCGGTTTATATAGACACCGGAGAGGGCTAGGGTTACACAAAGTCGGTTACAAAGGTAGGAGATCTACATATCCATATCGCCAAGCTTGCCTTCCACGCCAAGGAAAGTCCCATCCGGACACGGGACGAAGTCTTCAATCTTCTATCTTCATAGTCTTGGAGTCCGGCCGATGATGATAGTTCGGCTATCCGGACACCCCCTAGTCCAGGACTCCCTCAACTACATCCAGAGATGGATCACATTGCATCACACAGTAGAGAATGTATCTGATCACCAGGCAGTCTGCGCCTTCAAGGAAGGTGTAAAGTATAGAGAGCTAAGCCTGAAATTCGGTCGAACCGGGGACATGTCTCTGAGTCGAATGATGGAAATAGCCACCAAATATGCCAATGGTGAAGAAGAGTATCGGCTCCGGAGCGGAAAGCATAAGTCAGTCGCCGAGGAAACCGGAGGAGGGAACTCCAGTCAGAAGCAAAAGCGGAAAGCCGAGCCAGCTGCTCCTGGAGAAGCCCTGGCCATGACTCAAGGAAAGTTCAAAGGAAAGCCCAAGGGGCCTTGGAACCCCCAAAAAGCAAAGGATAAAGAAGGAAACAACGTGATGGATTTACCGTGTCACATCCACACGAAGAAAGATGAGGAGGGTAACTTCATTTACCCGAAGCATACCACTTGGTAGTGTCGACTCCTGATACAGCAGTTCCAAGGAAAGCAGCACAAGGATAAGGAAAAAGAGTCGGACAAAGTTGAGGACAAGGAGGACAGTGACGAGGAATATCCACAGGTCAATTCCACCCTGATGATTTTTACTGACGTTGAGAGCAAAAACCGACTGAAAGTTATAAACCGAGAGGTGAATATGGTTGCACCGGCAACGCCCAATTATCTGAAGTGGTCTCAAACCGCCATCACATTCGACCAGTCCGATCACCCGACGCACATAGCCACCCCTGGGAGGCAAGCTCTGGTGGTCGACCCAGTCGTTGGAGGCACTCGACTGACTAAAGTGTTGATGGATGGCGGCAGTAGTTTGAATATACTGTACGCTGAGACGTTGAAAGGGATGGGCATTCCGATGTCTAGACTCAGCACAAGCAAAATGAGTTTCTATGGAGTCATTCCTGGCAAGAAGGCCGCGTCACTCGGCCAGATTGCTCTTGATGTGGTTTTTGGTGATTCCAAGAACTTCCGTGAAGAGAAGCTGGCATTTGAGGTTGTAGATTTCCAGAGTGCCTACCACGCTATTTTGGGCAGGCCAGCTTATGCACGTTTTATGGCTCGACCATGTTACGTGTACCTGAAATTAAAGATGCCTGACCCTAAAGGCGTGATCACTGTTACTAGTAATCGCAAGAAGGCAGAAGAGTGCTTCCAGAAAGGTTCAAAGATCGCCGATGCTCAGATGGTGGCAGAAGAGTGGCAGGAACACCAGAGGAATGCAGACCCGAGTGATTTGTTGCGAGGCAAAAAGCCTGGTACGGAATCAGCGTTTCAGTCATCCGGTGAGACAAAACCAGTTCACATCCACCCGACCGACCCCAACGCTGCTCCGACTCATATCTCCACGACACTCGACCCCAAATAGGAAGAAGCGCTCATCCAGTTCCTCCGTGAGAACTGGGACATCTTTCATGGAAACCTTCTGACATGCCGGGTGTACCCAGGGGGCTGGCTGAGCATCATCTGCGAGTCAATTCAAAGGCAAAACCTGTCAAGGAACATCTGCGACGGTCCACCGTCAAGAAAAGGAAGGCTATTGGAGAAGAAGTGGCTCGGCTCTTAGCAGCAGAGTTTATCCGAGAGATTTACCACTCCGAGTGGCTCGCCAATGTCGTTATGGTCCCCAAGAAGGACAATTCACTTTGCATGTGCATTGATTTTAAACATATAAATCGGGCCTGCCCGAAAGATCATTTTCCTCTTCCCTGCATCGACCAAATAGTCGACTCGACTGCGGGATGTGAGCAACTGTCTTTCTTAGACGCTTATTCCGGGTACCATCAGAAAATCCGTCTGTTTGGGACCGATGAGATCAAAACATCTTTCATCACCCCATTCGGGTGATTCTATTATGTCACCATGCCATTCGGCCTCAAGAATGCCGGAGCCACGTTCATGAGGATGATTCAGAAGTGTTTGCTCACTCAAATCAGTCGCAATGTGGAAGCATAGATGGATGACATTGTGGTCAAGTCACGGAAAGGTTCCGACCTGCCGACTGACCTCGCTGAAACATTTGCCAACCTCAGGAGGTATGATATCAAGATTAACCCATCCAAGTGCACATTCGGAGTTCCTGGTGGAAAGTTACTTGGTTTTCTCATTTCCGAACGAGGAATCGATGCAAACCCAGAGAAAGTGGGTACTATACTCCGAATGAAACGACCTGTGCGTGTGCACGATGTTCAGAAGCTTACTGGTTGCTTGGCCGCTTTAAGTCGATTCATCTCTCGTCTTGGTGAGAAGGCATTTCCTCTTTACCGACTGATGAAGAAGTCGGACAAGTTCGAGTGGACTCCTGAAGCTGACGCAGCGTTTGTAGAGTTAAAAACCCTGCTTCCACCCAGCCGGTGCTTGCTGCCCTGATCAGCAAAGAGCCTTTGCTGCTTTACATTGCAGCCACAGGACAAGTCGTCAGTACTGTACTTATGGTCGAGCGGGAAGAAGAAGGGAAAGCCTTCAAAGTTCAGCGCCCAGTATATTACATTTCTGAAGTCCTAACCCCATCAAAGCAAAGATACCCTCATTATCAGAAGCTTGTATATGGGATCTATATGACCACGAAGAAAGTTGCTCACTACTTCTCTGACCATACCATCACAGTCGTCAGCGACGCCCCCTTATCAGAGATTCTGCACAACAAAGATGCAACTGGCCAAGTGGCAAAATGGGCGATTGTACTTCTTCCCCTGGATATCAGATTTGAGGCAAAGAAAGCTATCAAGTCCCAAGCAATAGCAGATTTCCTCGCCGAGTGGACTGAACAACAGTTACCGACTCAAGTTCACTCGGAGCACTGGACTATGTTCTTCGATGGCTCTAAAATGCTGAATGGTTCCGTTGTTGGGGTAGTGTTGGTTTCCCCCCGAGGAGATAAGCTCGGATATGTACTCTAGATTCACTTTGATCCCTCCAACAATGAAGCAGAATACGAATCACTCTTGTACGGGTTGCGTATGTCCATTTCACTCGACGTCCGTCACCTCATGGTCTACGGTGACTCAGATTTAGTGGTTAACCAAGTGATGAAGGAGTGGGACATCAGAAGCCCAGCCATGACTGGTTACTGCAATGCAGTCAGAAAGCTAGAGAAGAAATTTGAGGGATTAGAGCTCCATCACATCCCCCGACTAAAAAATCAAGCAACCGATGACTTGGCAAAGATAGGTTCCAAAAGAGAAGCCATCCCGAGTGGTGTCTTTTTAGAGCATGTTCACACACCGTTAGTTCAAGAAGATCCTTTCACTGAAGAATCCCCGCAGCCAAAAAGCGCCACAGATTCGACTGAAGTCGAGGTCCCAGCTGTGGTCGACTTAATCATGGAAGTTCTGGTTATCACTCCCGAATGGACAGTGCCCTATATCGCGTATATTCTAAGGAAAGAGCTCCCAGAGAACGAATAAGAGGCTCGAGAGGTCGTCCATCGATCCAAAGCCTTTACTGTCATGAGGGGACAGTTATACAGAGAAAGTACGACTGGAGTCAGCCAGAAATGCATAACACTAGAAGAGGGTTGAATGATTCTTAACGACATCCACTCGAGAACCTGTGGCCATCATGCGTCCTCTCGGACCATTGTGGCTAAAGCATACCGAGCGGGTTTTTACTGGCCCAGAGCAAATGAAATGGAGAAAGAGATAGTCGACAAGTGTGAAGGATGTCAGTTCTACTCCAACATGTCACACAAACCCTCCTCAGCCTTGAAGACCATCCCGACCGTCTGGCCTTTCGCTGTTTGGGGTTTAGATATGGTTGGACCGCTGAGAACTGGCAGAAGCGGCTTCACCCATGTACTGGTGGCAGTCGACAAGTTCACCAAGTGGATCAAGGCCAAGCCCATTAAAAATCTTGATGCTGGCACTGCCATCAGCTTCATCAGAGAATTAATATTCAGATATGGAGTTCCGCATAGCAGCATCACTGATAAGGGGTCAAACTTCGAATCTGATCAATTCAAAGCTTTCTACGCTTCCCAAGGCACACGAGTCAACTACGCTTCAGTCGCCCACCCCCAGTCGAATGGACAAGCAGAAAGAGAAAACAGCCTAATTCTCAAAGGACTGAAACCCCGGTTGATGCGCGACCTCAAGCACGTAGCAGGCGCGTGGGTCGACGAACTCCCATCAGTTCTTTGGGGATTGAGGACTACTCCAAATCGGTCGATCGGGAGGACTCCGTTCTTTCTGGTCTACAGAGATGAAGCGGTTCTGCCGAGTGATCTGCTTCACAATGCGCCACGAGTCGAGCTCTACTCTGAAGCCGAAGCAAAACAAGCCCGGCAGGATGTAGTCGACCTTCTAGAAGAAGAAAGAGAGATGGCCATGATCCGATCGACCATCTATCAGCAAGACTTGCGTCGATTCTATGCCAGAAATGTGAAGAGACGAGCCTTCCAAGAGGGGGATTTGGTACTCCGAGTGGACCAACAGAAGCTACACAAACTTGCCCCTACGTGGGAAGGCCCCTTCATTGTTACCAAAGTTCTCCACAACGGAGCATACCGTCTTTACAACATCGATTGCCAGATTGACGAGGCACGAGCTTGGAAGGCGGAACTGCTCCACCCCTTTTATACTTAAGTATTCACTCGGATGAGTTGTAATAAAAGTACTTCTGTAGTTTATTTATCAAAGACAAGAGTTTCATAATTTTCCCAGTGATCGTTCTTACTTTTGTTCACATAAATCAGTCCCCCAGTGGGTGGCTTAGCTGCGAATCCATTTCGCCTAAGTTTGTAAAAAAAATCCATACCGAGTGGTAAGCCAGCCTTCCACTCGGAGGCTTAGCTGCGAATCCGTTTCGCCTAAGTTTCAACAAAATCCTACCGAGTGGTAAGCCAGCCTTCCACTCGGAGGCTTAGCTGCGAATCCGTTTCGCCTAAGTTTCAACAAAATCCTACCGAGTGGTAAGCCGGCCTTCCACTCGGAGGCTTAGCCGCAGTCAAAGTACTCGCCTAAGTTTCAACAAAATCCTACCGAGTGGTAAGCCAACCTTCCACTCGGAGGCTTAGCTGCAGTCAAAGTACTCGCCTAAGTTTCAACAAAATCCTACCGAGTGGTAAGCCAGCCTTCCACTCGGAGGCTTAGCTGCAGTCAAAGTACTCGCATAAGTTTAAACAAAATCCTGCCGAGTGGTGAGCCAGCCTCCCACTCGGGGGCTTAGCTGCAACCTAGTGTTCGCCTAAGTACAAATACAACATGCGCTCCGCAAGGAGGACGAAGCGCAGGTCGAGTGCTACCTTTTCCTTCCGAGCTACGCCACAAATACAACGTGCGGAGTACGAAGCACAGGCCGACTGCTACCTTCTCCTCCAGAGCCACGCCGCGAAAATCCTACCGAGTAGAGAGCAAACCTCCCACTCGGGGGCTTAGCTGCAGCCCAGTGCTCGCCTAAGTTTTTGAAAATCCTACCGAGTGGAGAGCAAACCTCCCACTCGGGGGCTTAGCTGCAGCCCAGTGCTCGCCAAATTTTTGAAAATCCTACCGAGTGGAGAGCAAACCTCCCACTCGGGGGCTTAGCTGCAGCCCAGTGCTCACCTAAGTTTTTGAAAATCCTACCGAGTGGAGAGCAAACCTCCCACTCGGGGGCTTAGCTGCAGCCCAGTGCTCGCCTAAGTTTTTGAAAATCCTACCGAGTGGAGAGCAAACCTGCCACTCGGGGGCTTAGCTGCAGCCCAGTGCTCGCCTAAGTTTTTGAAAATCCTACCGAGTGGAGAGCAAACCTGCCACTCGGGGGCTTAGCTGCAGCCCAGTGCTCGCCTAAGTTTCTAAAAATCCTACCGAGTGGAAAGCAAATCTCCCACTCGGAGGCTTAGCTGCGGCCCAGTGCTCGCCTAAGCGTGACGAGGTCCGAAGCCGATTGCAATCTGTGCTTCATCCTTACCTGCAAAAGTGCATCAAAAGTACTAAAATATATACCGAGTGAGGGACAGAGTTCACTCGAAAGCAGATACAGACATATTCAACGGTAAAACCAAGTTCAGATAACGTCCTACGGATCCAGAAGTGCTCAGGCATCAAGCCTGTTAAGGTTTATCGGTTACAAAAATCACTCGGCATTCCAAGGAAAATTTAAAGCAGCAAGCATAGAAGTTTTTTATCCCTCCTGCGGAGGGCTGGAAGGCACAACAAACTCGTCCAGGTCGATTCCGTCTGCGATCCGAGTAGCAGCAGCAATGAAGGTCTCCATGAAAGATTGGAAGTCATGCTTCCTGGTATTGGCCACCTTGAGAGACACCAGTTGTCTTCTCTCGCTTCCTTGCAGTGAACACGGACTAGAGACAGGGCAACGTCGGCACCACACCTGGTGAAATACTTCTTCCATTCTTGCACTTGACTTGGAACTTCGTTTAGTCGAGTCATCAGAGACTCGAGGTCATTCTGAAGTGTTTCTTCTGGCCAGTGTGCTGTGTCGATGCGTGATGTTGCGGCCTTCAGTCTCGCTAGATAGTCGACCACAGCAGCGACGCGAGACTCGAGGCGGAGCACGTTCATAGCAGCTTCATCCTTCACGGAGTGTTGATGGGGTCCAAGCCAGTCTCCACTCGACTAGTCTCCTCTTCAAAATTTTGGCAGAATTCTGTGGATGCAATCCAAGGATAAGCTAATGTTCCCACAAAGTCAGCGATTACCAGTCGGATATAAGGGGTTACATTCGAGCATGAGGAATAACTTCTTGGCGAGCCCTCCCAGATAAGCCTCCAAGTCGTTCTTCTTTCCCGCCAGTTCGCTATCCTTGTCACTCAGGACTATCTTCTCACGCTTCTGTTGGGTGACCTCCTTGTTGGCCGCGTCAAGAGCAGCTTTCAGACTTGCATTCTCCTCTTCAAGTTTGCTGACCGAAGCCAACTTCTCTTCTGCGAGTTTCGTCTTGTCCGAAGCCGCTTTCTACGCCTCGGCGAGGTCAAGGTCCTTCTTCTTCAGAGCATCCTTTAGTTTATCTGCAAATGACAGTGAAATCAGACTCAAGAATGGACAAAAATAAGGACAGTCGTCAAGATTCTCACCAAACATACCTTTTGCCTCCTCCTTCGATTTCATGAAGTTCTCCTAGACAAGCTTCAGATCAAGTTCAAGCTGGATATGCTTGTTCTCCAACTCAGTATAACGAGAAACAAGGTCGCAAGATTTCTGCAAAAGATCAGTCGACAGACATCAAAGATAGGTCACTTCCGAGTGACTAAGAGAAAAATCGTAGCACTTCTAAGACTACAGCCGAATCAAAATATTCAACTGTAGTCTCGGGGACTACACCCAGCGGGTGCACTCGGAGTGCCCCCACTGGTTCTACCGGCTTGGATCGATCAGTCGACCGGAAGCAGCTAACTGTCAGCAGTTAGACACAGTAAAAAAATGAAGAAATCTTCAGACCATAGCCGACTACCAGCAGTCGACCATGGTCTCGGGGACTACACCCAGTGGGTGCACTGAGAGTGCCCCCAGTGGTTCGATGATTCCACTCGACCAACTCAAGTGAAACAAGTAAAAGAGAAAAAGTTCAAGACATAAAGACTACAGTCGACTGCCAGCAGTCCACCGTAGTCTCGGGGACTACACCCAGTGGGTGCACTCATCGTGCCCCCACTAATCCGGACATTCCAATCGACACACCCAGTGGGTGCATGACAAACATTAAGATTTTCAGTCGGTGTTCAACTAACCTGGACATTGCTCTGAAGAGCTGAACTCGCGTCATAAGCTGCTTGGCTGGCGGCTCGGATCGCCTTCACCTGCTCCATCATGATCCCCGCTTGGCGTATGGCTTCCTTGGCAGCGCCTGCTTGGTCCTCCGGGACGTGGTATGTGGAGAAGAGAGAATGTGGCTCAACACTCGATGACGGAGGACGGGCACTCGTCAACGGCTCCGCAAAGGACACGGTAGCCCGAGCAATATTGCTCCCCTCTAGAACCAATGGTTCAGGTGCTGACGCAACCTGAGTAGTCTTGCCAGCAGTCGCTTTCCTGCTCCTCCTTGGACTCAGCGGCACTTCATCATCATCGTCAGGGAGATTGATGATAACGCTAGGTGGAGCTGCAGAAAAAGTTCAAAGTCAAAAATAAAGATCCAATCGACCAAAAGTGAAACTGCGCAGATCATACCAGGATGGGAAGTAGCAGCATCCTCCATTTCTTGATCCTCATGCCTGGCTGAAGTCTCAGAAGTAGTAGCACTACGATTTCAGAAATCAGTCGGTCAGCGATCGGGTCGACCAAGAATATATCCATGTTAAAAGAGAAAACATGAGTTATACTATTACCCAGAAACAGTCGGAATCTCCATCCTCATCTTCGGTAGGGCCTTCGCCGGTTTTGTCGGCGCCGCTCGGGTTGCTTCGACGCTTTCTCAGTCGACGCCGGAGAAGTCGTCCGAGGGCGTTTTGTCGGTTGCCCAGCAGGCACGACTCCCTTGCCGCGCTCGACTGCAGGGTCGTGGGCGAGCTTGGACCGTCTTTCAGTGCGAGGAGGCTCGACTGCCTCCTCCTATTCCTCCTCCTCTTCCTCTTTAGAGCCAGCATCTTCATCACCCTCATCGCCGTCCGACTCCCACTCCTCCTGGCTTTCGCCCCCGCTTCCTTCTTCTTCTTTAGTCGGTTCTTGAGCCCTGTTGGGCATCGAGTACATCTCGGTAGTGATCTGGAAGACAACAAACAAAATTTCAGTCGACCGGATTGTAACAAAGTGGAATGAAGAAAACAAGAGGCACAACCAGAAGAATGTGGTCAAACCTTGTCTGGTTCGTAAGACTGGTCGAGTGGCGGGATCCTCCTGGCTCCACGAGGATTGTCCCTGTTCCCTGTGATGGCGATCATCCACCTCTCCAAAGTGACATCATCGACCTCCTCTGGGTGGACCCGAGAGGTGTCTTCGGGACCAGAGTACAACCACATCGGGTGCCCCCGATACTGAAGTGGCTGAATGCGCCGTCGAAGGAAAACCTCTAGAAGATCCATGCCTGTCACTCCGTCTCGAATGAGCTGGACCACGCGCTCCATCAACATCCTAACCTGAGCCTTCTCCTCCGGGAGAACCTTCAGAGAAGATGGATTGTTCACTCGGTCCATGGAGAATGGTGGGAGGCCAGTCGACTGTCCTGGCGTCGACTGGTCTTGGCAGTAGAACCAGGTCGACTGCCACCCTTGAACTGACTCGGGAAGAGTCATGGCTGGAAAGGCACTCTTACTCCTCATCTAAACCCCGAGACCCCCGCACATTTGGATAACTTGGGTTCTCTCATCATTCAGGCTAGCCTTTTTCACCGTGTGGGAGCGACAGGTGAAAATGTGTTTGAAGAGGCCCCAGTGCGGCCGGCAACCCAAGAAGTTTTCGCACAAAGACACGAAAGCGGCGAGGTAGGAAATGGAATTGGGCGTGAAGTAATGGAGTTGTGCACCAAAAAAGTTCAGAAACCCCCGGAAGAAAAGATTTGGTGGCAGAGAAAACCGCGATCTATGTGGGTGGCTAAAAGGACGCACTCACCCTCCTGAGGCTGCGGGTGCCACTCCTTCCCCGAAAGCCTCGATGACCCATGGGGGATCAGTCCCTCGTTGGCCTGGTCGTCGAGATCCTTCTGCGTGATGGTCGAGCGGATCCAATCTCCTTGGATCCAGCCTTGCGGCAGGCCGGACCGCGACGAGGATCCGCCCCGACTGGGCGCTCTTCCCTTCGCCTTCGCCGTTGCCTTCTTTGCCCGCTCCAAAGCCGCCGTCTTTTCGTTCACCATCGTCGTCGGCAAGGCGCGCAAGGAGCAGCGGGGCGGAGGCAGAAGCAAACGCAGCGGGCGGATTCTGGGAGGGAGAAGAGATTGGGGGTGCACTATTTGAAAAACCACCGTCCGGCGCGTTATATGAAGTCTCTTCCGAGTGACTGACTGGTAGGCCTGGGCGATCCTGTCAAATCCCGCAACAGTCGCGCGCGTGATACATGCGAAAAAGGTGGTGCAGAAATCGAGGCGTCCCTGCCTTATCCCATCCGAGTACTGCGACTTCCTCCGTCCCACTCGCTTCCCAAAAATTCAGATCCCACTAAATCCGCGGACAGCAGGGCAACTTGTCAGACCGAAGATTTCCTCTGATGTGTCGCTCGGAGATCTCCAAGTATAGAAAAGTCACTCATCCTATATCTAGAATGGATCAAGGCAACTGAAAAAGAAGTTGATGCCGTCACCTACGGTCATTTGATACAGAACAATACATACTCATAACATAGAAAGAGGAGTCAGAAGAATTCTCAACTCCTTCCTCACTCAAACCTCGATCCATTCGGGGGCTAATGATGAAGCCATGTACCTAGGGTAGGGTCATGGACCTGTCCAAAATACCCTCCCCAAGGACATCTCTAGAAGAAACTACCTTTCAGTCAAACTAGAAGGATTCCACTCGACGGACTCGAAGACAGTCGACCATGGAGACTCACTCGACCACCAAAAACACCTAAGGGCACTCTACGTCCAAACGGTCCGTTATTAAGTAGTCTTTATGGTCATGATGACACTTTATGTAAGGCGTTACCAGTAATGTCTGGCCTTTATGTACATTGAACTCTCTGCTGCGTGGGCTGGCTAGGGTCCTGGCGCACTCTATATAAGCCACCCCCTCCACAGGAAGAAGGGTTCGCACCCCTGTAACTCTTACACATATAATCCAGTCGACCGCCTCCGGGCACCGAGAAGTAGGGTTGTTACTTCCTCCGAGAAGGGCCTGAACTCGTAAAACTCTTGTGTGCACAACTACTCCATAGCTAGGATCTTGCCTCTCCTTAGTAGCCCCCTACACTACTGTGAGACTTAGAAACACGACAAGAGGGAGCGGCTACGAGAGGAGGCCCGGTTGCGTGAGCAAGTGATGGTGAGATGGTGTTGTTGTTCATCGAGTTGCTCCCGACGAAACTGGGCAACGGGAAATCATGTACCGTCTTGTCTGGATTTTCCTTCGTCGAGTTGATGATAACTGGAACCAAGTTAGTAGCGAAATCATTTCTGCAGGCAGTTACAGCTGCATTGACTGCCTGCTGTAGCAACTCATATTTGTCCTCGGCTGCTTTTTTCGTGTCCTCAGCTGCTTTTTTCTCGACCGCAAGCTTCACCTTCGCGTCGATGTCCGCCTGACTAAACTTCTTTTTCTGCTTCTTGGCTTCCGGGCCCTTGTTGTAAAACACCTTCCACATGGCGCCGTCTCTAGCGCCGTGCACACGACCATATTGCGGCCGCTGGCCCAAAGGGGGTCCCTTAAGTTCGTTCAAGGCCCGGTTGAGAGGGGTGTCCCACTTTGCCCTCATCGGAGAAGTACGGCATTCGGCTGGAATCTGGTGTTGCTTCTCCAGTAGTCTAATCAATTTCCTCGTGATCTCGTCCGTGTAAAAAACCTTTTTCTCCTTGTCCCACTTGTAGCGGGCCCTGATGAAGTCACGCTCCAAGGGGTTGGTGAACTTCGCGAAGGGGTCTGGGAGACCTGCGGCTTCACGTTCCGCATCCTCCTTATCCCATATGGGCCTTTTACCGAGGTAGCCATGGCTTCCGAGGCGATGCTTCCTCGTGTTCCTTTGCTGAAGGCTCTTGAATTTCGCAGCCCTAGCCTTGGCTGCCTCGGTAGCGCAAGTGTCCTTGAACTTTTCAAACTCCTCTTCTGTAAGTGTCAGATTTTCCTCCAGAATCTTAGACATGGGTTCATCAGCCTTAATAGCTCGTTTCACCCTCCCTTTCTAGGAGGCCAAATCATTGCTGAACATGCCCATGGCATGATTGTTAATCTTTTTCATCTTCGGATCATCCCACGGTTGTTCCATGTTATCATCCCGGTCGGGGAATTGAATCTCTTGTGCAACTTCGATAGGAGCAACTGCATCAAATGTTCTTTACTCCTTAAGTCATCGTCGCTGATGCTCGCGCATTCCCGTAGGATGCATCCTACTTGGTTCCCATAGCACTTGCGAGGTTCTTCCGGCTCTAACGGCTCAAACTTGCCAGGTGCCACCTTTGTGATCACAAGTCGTCCAATCCCTAGTTTGTTAGGTTTTCGTATCCTCTGCTTCTTATGCTTCCTCTTTTCGGTAGCGGCATCAGGGCCGGTACCTTCCCTGCTGGTATCTTCCCCGCCGGTACCTTCCCCACTTGTCTCGGCGCCGCTATCGGTGCCGGCACCGTCGGTGTCGATGTCGGCGTCAGTACCATCATCGAGGCCGACCTGCAAACCTTGCTTAGCAATCAAATAGTCGAGGTACTCTTGTTCACCCTCATAATCCATCTCGTCTACATCTTGGTCAGAAGGCCCAGTTTCTTTGTTGTTCGACATGTTTCCTATGATTAAGTGTCCTCATTAATTTCTAAAAGTATGAATAAATGAGAAATGACATAAAAAGAAATCTATGTGCCAGCACTCGATATGCCAAATATGTAGCACAAATCATGCCTTTATTCACGGGAAATTTCGACATGACCTTTGCTAAAAAATGGACATATCGAGCGCCTGAAATTCACCGGAACAGAAATGAATCAACATTCCGGCGTAACATAGGCCACTTGTCGGTGTACTAGAATAGGGGTACCCTAGTATCCCGAACTTGTGCACGGGCAGTTGCAGCGCCCCGCGGCAAGGCTTGTCGGGTGACCGCCAAGGTCCTCCATGGTTCCTTTGGAGCCATTCAAGAACAAAGTATTCAAGACAAGGCCCCGGCAAGAGGAGCTTGCCAGGAAGACCAACCAAGGCATATCAGGGCCCGGTGAGCGACAAGCTTCCGGACCCGACAAGACAACGGCCGCGGCAAGTCGCTTGCCGTGGCAGGCGGCCACTCTGCGCTCACGCTCCAGCACATCCACCAACGTGTCGCTCTGGGGGCCTCTCCAGGCGTGCGTGGCGGAAGGCTGTGCAGCCAGCGGTGCGCAGTGGCATGCGAAGCTGACAAGACTGCCATCGTGGCAAGCGGTGGCGTCCCTGACGGTACCTTTTTGCACTGTTTGGGCGATGCAGACGGACATTTAATGCCCTTGTCCCCTACCGTCAGGGTTAGGTAGGGTGCACTGTACAAGTAACTGTACCAACCACCTCTCTTTTTACACTTCTACCCTTCTCTGCGTTGCCACCTGTCGGTGACCCCTTTAGCATATAAAAGGAGGCCCATGCGCAACGTAGAAGGGGTTCGGCTCATTCAGAAGCCAGAAAAACACTTAGCTCTCTCGAGCAAAAACACAATACAATCAGACAAGCAGCAGTAGGAGTGTTATCTCTCCGGAGAGCTCCGAAGCTGGGTAAACTGCTCGTGTGTTTCGCCTCGATCTGCTCTTCGTGCGACCTCCGCCCCCCGCCGAACTGAAAGGGGCCACGGTCCGCCGGCCCCATAGGTGTTCGTGGATCAGTTTCCCCGACATATTTGGCGCGCCAGGTAGGGGGCGTCGAGATTGCGTGAACCTGATCCGGCGTTCACACGAGCTAGATCTTCATTTTCTTCATCAACATGCCACCGAAGAAGAAGGCTTCGGGGGCAGCTGTTCCGTCCACGTCGATCCCACCGCCACCGGAGCAAACGGGTGGTGGGGTAGACGTCGGCGGAAGGACGGACGTCGACGAGGAAGCTCACGACGCTGCCAGGTCCAAGGGCAAGGCGGCGCAGACCTCGACGTCCGCGCTTGTTCCGCGCCCATCTCAGGAGGCGCAGGAACGACAGCGTCATGGTACTCGCAGTACCATACGTTTGTTGGGCCAAGATCAAGCTGGTGGATCCCGGGGCGCGCAAGACCAGCATGCACGCCAACGTGCCAGCACGAGCGAGACATGGTCGCCCGGACGGGAAAATGCTCCTTCTAACATAGTTAGAAGTTCGAGCATATCCCACTCCTCGCGCCGTCCGCCACTGCCACCCACCACTCCGGCAGAAGCTTTGGCGCGAGCTCAACTGCTCCTGGATTACCCTCCAACGTCGGACAAGATCGACGAATGGAGGGCCACCATTCAGAGTCTCATCGGCTACGCCTACGGCGACACTCCGCGGCAGCCGAGCGCATCGCTGCCGCGGTAGGGTTGCCAGGCGCGAGCCGGTGGCGACGAAACTGGTGGGGGTGCAACAACCATGCAATCACCACCCCGAAGGCCAAGATCGCCGGCTCGCCGGATCCACCTCGACAACGACTCCACCACCTCGTTAGATCCACGAGCTCGTCGCGATCAGCACCAAGTTCTTCACGATCGACAGCAAGAAGACGCTCGTACTCGCATCGAGCGCCGAAGAGAAGCGCGACGTCAATCCGACAAGCGCGTTGGGCCCTTTGTCGACATGCATGCGCCAGGGGAACCAGGCGACTTGCCGTACACGGTAGGTTGCCCTGCGTTCACTCGTGAGCTGCGGCAAGTCCAGTGGCCCAGCACGAAGAACTTCAAGCCAGACGTACCGGAGAAGTACGACCGCAAGACGCATCCGTTGGAGTTCCTCAGCATCTACACCATTGCGGTGCAGGCTGCCGGGGGACGGGACGACAAGATCCTTGCCAACTACTTCCTGCTGGTGCTCAAGCCCAACGTTAGATCCTGGCTCATGCACTTGCCGGACAACTCTATATCCTCTTGGGCCGATCTATGCCATCAGTTTGTCGGCACCTTCACAGGCGGCCACAAGCCTCATGGCCAAGAGAGTGTCCTTCATCTGCTCGCCCAGAAGGAAGGAGAGCCCCTGCACAAGTACATTCAGAGATTCAGCAGTGTACAGCACAACATCCCAGATGTCCACCCTGCCGCGGTGATCAGCGCGTTCCACCAGAACGTGGGAAACCGCAGGATGCGGGAGGAAATGGCGATGTGCAAGATCAGAGACGTCAGTGAGCTATATGCCCTGGCCGACAAGTGCGCACGTGCTGAGGAAGGGAGGAGACTCCCCGGAGAGAATATAGGAGCAGGAGGGTCTGACAGTGAGGATGCTGCCCCGACAAAGAAAAATCGGCGGCGGAACAACAGGAAGAAGAAAGGAAAAGAAGTGCTGGTCGTTGAGCAGTCCGGCAAGACGCCCAAAGCTGGCAGCTCCGGCAAGGAGGTTGCCGCCGAGGTGGCAGTTGCCGACAAACAGGACGGTACCAACAAGCAGTATTGCAAGATCCACCGCACCAAGGGCGACGATCTCCAGAGCTGCAAGAAGGTCGAGCAGCTTGTTGAGCAACAGAAAGCTGAATACGAGCGGCGCGACAAGGAGAAAGGCCCAGGAAGGTGCTGGAGGATCCGGCAAGAAACGTCCCGGCCGAGGAGGACGCCGCGGCAAGGCCAAGCAGCGGCAAGGAGACAGACCTCCTCGTGGCCGCGACAAGGATGAAGATGACGATGACGATGAAGACATGGATGATGAGGAGACTGATGAGCAGGAGTTCCAGAAAGCCACAGAGGTCCTCTGCGTTGACGGTGGTGCTTCTCTGCATACTTCACACCGCCAGCTCAAGCAATGGGTGCGGGAAGTTAACGCAGCAGAACCACCCGTCGAGTCATGCAAGCCTCTGAAATGGTCCAGCACGCCTATCATCTTTGATATTGAGGACCACCCTGATCGCATCACTACGGTCGGGTGCTTGCCGATGTTGGTTTCACCAACTATCCGCAACCTCAAGGTCACTAAGATGTTAGTTGACGGCGGGGCCGGCCTAAACCTGATCTCCTCCACGGTGCTCCAGAAACTCCAGATCCCTGACAGCGAGCTCGAAGAAACCGGCACATTTCAAGGAATCAACCCGGGAAGGAGCAAGCCGAAGGGAAAGATCACGTTGCTGGTAACATTTGGCAGCGAGTTGAACTTCAGGACTGAGAGGGTCACATTTTGACGTTGCTGATTTTCCATTGCCTTACAATGGAATCCTTGGCCGTCCAGCACTCGCCAATTCATGGCAGCCTCTCACTATGCTTACAACGTACTGAAGATGCCAGGCCCAATAAGTGTCATCTCTGTCCCTGGCGACAAGAAGATGCCCTTATCTGCGCCGACAAGATCTACCGGGAAGCAGCAGCCGTAGCAGATCGCAAATCACTTGCCGCTGAAGCTCCCGGGGGAAGAAGAAGACCAAGTCCGGCAAGAGCTCTGATGCCCACTCCGACAAGCGCACCTCTTCGGAGTGCTGTGCTACCATCGAGGACACACCATCGAGCTCCACCGGCAAGTGTAAGAAGGCAATGGCAGCTCCACCTGAGACCAAGAAGGTGTCCACCAAGGAGGACGGCACTGGTGGTACCTTCACCATCAGTGCCACTCTCGACCCCAAATAGGAAAGGCCGCTCGTTGCTTTCCTGCGGGCGAATGTCGACGTGTTTGCATGGCAACCGTCTGACATCCCTGGTGTTCCCAGGAAAGTAATTGAGAACCACCTTGCTGTCTGTCCTCATGCGCAGCCCGTCAAGCAGAAAGTCTGGAAACAGGCAGTGGAGCGCCAAGAATTCATCGCAGAAGAAATCAAGAAGTTGGAAGCAGCAGGCCTTGTCAGAGGAGTGCTCCATCCTACGTGGTTGGCCAATCCTGTAGTTGTGCGCAAGGCTAACGGAAAATGGAGGCTTTGTATCAACTTCACTGATGTCAATAAAGCTTGTCCCAAAGACCCATTTCCCTTGCCGCGCATCAATCAGATTGTTGACTCCACGGCCGGATGTGATTTGCTTTCATTTCTTGATGCATACTCAGGATACCATCAGATCTTCATGGCAGAAGAGGATGAGGAGAAGACCGCATTCATCACCCCATGTGGCACGTACTGTTTCGTACGGATGCCTTTCGGTTTGAAGAATGCTGGTTCAACATTTGCAAGGGTAGTCCACCATGCTTTTGAGCCACAGATGCATAGAAATGTGGAAGCCTACATGGATGACATAGTGGTCAAGAGCAAGGACAGGGCGACCCTGATTCAAGATTTAGACGAGACATTTGCAAATCTGTGCAAGATCAACCTCAAGCTTAACCCTGAGAAGTGCGTGTTTGGAGTCCCTTCCGGCAAGCTTCTCGGGTTCTTTGTGTCTCAGCGGGGAATTGAAGCCAATCCCGACAAGATCAAGGCCATTGAGCAGATCGAAGCACCAAAGCGCGTCAAGGATGTACGAAGACTTGCCGGTTGCGTGGCTGCTCTCAGCAGGTTTATCTCTAGATCTGCTGAGCGCGCCCTGCCATTTTTCAAAATATTGAAAAAGGCAGGTCCAATGAAATGGACTCCGGAGGCGGAGGCTGCGCTGTAGGACTTGAAGAGATACATGTCCTCCACTCCAACACTTGTCGCACCTAGGCCACAAGAGAAGTTGCTGCTATATATAGCGGCAACCAATCAAGTGGTTAGTGCTGCGTTAGTGGCGGAGAGGGAGGCGGATGATGAGCCGGCAACCATGGCAGATGCATCCAAAGACAAGCAGGGGCTTCGCCGACAAGCTCTGGTCCCAACAAGGATGGATCTGCGCAGGAGCATGACAAGGTGCAGAAGAGAATGGTGCAGCGCCCAGTTTATTTTGTCAGTTCCCTTCTGCAGGGGGCTAGGTCAAGGTACTCTGGTGTGCAGAAATTGATTTTCGGCCTCCTCATGGCCTCGAGAAAGCTGCGCCATTACTTCCAAGCACATGAGATCACAGTTGTCACTCGCTTTCCGTTGAAGAGGATACTGCAAAATCCAGGAGCAACAGGCAGGATTGTCGAGTGGGCATTAGAACTGTCAAGCTTTGGCCTCAAGTTTGAAAGTACTTCAACTATCCAAAGAAGAGCATTGGCAGAATTCTAGCAGAGTGGACGCCGACACAATATGAAGAAATTCCGGAGACGAGCATCCCCGTCAAGGAAGCGAGCAAAGAGTGGCTGATGTACTTTGATGGTGCCTTCTCGCTGCAAGGCGCCGGTGCGGGCGTGCTGCTTGTCGCACCCACCGGAGAGCACCTCAAGTACGTAGTCCAGATGCACTTTCCCAAGGAGCAAGCAACCAACAATACTGCAGAGTATGAAGGATTGCTTGCCGGTCTCAGGATCGCAGCGGACCTTGGGGTCAAGAAGCTCATTGTCAGGGACGACTCACAGCTTGTCGTCCGCCAAGTGAACAAGAACTATCAGAGTCCATTGATGGAAGCATATGTTGATGAAGTGAGAAAGCTAGAAGAGCACTTTGACGGCCTACAGATGGAGCATGTTCCGAGAGCTCAGAATGACATCGCTGATGGCCTGTCGAAGCACGCCGCACTAAAGTTACCTGTGGAACCAGGGATCTTTGTGCTCAAGCTGACTCGACCGTCCGTAACACCATCAACTGGATATAACAAGAAGAGGAAGTTGATTTCTAGTGACTATTTTCCGGCAGAGCTCCCTGAAGCCGCCGCCAAGAAGGTCCCCAAGATCAACGCCAAGGATGCTGAGGAGCAGTCTGGTCCGGCAAGCCTTATGGTTTGTTCCGTCGCAGCAGGCGCTACCAACAAGCTTTGCTCCGGCAAGCTTGCCGGGAAACATCAAGCTCCGGCAGAGCCGCAGGTTCTCGCCGTAGAAGCGGGTGTTCCCGCAGTAGCAGATGTGCCTTTAGTCCTTGTTGTCGAGCCACAAGCTCCAGCATGGGCACAGTAGATTGTCCATTTCCTTCAGACAGGAGAACTTCCCGAAGAGCAAGAAGAAGCGGAAAAAGTAGCCCGGCAGTCAAGTATGTACCAGTTTGTCGATAGCATACTGTACAGAAGAAGACTCAACGGTGTGAAATTGAAGTGTATTTGCCGGGAAGACGGACAAAAGCTGTTGGCAGAGATACATGGAGGCATATGTGGTCACCACATTGGCGCAAGAGCACTTGCTGGCAAAGCTTTCGAGCAAGGTTTCTTTTGGCCGACAGCCCTCCAGGATGCAACTGCACAAGTAACCAAGTGTGAAGCGTGCCAGTTTCATTCCAAGCAGATACACCAGCCAGCTCAAGCTCTCCAGACGATCCCTTTGTCCTGGCCATTTTCGGTTTGGGGCCTCGATATCCTCGGCCCCTTCCCCCGAGCTGTCGGGGGCTTTGAGTACTTGTACGTAGCAATCGACAAGTTCACAAAGTGGCCGGAAGTGGAACCAGTGAGGAAGGTGACAGCACAGTCAGCAATCAAGTTCTTCAGGTCGATTGTTTGCCGTTTCGGGATCCCTAACAGGATCATCACCGACAACGGCACGCAATTCACGAGCCGCACCTTCATGCAGTACGTCCAAGATCTTGGCGCCAAGATCTGCTTCGCTTCTGTTGCTCATCCGAGAAGCAATGGTCAAGCGGAGAGGGCAAATGCTGAAGTGCTGCGCGGGCTCAAGACCAGAACTTTCGATAGGCTGCACAAGTGCGGAAGAAACTGGATCGAGGAGCTGCCGGTGGTTCTTTGGTCGATCAGGACGACGCCAAATCGAGCCACTAGCCAGACCCCTTTCGCTCTAGTCTATGGAGCGGAGGCAGTTCTCCCCACGGAACTCGTATACGGGTCACCTCGAGTGTTCGCTTATGATGAGCTTGAGCAAGAGCAGCTGCGACAAGATGATGCGCTGCTCCTTGAGGAAGATCGTCTTCAGGCTGCTGTACGAGCTGCTCGATACCAGCAAGCTTTGCGCCGCTACCATAGCCGCAAAGTTAGAGCCAGAAGCTTCGAGGAAGGCGACCTTGTTCTTCGGCGCGTTCAGTCCGCCAAGAATTCCAACAAGTTGACGCCGAAGTGGGAAGGACCTTATCGGGTGAAATGAGTCACTAAGCCCGGCGCTGTCCGCCTTGAGACCGAAGATGGCATTCCGGTGAGCAACTCCTGGAACATTGAGCATCTTCGTAAGTTTTACCCATAGGGCGCGATTGGCGGAACCTGTTCCGGCAACCACCTTTTTTACAAGTCTTGCCGATGTTGCATGTAATCCTTTGTACAAAGCCGGGCGCAGATCCCGTGCATAAGTAAATCTCATGTGCTCCGCACATCTTGTCAATTACATGCATTATATTCTTTCTTGCACGCGTTATCTGACACTTTGTGCAGCACCTACTCCCGGTAAGCAATAACGAGCCGTAAGGCTCCATATGTTTATTTTCTCTTCTTTATTTTTCTCAACAAAGGAAAGGAAGGTTCCCTCGCACACAAGTTTGCCGGGGGGAAGGAGAAGATGATGGTGTGGGCCAGGCGTCATTCAAGGAAGTTTCGCCTTGCCGGGAAGCAAACGACAGAAAAGCTAAGTTGCCAAAGTTTGAGCAATTAGTTTTAATTTTTAAGTTATCTTCCTCGAACGACCGTGCTTTGTATGGAAAACCTGTGCGCGGAGGAACCAACTCGTAGCTAGTTGCGCCCTTACTTTGTTTCGAGTCCGCTCAACAATTTAAGTGTGCTGCAACTAGTCGCGACAAGGTTTCTTGTCGGAAGCGGCACCGCCAGCAGGCTGCTGACGTCCCGCACTCAGCACTTGCGGCTCGGGTGCCCGCGCCGACAAGTCCCCTAAAAGCGTATTGTAAAAACATACAAAACAGGGAATCTAGTAAAGGAAATAACGTGGCAATCGATACCAGAAATAGAGTTATATTAGAAAATAACTTGTCGCAGCTCTAACAGATTGATCTTATAACATGGCTAGCAGCGTCAAGGAGAAAGAGAAAACGGGCTGCCTAGTCTACGCGATCGCCCTCAACCCTCTTGATCTCGCTCACCTTGTCCACAATGGGTGAGACAAGGGCCTTGAGCGCATCCAGATCGGCATGAGGCGGCAAGGACTTGAGGACGTTGGTGAGGTTGAGGCCTGGGTTGCGGAAGGCCACCTTCATCAGCACCTTCTGGAGAGCCCCCGCGCAAATCCTGCGCGACTCGTCGGCCAGCTGCTTTGGGATCCTTTCCCAGAGTTGCTGGAGTGCCGTCGCCACGCCCTTGAAGAACAGGCTGAGCTTGGCGCTGGGTTGGAGATGCTCGTCGGAAGGATACCCAAAGTCCTCCATCCCCAACTGCGCCAGCTCCTCGTTGATGACTGCGGCGATATTCACCAGACCCTCGGTCCCATGCTCCACCGTCTCCCTAAATGAGTTCTGGGTAAAAGCGATGCTCTCCAGCAGCTCCTTGTCGGCCTTGACCTTCTCCGACAAGGTCACCTCCCGCTCCCTGGCGGCGTCCAGTGTCTGAGTCAACGTGGCCAGCTTCAGCTCGAGATCCGCCTTGGAATCCTTGGCGGCGCTGAGCTCCTTGCTCCTCTCTGCGAGAAGGCACTGCAGCTCGCCATGAGCGGCAGCGTCCTTCTCATGCTCGCGCTTGAGCACGGCAAGCTCCTCGCCACTCGCCTTGAGATCTGCCTCCAGCTGCGCCACCTTCACCTCCAGCTCCTACTTGGCGGCCTCAGCAGCTGCGGCGGTGTCCTTTGTTTCCTTGAGTGCCCCGCCAATCGCTTGCTCGCGCTCGGCAAGCTCCTCCTCGTAGCTGTCAAGGTTGGCCTTCCGCTGCACCAACTCGCCTTCTCGCGCGGACTGCTTCTCGGCAGCAAGCCTTTGTTCCTCCTCAGCTTCGGCCTTCTCGAGAAGGAAGGCTGTACGCTCCTCGGCGAGTCGCTCCAGCTCCTGTGCCAGGGACCGGAGGGCTTCTTGATTGATGCCCCAGAGCTCCTCCGCGGGTTTCTCCATATCGACTCCCACCCTCGCGACAAGCGCTTCCCGGGAAGCCAGCTTGGCTTGTCGTGCGCGGTAGAGTGACAGCAGCTTCCGCAGCAGCTGCTCCTCCTCAGGCTCGCCACTGCTGCTGCTTGGCGCATCGACCAACGACAGCCCGGCGGAGGCGAGCAGCTCCTCATCGAAAGCTTCTCCTTCGACCGGCGCCCTGGAGCTCGACGCCCAGGGAAGCTTGATAAAGATACCGTCGCCGGCCTTCAAGTAGGCGCCGGGCTGGGGCTCTTTGGAGCTTGGCTCCGCGGCAGCGGCGGAGGGATTGACGGTCGGCGTAGCGCCTGGCGCTCCTGCGGCCTCAGGGCCGTCAGTGCGATCGCCCGACCCCTCGCCGGCTTCTGCAGCGGAAGCCTTGGCGGCCTCTTCGCCGGCGGGCTCATCAGCCCCGGCCCCTTCTTCGTTGGCGGCAGCGTCGTCGTTGCTGCCGCGCGCGCCTTCCTCGCTGGCGTCCTCAGTCTCCATTGCCTCCGCAACAGATGGATCTGAAGAACGAAGAAGGGAGAAAAGTCAAGCAAAAATCCAAGAAAGGAAATTCAGAAGAAGAAGAACCCAAGGGAAGTTCTTAGGCAAAAGGGTTACCTGTACTAGGATCTGCGGTCGCGGTCTCAACCGCCGGAGGATCACTGGTGCCATCCCTTGCCGGAGAACTGTCCCTTGCCGGGGAGTTCTCCCTTGCCGGAGAGCACTCCCTTGCCGGGGACTCCTCCCTTGGCGGCGTAGTTGAAGCGGATGGCACTTCGGGGGCGGCTTCCGGGCCCTCCTGGTGAGGCTGTTCTGCTCCTACACAAATCAACAAGCAAGATATCAGTAGAGAAAAGAGCACCCATGCGCACCCGACAGCAGGAAGTAAACTACAAACTTACGTTGGGGGCTGCGCTAGGGGCTGCTTTGGGGAGTGGTTGCAGGGTCCGTCAAGGTGGTCTCAGACACACCCCCTGCTGACACGGTGGGATCATCTTCGATGACAATCACCAGGGCCTTGGCTCTTTTCGCCGCTCTCTGGGCCAGCGTCCTGAAAAGGAATGGATTCAGATCGAAGCAAGTCAGATACAAGACAAGATAGCAATAATTGAAGAACAACGAGGACACAAAGAAACTTACTCTTCTTCCTCCTCGTCGGAGCTGAGCGCGAAGAGATTGAAGTCCGGCTCCCCTCTGGTGCGGCGAGGCGGAGGAGTAGGATCCCTTGCCCGCTTGGCAGGGGCGGTGGCGGTGGACCGGGAAGATCCCGCTCCAGTTGCCGCAGCAGCGTGAGGCGCTCCCGCGGCAACATTGCTTGCCGCGGTAGAGCGTGTCGCACGGCTCGGCGGCTGTTGGTCCGTTTGCCGCCCCGCTACGTCCCCGGCCCTGTGGAGCCGCCTCCTTGCCGGGGCCGGGGGCTCCACCTGCGGTAGGCTGTCTGAAGGCTCGGGCTCTTCCTTGCCGGCCTCGCTCGGCTCAGCCTCAGGGCCAGCAAGATCTTCCTCGCCGGCAAACTCCTCACGCTCGGCAAGGCTTGCCGCCTCTGCCGCCTCTGCCTCCTCTACGGTAAACCCGAACGCGCCCGCGGTAGCTGCTGCCGCAGCCTCCTCCGTCCTGGTGGCGATGCGCTGCAGCTCCGCGTCGGTGGTGTCGCGGGTGAGGCTCTTCTGCTCGTCGGCGCGGACCGGCACTTCTTCGAAGTTGACGAAGAACGGCCGCATGATGTCATCCGCAGGCTCTTGCCAAGTTGGAACGATTCCGTGAGAATCGCACAACGACATCATGGCGCGGATCTGGTCAAGCGATGAATTATTGCACAATGGAACAACGCTCCTCGGCAAAACGAATGGGTGCTGGGGGTCACGTTTGAAAAGCTCCAGAAGCATTGCATCCAACTCCAGGATGGTGAAGTTGAAGTTGAGACCCGGACGCAGCCACATTATATCCGCCGAGTTCTTGAACTCCCAGGCGGGTCTCCCCCTCTCCTGCAGGGGGGGGCGATGCAGCGGCGAAGGAAGTCTGTGCCAACAGCGCCTACAGTGAGCCCGGCAAGCCTGAGGCGAAGGATCTGGGTGACGGCGATCTTCAATCTGTCTTCTTCCGGGGCCACGTTGCTCCAATCGTTGCCGCGCACGATTGGGGCTTGGCGCAGGGCAGTGAACGGCTGCGGGTTCTCCTTGATGATCCAGCACCACTCCGCTCTCCACTCCTCCCATTTGCTGCGAATCTCACCCTCCAGATACGCTTCCTTCTTGCCGACTCTTGAGATCCAGGCGGTCCCTCCGGCAAGCGGCTCTCCTCTCTCGACCCGAGGCATGAAGAAGTGGCGGAAAAGGGCTACATTGGGGTGGACTCCGACAAAGTTTTCGCACAAATGTGCGAAAACTGCCATGGTCAGAACGGCGTTGGGGGGGAAATCAAGGAGGCGGAGCCCGTAGGTGTTCATTATGTCGCAGAAGAACTCCGAGAAGGGCGGGCAGAGCCCGCAATAGAAGAACAGCGCGAAGAATGGGTACCCGTTTGGAGCCAGTTCCGAAGCGGCGGCCGGGAGTACCCTCGTGCGCGGATGCGCTCGCGTCTCCATCGACCAGAAGAGGTAGTAGTACTCCCTCAGCTCCTGTGCACCGAGCTGAGGAGAGAAGATCGCCCGCTCCTTCCGCAGCGCCGCGAGCCGCTGCGCCTCGGCCGACTTCACGCCCTTCCCCTTGTGGGCTTTCGGAGCCATGGCGGAGGTGGTGGGGGAGGTCGACGGCATTGGTGATGCTGGTGGCAATGGGGGGCGCAGCGCTGCTCTCTCTCGGCTTCGAGAAGAAGGGTGGAGCGGCGGAGGTCTGCGAAGATGGAGTAGTAGCAACCAGCGCGGGGGGGGGGGAATGAACTACCCCTGTTTCCCCTGCTTATAAAGAGGGAGGGGGCGGACATTTCGCCCTTCCGAATAAAGAATCCAACCACGACTCTCCCACGACGCTGCATTTGACGCGTGACGTTAGGGAGGGCG
The DNA here is from genome assembly GCF_018294505.1 of Triticum aestivum. Lineage (NCBI taxonomy): Eukaryota > Viridiplantae > Streptophyta > Magnoliopsida > Poales > Poaceae > Triticum > Triticum aestivum. The sequence goes on from NC_057795.1 coordinate 660,727,899, forward strand.
CGGTGGATACGGAGTCAGATACGGCGTAAGCCAGGCCGCGTGTGCCCGTGCCCTGTTTTGGGCCTGGCCCAACAGCGCTCGGCACCGTGTATGGCCCAGGCCCGGGGGCTCCTGTCGCTGTACTAGAATAGGGGTACCCTAGTATCCCGAACTTGTGCACGGGCAGTTGCAGCGCCCCGCGGCAAGGCTTGCCGGGCGACCGCCAAGGTCCTCCATGGTTCCTTTGGAGCCATTCAAGAACAAAGTATTCAAGACAAGGCCCCGGCAAGAGGAGCTTGCTGGGAAGGCCAACCAAGGAATCCCAAGGAGCTTGCCGCGATGCGCCACGCGTCCTGGCAAGGCGACAAGGCCCCGGCAAGAGGAGCTTGCCGGGAAGACCAACCAAGGCATATCAGGGCCCGGTGAGCGACAAGCTTCCGGACCCGACAAGATAACGACCGCGGCAAGGCGCTTGCCACGGCAGGCGGCCACTCTGCGCCCACGCTCCAGCGCATCCACCAACGTGTCACTCTGGGGGCCTCTCCAGGCGCGCGTGGCGGAAGGCTATGCAGCCAGCGGTGCGCAGTGGCATGCGAAGCTGACAAGACTGCCATCATGGCGAGCGGTGGCGTCCCTGACGGTAGCTTTCTGCACTGTTTGGGCGACGCAGACAGGCATTTAATGCCCTTGTCCCCTGCCGTCAGGGTTAGGTAGGGTGCACTGTACAAGTAACTGTACCAACCACCTCTCTTTTTACACTTCTACCCTTCTCTGCGTTGCCACCTGTCGGTGACCCCTTTAGCCTATAAAAGGAGGCCCATGCGCAACGTAGAAGGGGTTCGGCTCATTCGGAAGCCAGAAAAACACTTATCTCTCTCGAGCAAAAACACAATACAATCAGACAAGCAGCAGTAGGAGTGTTATCTCTCCGGAGAGCTCCGAAGCTGGGTAAACTGCTCGTGTGTTTCGCCTCGATCTGCTCTTCGTGCGACCTCCGCCCCCCGCCGAACCGAAAGGGGCCACGGTCCGCCGGCCCCATAGGTGTTCGTGGATCAGTTTCCCCGACACCACTCGGATCATTTTCCAAACATGACATGTCCAAAACATGACATATCCACATATCACATGTCCAGTTCAAATTTGCATATAAATTCAGCTAATTTTGAAACCTAGCTAAATTCATAACTAAATAGATAACCTAATTAACATACTGCCCTAACTAAAACCTAAGTAAATTAACCGAAGAACCCTAGCAGAGAGAGAGGGGGGGGGTTTATAGAGGGTGCAGGGGCGAGGAGGCAGGCCCGACGACGGCCGAGGTTGGGAGGGGAGGAAGCAGAGGAGGGAGGCGAGGGCCGATGGGTCGGGGGCGAGCGCACCGGGGTTGGGGGAGAGCGCCGGCGCTAGGGTCGGGGGCGAGGGCCGGGTCGAGGGCGAGCGCCGGGGTCGGGGTCGGCGGCGAGCACCGGGGTCGGGGGCAAGCGCCGGCGCCGGGGTCGGGGGCGAGCGACAGGGGAAGAGAGAGTGGGGATTTGGGGGGGAAAGGCGGGATGAAGCAGGGATAGTGAGAATTTTGGGTTAAGTGGACGTAGCAGCAACGCGTTTGGACAAAACGCGCTGCTATTACCATCAGTAGCTGTAGCGCTTTATATGAAATGTGCTACTACTACCTTCAGTAGCTGTAGCGGTTTATACGAAATGCGCTACTACTACCGCCAGTTTTCCTGGTTGTTTTGGCCCTTGAATAAGCGTGCTCATGTGAATGTACTTCGATTTCATGCACAACCAGGGGGGAGGTTGTACATCCATACAAACACAGGCCATGTGCTATGGTTGGTGTTCTGGTTTCCAAACGGATTCATGCCATCGGTACACACGCCGAGCACAATGTTCCTTGCATCACATTCAAAATACCGATAGAAGCTGTTCAACGCTCTCCACTGGCTTCCATCCTTCACATGTCTCAGCTTCGGATCATCTCCATCGTCTGGCTTCTTCCTCTCCGCGTGCCAGCGCATTAGCTTTGCTTCCTTGGGATCTACAAAATACCTCTGGAGACAGGGAGTGATCGGTAAGTACCATACACCTTTCTGGGGACATTTCTTCCCGGCCTTCTTGTATCGAGAAGCATTGCACACCAGACAGCTTGTTTTTTCCGCGTGCTCCTTCCGATAAATTATGCAATCGTTGATGCATGCATGGTATCTAACGTGTGGCAGATCAAGAGGGCACACGATCTTCTTGGTCTCATCAACACTAGTAGGACATAAATTACCCGCGGGAAGAACATCCTTTAGGTACTTGAGATGCTCATCGAGGCTAGTGTCAGTCCATTTGTTTTTAGCCTTCATCTTTAGGAGTTGGAGCGTGAAACTCAAGCGAGTCACCTCAGGATTGCAACCATCATACAATGGAGTGTTCGAGTCTACCACCAGTTGCTCCAGCTTAGCCTCCTCTCTAGAAGTAGCTCTCTCAGTACTCGTCTCCTTGCGAAGCAATGCTTGAACATGAGGGTCCCGCAAGATTGAACTTAGTACCGACGAAATCTGCTACGTGGAGTCCATGTCGTTCTCTCCGCCGCCATGTCCGGCCCCTTCTCCTCCGCCATGTCTGGCCCCTTCTCCGCCGCAATGTCCGGCCTCTTCCCCGCCGCCATTATCGATCATCTCTTCGTCTTGCCCCGTGTCATCATTGCCTGCCCCATCGGCATCCTCAACATCGTCATCCTCATCTTCAGTTATCCACCGAGTATAGCCATCCATGAAACAGTCATGAGCAGGTGCGCTTCGACACGACCATCGTCATAGGGGTCGAGCCAAACTATTCCTTTGCATTTTCGACACGGACATAAAACCTCTGTCAGGTTATTTTCTTTCATGTCCTGCACCGCCGACCGCAACCACCTGTCCACCATCGTTCCACTGACACTACTAGGAAAAGGGCTATAGATAGGATTGATACTAATGGTGCACCTGGTAAGCAGTGCGCCACTACTATATGCTAATGGCGCACCGGTCGGAGGTGCACCATTAGTGTGGAAGACACTAATGGTGCACCAGGCACACGGTGCGCCACTAATATTGATTTTTTTTCCATTTTTCCATACACTCTAATGGCGCATGGTGCCAAAGTGCGCCATTACTAGTTCTACCAAGTAATGGCGCACCTTGTAAGCAGTGCGTCATTAGTATATAATTTTTTTTACTTTTTTGCAAAACTGCTAATGCCGCACCGTGTATATTTTCATGGACACTTTTTGATCTTGATCTCGATCCCACCCACACCCTCCCCCGCTAGCTCCACTGCCGCCGCCGACCCACCGCAACCCTCCCCCGCTCCACCGCCGCCGACGAGCACCCGGCCCCCCCGCACCCTCCCCCGCTCCACCGCCACCAACGGGCATCCCCCGCAGCCTCCCCCGGACATGGCGGCGGAGAAGGGGCCGGACATGGCGGGGGAGAAGGGGCCGGACATCCTCAACATCGTCATCCTCATCTTCAGTTATCCACCGAGTATAGCCATCCATGAAACAGTCATGAGCAGGTGCGCTTCGACACGACCATCGTCATAGGGGTCGAGCCAAACTATTCCTTTGCATTTTCGACACGGACATAAAACCTCTGTCAGGTTATTTTCTTTCATGTCCTGCACCGCCGACCGCAACCACCTGTCCACCATCGTTCCACTGACACTACTAGGAAAAGGGCTATAGATAGGATTGATACTAATGGCGCACCTGGTAAGCAGTGCGCCACTACTATATACTAATGGCGCACCGGTCGGAGGTGCGCCATTAGTGTGGAAGACACTAATGGCGCACCAGGCACACGGTGCGCCACTAGTATTGATTTTTTTTTGCATTTTTCCATACACTCTAATGGCGCATGGTGCCAAAGTGCGCCATTACTAGTTCTACCAAGTAATGGCGCACCTTGTAAGCAGTGCGTCATTAGTATATAATTTTTTTGTACTTTTTTGCAAAACTGCTAATGGCGCACCGTGTATATTTTCATGGACACTTTTTGATCTCGATCTCGATCCTACCCGCACCCTCCCCCGCTAGCTCCACCGCCGCCACCGACCCACCGCAACCCTCCCCCGCTCCACCACCGCCAACGGGCACCCCCCGCACCCTCCCCCGGACATGGCGGCGGATAAGGGGCCGGACATGGCGGAGGAGAAGGGGCCGGACATCCTCAACATCGTCATCCTCATCTTCAGTTATCCACCGAGTATAGCCATCCATGAAACAGTCATGAGCAGGTGCGCTTCGACACGACCATCGTCATAGCGGTCGAGACAAACTATTCCTTTGCATTTTCGACACGGACATAAAACCTCTGTGAGGTTATTTTCTTTCATGTCCTGCACCGCCGACCGCAACCACCTGTCCACCATCGTTCCACTGACACTACTAGGAAAAGGGATAGAGATAGGATTGATACTAATGGCGCACCTGGTAAGCAGTGCGCCACTACTATATACTAATGGCGCACCGGTCGGAGGTGCGCCATTAGTGTGGAAGACACTAATGGCACACTAGGCACACGGTGCGCCACTAGTATTGATTTTTTTCCATTTTTCCATACACTCTAATGGCGCATGGTGCCAAAGTGCGCCATTACTAGTTCTACCAAGTAATGGCGCACCTTGTAAGCAGTGCGTCATTAGTATATAATTTTTTTTTACTTTTTTGCAAAACTGCTAATGGCGCACCGTGTATATTTTCATGGACACTTTTTGATCTCGATCTCGATCCCACCCGCACCCTCCCCCGCTAGCTCCACCGCCGCCGCCGACCCACCGCAACCCTCCCCCGCTCCACCGCCGCCGACGAGCACCCGGCCCCCCCGTACCCTCCCCCGCTCCACCGCCGCCAACGGGCACCCCCCCGCACCCTCCCCCGGACATGGCGGCGGAGAAGGGGCCGGACATCCTCAACATCGTCATCCTCATCTTCAGTTATCCACCGAGTATAGCCATCCATGAAACAGTCATGAGCAGGTGCGCTTCGACACGACCATCGTTATAGGGGTCGAGCCAAACTATTCCTTTGCATTTTCGACACGGACATAAAACCTCTATCAGGTTATTTTCTTTCATGTCCTGCACTGCCGACCGCAACCACCTGTCCACCATCGTTCCACTGACACTACTAGGAAAAGGGCTATAGATAGGATTGATACTAATGGCGCACCTGGTAAGCAGTGCGCCACTACTATATACTAATGGTGCACCGGTCGGAGGTGCGCAATTAGTGTGGAAGACACTAATGGCGCACCACGCACACGGTGCGCCACTAGTATTGATTTTTTTCCATTTTTCCATAGACTCTAATGGTGCATGGTGCCAAAGTGCGCCATTACTAGTTCTACCAAGTAATGGCGCACCTTGTAAGCAGTGCGTCATTAGTATATAATTTTTTTTACTTTTTTGCAAAACTGCTAATGGCGCACCGTGTATATTTTCATGGACACTTTTTGATCTCGATCTCGATCCCACCCGCACCCTCCCCCGCTAGCTCCACCGTCGCCGCCGACTCAACGCAACCCTCCCCCGCTCCACCGCCGCCGACGAGCACCCGGCCCCCGGCACCCTCCCCCGCTCCACCGCCGCCAACGGGCACCTCACGCACCCTCCACCGCTAGCTCCACCGCCGCCGAAGACCCATCGCAACCCTCCCCCGCTCCACCGCCGCCGACGAGCACCCGCCCCCCCGCACCCTCCCCCGCTCCATCGCCGCCAACGGGCACCCCCCTCACCCTCCCCCGCTCCACCGCCGCCGCCGATGATATTTCCAAGTAAAAAATTTGAACATATTTTTTAAAAAATTATTACTGTTTTTATAAAAAAATATTACTGTTATGATTTAAACAAGTTTGAACATATTTAAACACAAATAAATATAAAAACAGCATTTAAATTGCATAAAAAATATTGGGGAGCCTGGGAATCGAACCCAGGACCTCCTGGTGTGTGTGCTGCGTGCTGACCAGTCGGGCTAGTGGGTGGGTTCTGTTGTAGATAGGTTTAGGTTGTAGATAGGGCTAGTGGGCTAGATTAAAACAAAATTATAATGGCGCACCGAGCGCTGGTGCGCCATTAGAATAGTCGTACTTATGGCACACGAGATTGTGGTGCGCCATTAGAATAGTCGTACACTAATTAAATCCCCAATCTCTCTAATCTCTCCCCTGCCTCATTGATCTCACCCGCTGCCCCCAGTGTTCGCCGTCCCCCTCGCCGCCCCCCTCGCCTCCTTCGCCGTCCCCGAGCCGAGCCCCAAAGCTGCGCCCCTGCCCGCCTCCTCCTCTCTTCTCCCGCGACCTCCCCCCTACCCCCTCTCAACCGCCCGTCCCCTCAGCACCGCCCGCCGTCTCCCAGAACCCTAGCTCCACCGGCATCGGGGACGACCACCTCGTCGGCGTCACCAGCCCGCAGGCCCTCAAGCCCCACGCCGTCCTCGGTCTCGCCCTCTCAACCAGCGGCGCCCCTTCCTCCGCCCCTGCAGCGCAGCAGCAGCAGTAAACAGCCAGGTAAGATGATGATGGTTTTCCATGAGGTTATCGAGGAGCTGCCGGCCCGTGTTCATTCTGGTGGGAAGAATGCCGTAGATGATCTTTTTTCGGCCTGCATTGCGCTCCGCTACTATGAACTTTTGAAAGGACCGCGCGACGGAAGCCACTGCAAGCTATTGTGTGTTTCTCTGAATGTTGTGTTTCTTCAGTTCTTTATCCATTCTTCGTTCCTGCTGAATGTCATGCTGATTTAGTTTGTTTTTGTTTTGCGCATCGGTAGGCAAAGCCTAGTGTTTGTTTCAGACATTTACTAAAACTGAACTATGGAAATTTGGATTTCATAGTTACAATTGCAGGAAAAGGTCATATTATGAGTGAAATATATTTAAAATGTCTATTTAGTTCTATTTTCAGATATAACCTTGTAAGTAGAAACATGTATAACTCAAGTAAACCATACATCTAGTTAATATTGCACAGGCAGCAATGTTAAGTCTTACTATGAACCTAGCAATAAAAATGATGAAGCTCCTGTCAATTTTTGACATATCTTAAGTTCTTAACAAGACATGTTTGTCGTCTTTTAGCTAGTGTGATGAGATTTTGGTACCTGTACATTCCTTGTACCAACTTAGGCAAATAATAATTTATTTGTTTTTGTGACAGTTGGTTGAGCACATCTTCTAGCCTCTTGTGAATACATCTGGGACAACGCTTCACATCAGTCAGGTATATACTGCTTCAGTTTTGAGTGAAATCCTCTGCCATAGCCCCTGCCCCAGATGAAGTGAGCTATATATGTGTATGATGATCCTTCTTTCCTAAAAGTGAGATTGCCATATGTAGTTCAGAACTGACCTAGCTAAGGTTGTTTTCCTACTGAATGATGATATTATTATGATGATATTTTCCTACTAATTATAATTTGTACCTGTGTACTAGCACTGTGTCATATTCTTCCATTACAAGTAGTACAAGGCTAGTACTAGTAGTGCTACTCTCTTACTGCCAGTGATAGTCTATCAAGGTCATTAACTCCAACTCAAGTGGGCATAATTCTCTGCAGTAGTATAGCACTTGCAGTAGTATGGCACTTGCAGTAGTGCGGGACAACAGTAGTTTAGTGCAAGTTTCAGTTAATTAGCTGGATTAAAAAAGATGCTTGGTGATCTGCAGGAGTAGGACAAGCAAATCTGCTTGAATATTTGTTTATTCAAAGTAAATGAACATTTTACTGCTAGTGTACTGATAGTGTAATCTAGCTATTGTACTGATATTTCTGTTTCTTTGAACATTTTACTATCAATAAAAATGATGTACTGCTGCTTTCAGTTAATTCAAATTAGCTAAAACCTTTTACTGTCAAATAGTGCTAATGTTTACTCTATGAAATAAACTACTCCATGTCAAATAAACCTTGCTAGGTGAATCTTGTTTGCATTAGGAGTAGTTGCTGGAAATTTACTGAATTTTGTTATGTGCTTTGTGGTGCTAGTTTGCTGGGTTTTGTCTCCGACCATTGTGTCGTGATGAATTTGCAGGTACCCCGAGAGGCCCTTGAGTTTGTCGGAATGTCGATTAACTTCCGTTCCGGCAAATTCGGGTACTCCATATGTCCTATTTTCAGCAAAGGTAATGCTGAAATTTTCCGTGAATTTTAGCATTACTTTGCTAAAAATAGGACATATGGGGTACTTGCGACTAATGCCTGTTATCATGCATGGGTACTAATTGGTCTCTTCTGCTGCTTATCAGAGATGGCGGGAAGCAGCCACCGCCGATCTGCGACACCGCAGTACGAGTTGGATGCTTCCGAGTTCTTCACTATCATACTTGAGGCTTCAGTATCATCCATGACGCAGGTATATAAAACGAGAGATCTCCCCTTCACCCATTTCATTATGATATCTGTTGTTTGCTACATCACTCATTGTTCGAAACTGCAGAGGCTGCCTGACAGTTTTATGAACATGCTGATGGGTGGAGATCCGCCAAATAATGTGAAGCTGCGACAGGCCCGCAGCGGGTTTCGCAGGCAGTGGGCTGTGCAGTTGGTGATCAAGAAGGGCCACATGTACTTGTCTCGTGGGTGGGAGAAGTTCTACCGTGCCTACGACCTACAGCTGGGGTACTTCCTTCTCTTCAGGTACGATGACGATGCCAACATGCTCATCGTGAAGGTGTTCAACAAGACTATGTGTCGCATGCGCTATGCTGCCGATGATGATGCCGGTATGTTCTGCCTCTTCTTATTCCTCTACATTTGGCTTTGTCTCACATCGATTGTCAACGGTCATTGTTGCATTTTGGACAGGTAATGGGAGCAGCAGCAGCGACACTGGCTACAGCCAAAGCAGTAGCGACTATGGCTGTAGCGAAAGCAGCAGCGATTCTGGCTGTAGCAAAAGCAGCAGCGATTCTAGCAGCTGCATAGACAACAAGAAGGATGATCCGGACTGGAGTGCGGGAGGAGAGGAGCAGAGTGAGCATGAGGAGCTGCAGGATGACGATGGGCATCAGGCTGAGGATGACCTAGCGCTGGTGGTGGCTGACCAAGGGCAAGAGATGGTGGTGGCTGACCATGGGTAAGAGATGGAGGTGGCTGAGGATGACCTAGCGATGGTCGTGCCTGAAGGTGGCCTCGCGATGGTGGTGGTGCCTGACAATGACCACACACCGGTGGTGGCGCCGGCGATCCCACAGCTGGGCGACATGACCACGCCAATTGTGGTCGAAGACTACATCCCACTGCCTCCACTTCCTCCACCGCCTCGCCGCTCTAGGCGCATCAGGGAGAGGAAGGAGAAGTAGGAGAAGAACTATGCATGAGAACTGAACTTTGTCAGGTATGTCAGATCTCCTATAGGTTAGCTATCCAAAATGATATATATATATATATATATATATATACTTAGTTACCTATGTTATCTCTAATATGCTTAGTTTCCTATAGGTTAGCTTCATTTTTACCTAAGTTGGCTCTAATATACTAACTTAGAGCTTATATGCTTAGTTTCCTATAGGTTAGCTCCAAAATAACTTATGTTAGCACAAAATGATCAAGTTTACATAATAAGCTTATAGTCTTTTTCTTATTCTTCTTCTTTTCCAAAATGACATAGGTTAGCTTCATTTTTACCTAAGTTGGCTCTAATATACTAACTTAGAGCTTATATGCTTAGTTTCCTATAGGTTAGCTCCAAAATAACTTATGTTAGCACAAAATAATCAAGTTTACATAATAAGCTTATAGTCTTTTTCTTATTCTTCTTCTTTTCCAAAATGACATAGGTTAGCTTCATTTTACCTAAGTTGGCTCTAATATACTAACTAAGAGCTTATATGCTTAGTTTCCTATAGGTTAGCTCCAAAATAACTTATGTTAGCACAAAATGATCAAGTTTACATAATAAGCTTATAGTCTTTTTCTTATTCTTCTTCTTTTCCAAAATGACATAGGTTAGCTTCATTTTACCTAAGTTGGCTCTAATATACTAACTAAGAGCTTATATGCTTAGTTTCCTATAGGTTAGCTCCAAAATAACTTATGTTAGCACAAAATGATCAAGTTTACATAATAAGCTTATAGTCTTTTTCTTATTCTTCTTCTTTTCCAAAATGACATAGGTTAGCTTCATTTTACCTAAGTTACCTAAGTTCTTCTTCTTCTAACTTCTTGTTTATCATTTTGCAGATTTGATTTAATTGACGGAAGCTTGTGTGGATGGAGTGCTTCTTTTCCATTTGTGTTTTTATTTTGTATCAATGTGAAACTTTTGTGAATTGATGGATAACGGTGTTGGATGAACAATGTGAAACTTTTGTAATATGTAACAACGGAACTATGTGTTCGCTATGTATGTATATATGATGAAACTTGTGTGTTGGATATGATTGTTATATGGATGCTTGTTGTATATATATGTGTTGAATATCTCATATGTGAAATAGTGACCTAAGATTAAGAAAAAACAAAAAAAATTAAAAAAATTGTTACTAATGTCGCACTACCATGTGGTGCGCTATAAGTATAGCAGATAATAGTGGCGCACTGTGGGCAATACTAATGGCGCACTAAGTGGTGCGCCATTAGAATACCAGATTCTAATGGCACACCAGTGGTGCGCCATTAGTAAAAAATTCTAGTGGCGTGATACTAATGGCGCACTGGTAATGCGCCATTAGTAGGCAAAACCAGTGCGCCATTAGTAGGCCTTTTCCTAGTAGTGTGCCATCATGAACGTCTGCACGGTAATAATAAAACAAATTGATTATAAAAATGCGTGCATGCATCAAAGTCATACAAAAATTCGGCATGACCTTCCCTAAAAGTAGGACATATATGGATCTAGAGTTTGCCTGGAATTCGCCGAAACAGAAATAAATCGACATTTCGGCAAAACATAGGCAACTCAAAAGCACAATTTGGCGTCAACTCATGCCACACACAAAATTTCCACAAACATATCACACACACATAAACATATTCCCATTTTGCAAAAGCATGAAATTTTCATCACCTCTATCTCGAGATCGAGCACACAGTGGAGATGATGTTGTAGGGAGATCAAAAGTGCACAAAGCTCTTCTTGACAATGATAGATCTAGTTAGGGGGCAAATAGGTCACTTAACTAAATCCTACATCTACCTTGCTACCTAATTTGGGAGGAGACAACTTGAACTAGTGGAGGGGGAAGGAAAAAGAGAAAGGAGATGCATTAATGGAGGTGGTGTAGTTAGGTAGGAGTAATGAAGAGAGAGAAAGGTAGGTAGAAGAGGGAGAGTAATGGGGGAGAAGTGTTGAGGAAGAAGAAGAGTGAGAGTGGGAGGTAGGGGAAAGGGAAGAGAGGAGGGGGAGGGGGCGGTGGGGAAAAGGTGGTGGGTTTGTGCGCATTAGCAGTAGCGCGGGAAGTAAAACGCGTTGCTGATAAGAAAGTAGCAGCAGCGCGCTTTTGGCAGAAGCGCTACTACTAACCGGGATAAAAAGTGTGTCTAATTTGAAAATTAGCAGCAACGACCTCAGAAAAACCACGCTACTCCTATGGCTTTAGCAGTAGCGCGGCTAGCGGTACCGCGCTGCTGCTAAATGGAGTTTGGGGGGCATTGTCGGTCGATATTTGTAGCAGCGCGGGTTACACAGAGCGCACTACTGCTAAACACTTGTGAGTAGCGGGTTTTCCACACCCGCGCCACTGCTAATTAGCAGCAGCGCTCCTTTTTGAGTCGCGCTGCTGCTAAGATTCTGTGTATAGGGTTTTCCCTAGTAGTGACATACACATCATGATGTGATGTGTACATTTACCATGCACACACTTTATTTGGTTTATGTCACTTTTGTGTAGGTACCCATGAATACTTGTCAACCTCGCAATCCCACGAGTTGACAATACGAGCTCTAGAGTAGAACGATGACTTGGGATCCCTTGGAGTGTCTTTCCCACCGCTCTCTTCACGCAAAGACTTCGCGCATTTCTTCTACATGGCTCTCACATGGTTATGGGTTATCATCCATTACATATTATATGCCCATCTTGCCATGTTCACTTTGCATGATATGCTCATTCCTATGCCTTTGCCATGCATCTGTGACCCATGCTTTGCATTACACATGATGATTCACTCTACTACTTGTATGTGTATTTGCAAGCTTGGTGGAGATATCGCTTGTTATTGCCATGTTTGCTTTGTGCCCTATGCCTATGATGATACTATGATCTTGCTTTTATGTTGGTGCTTGCGATATGTCATGTGCATTGCCTATGCCTATTATTTCCTCCCATGACATGATTGCCATGATTTCTTCTAGTATGTTGCATCTTCGCACTACTAGCTTGTGCAACATGATTTCTATGCTTGCTTCATGTAGTGCACCACCCATGATACATACTTGCTCACATCACATGTTTGTTTGCACCAATGTCATTATTTCGCATATGCCATGTCCTTTTGCTTGTCACTTGCTTCACTTGATTGCCTCACACATGATGAACAATTGCTCTTTCCATGTTGAGTGCCACACTATCTTCACCACACCATGTCCAAATTATGCTTGTATTGTCTTGCACTTGACCCATGTGTTTAGACATTGCCTTTCATTTGGTGTTGTGAATGACTCTTATGCCTACCATAGACCGTTCATTGAGAGTCTTATGCATGCTTGCTATGATCTTGAGGTTGATGCTTGTTCTCTTGTCAACCATTTTAGCATCTTTACATCACATTTACATGCTTGTTTCCATGATGTCCCTGCTTGTGCTCAATTTATGTGCTTACATGACATGTTACAATCCCTTGTCACACCACATGCTGTACTTGATGATGACACTTGTTTGGTGAATCACCTCTTGAACGCTTGGTAGCACTTACGCTAACCACATTTGTTTTTCCAAGTGTTTGTTCTCTTTGCTACTTTTGACGGAATCACAAGACGGTGCGGCATTGGAGAGTGCCCATTTCGAGCTTCAACATGATCAGTACTTGCACTACAAAAAAAAAGACACATCTGTGACATTTTGGGCCGAACGAATTTTTTTGATGTCATACTTATGACACTTCTATGACGATAATTATGGCAAAACCCGGTATCATCATAGATGTGGTGGGCTCCTACTTCTATGACAAAAAATCATGACAGAAAATGGGCTTTTCATCCTGGGTGGGCCGGAGACGCAGCTGCATGACATTCTTTGCGCCGTCCATGATGGAAAATCGTGGTAGAAGCGAGGGCGAGGAAAATATCGGGGTGTTCCTGGCTACGGTGGGTGGTCGGGGCCGAGCGAAGCATGGAGGTTTGCGCGTTTCTCTCGTACATGCAAGCGTGTTGGTGCGAGGCGTTGGGCTCTAACTGAATCCGAGCGAGGCGTTCGCCTACTAAACCTGAGTGATTGCCTTGCAGGCTACGTGTTACTGAACCCGAGCGATCGATCGATGGCTGTTAACTGAACCCGATCGACCGATTCCTTTGCTACTGCTGCTAACTGAAGCCGATCGATGCTGCCTCTCCATGAATAGTGAGCGTTGCAGGGGGGTTTGGATGAACAGTTCCCGGTGGGGGTGGATGAACAGGACCCCCGTGGTGTTGCCTCTGGATGAACAGGACCCCGATCGATTGAGCCGGTTGGGGCTGGATCAACAGGACCCTGTGGAGGGCTGGATGAACAGGACGACCCCGTGGAGGGCTGGATGAACAGTAGACAGTGGAGGGGTGGATGAATAGTAGCCCATGGAGGGGTGGTTGAACAGGAGCCCGTGGAGAGGGCTGGTTGAACAGTAGTCGGTGGAGTAGTGCGTGGTGGAGGCTGGATGAACAGGAGCCCATGGATGAACAGTCGCAGGTGGAGGCTGGAGTAGGTCGACAGTGGAGATGACCAGTATCCCGTGGAGTCCCATTTTGCAGTACACCACACCCCTCCCGATGAACAGGACCTCTGTTTCGACCGTAGCGGTCCAACACAAGTCCGTTTCCTCCGTTTTGTGGTACGCCACACCCCTCCCGATCAACAGGACCCCATTTTGACCGTAGGAGGTCCAACACAAGTCCGTTTCATCCGTTTTGCGGTACACCAGACCCCTCCCGATGAACAGGATCCCGTTTTGAACATGGCCAGTTGAACACAAGGCCGTTTACTCCGTTGTGTGGAACGCCAGGCCTTGCTTCCATTGGTTGTTCCGTCCAAGCTGGTTGGCTCCCACGCGTTCTGTTGCCTCCCGATGAACACGACACATTCTGTTGCCTCCCCATGAACACGACGACGATGTTGTTTCTCCGTTCTGACCCAGCCATGTACACGAGCCCTGGCCGTACGTATGTGCGAGTAGGCGTTTGACACCCCGCCCGTATGTATGTACGTGGCCGTATTTTCTTTCTTGCACACTGGCCGATGTACGTACATGTACATACTACATGCGCGCCTCTACTATGGCACGTGCGCGATTCTACATCGACCAGTATGTACATACACGTTCACGACCAGAATGACAACCCTACGTACGCTTCGACCAGGTGGGTCCCGACTTTCAGGCACTTCCTTGCGTGCAAAGATGTAGATGGTGGGTCCCAACAGTCAGGGAGGAATCGTTTTTTTTTGATGCACTTCCTTGCGTGCGAAGATGTAGCTGGTGGGTCCCAGCAGCCAGGGGGAAACGTTTTTTTCGCGAAATAAGGTGGCCCGTTCGGTGGGTCCCCGCTGTCAGGTGGAGGAATAATTATTTTGCGTGTAATAAGGAGGCACTTCCTTGCGGCTGCCATGGACCCAGCTGTCAGCCTCTGCATATACAATACTCTTCCGACGGAAGTCGGTCATTGACCATATTGACCACGCCGCGCAGAGAGCACCACGGCGGTGGACGACGGCGAGGCCTAGGAAGGGGACGATGCGGAGCCAGGGAAGACGCGACAGTGGATGCCCACGCAGAGAGGAGTACGAGGGTTCATTGGTTCGGCTGCGGTGTGAGGCTGCCGTCGCCCTAGAATAACAGGGGGTGTGGGTGAGTGGAGCGATGGCCTGGCCAGCAGTGGGAGTAGTAGGGTGCGGTGAGGCCTCCACTGCAGCACAGCCGGCCACTGGAGGCAGGAGCAGGCGGCACGACCGGCGATGCTTTGGGCGGCTGGAGCAAGAAGACCAGAGGTTGAAAAAGCACGACAACTGTTGGATGGACATCGTACGGTCACTATAGCTAGAATCGTTCATATTGACTAAGTTGACAAAGCCCTTGGTACGCGTCACTTAGTAGTCCCACAGGTCAGCTGCCGAAACGGTGCGCCCTAGATGTCAGGGGGAGGAATCATTTTTTGGGCGGGTGAAGCTAGAATATCCGAGATTGAAGGAGAACCAGGGCATCAGTTGGATGGATATCCAACGGCTACTGCTGCTAAAAACATGTGTTGACTATAAGTTCACAATGCCTTGCATACGTGTCAACTCTCTTTTTTGAGGGGACGCGTCAACTTAGTAAGGCCACAAGTGTGTGGCATAGAACTTATAGCCCATTTGAGATTTGTAAGAATGTGCAGCCCCTCTTTGAATTCTAATGGAATTTACTATAGCCCATTTACAGTTTGTTTTGATGGGATCCAAAATATTTTTATCCCGAAATTTCTAGTCAGATTAAATACAATTTCAATATAAATTTATATTACATAAAAATCCAACAAAACATTGTGCTCGCAACAATTAATGAAATTAAAATTTTCAATATCCAAAAATAATATTTTATAAAGTGTTTGGTGCATTTTTCATAGTTACTGCCCAGTTTTTATAATTACATCCCATTTATTATTTTTCTTAAAGCCCATTTTCTTGTTAAGCCTAATGCGTCTCTCCTAGGAAAGATTTGCAGCCCAGCATGGCGGAGAATAACAACTTGACCTTGCCTAGATATTCCTAAAAAAAGTATAGCTGGGCTAGCCATTTCTAACTTGAAAAATAATAATATCAGGGGTGGATATCTGGCCTGGGCTAGACGGCCCACAGCCCGCCCAGTTAATACCTACAGTGATGTTGTCGTTGTTGTTCAGAGGAGAAAAATTAATACGTGGGCTAAACATCTCTCAATAAAAACTCTACAGTGCTCACACCTCAGAAACACAAATACTGCTCGAGCTGCTTGGTCTCGGCTGTCGGTCGCTCCTTGTGCAATTCTCTTGTTTATTGACTACATAGGTTGACAATGGTGTGGGACCGTGATGTCAACAAACCAGGAGGCAGCAAATTTTTTTATAGTTTTATATAATAAGGAGGCACTTGCGTACGTGAGGCTATGGACCTGGTGGGTCCCCATTGTCATCCTCTCCAAGTAAAGTCATCTCCTCGCCCGCGCGTGCTTTCCGCCCGAAACAGTCAGGACCGCCCGCCCCGCTTCCCGATGCAGGTGATTGCCCCGCCTTCAAACGACACAAGTGTCGTCCGTCCATCCGTCTGCCGCCCACATTAATGATACGCGGTTGCCGAGGCGGCTACTACGGCGCCACACGTCCGTCCATCCGCCACCCACCATTGCTATATAAACTGCTGCGCCGGCCATAGCCACAGTCATCCGCATCCGTTCCATTTCTCCTATCGACACCACTACTACCCACCATGGCTTCCTCGCGCTCCAGCGCTCTTTTGGACAGGCAGACGACGGACCACAAGGAGATGGCAGCCATTGCTGCCGACTAGCTGGCTGGCAGGCAGCCGGAGGATGACGACGTCCCAATGGAGAACATGGTAGTCGACGATCCAGCGCCAACCCCCTCCTTCGCGCCATCCTCGCTGATGCATTGAACCATGACCGTCGGCGAGGCCCGTGCCCAATATATGGACACGGTGAGGCAGAAGCGTGAGGAGCAGTTCTGGGAGGCGCAGGCCGACGCCGCCTACAACCACCATCTCCTCCAGGAGCACCTGCAGGCGGAGGAGCAGATCACCGTGGAGTGGGCGGAGCAGGAGGCGCTGCTCGACTCATATCGCTCCACCCGCGAGGGCCGCCTCAAGCACTGGCGGTACCGCAAGCGGGTGGCGGAGGCTGCGACCACCTACAAAGAGGGCGATGAAGTGGGCGAGGCACTGTTTGGCAAGACCGAGGACGAGGCAGAGGACAATGCCATCTCTGACGAGTCCCTGCTCCGCTGGTGTCAACGAGGCCCTGCTCTGCCGAGGCCCCGTGGCGCCAACAATGAGGCAGAGGACACCCCCGACTCCACCGAGGCCCCGCCCCGCCAACAACGAGGCAAAGGACATCGCCAGCTTAGCCGAGGCCCCACCCTGCCGGCAACAAGGGGGAGGATTTTCCCCCCTGCGCCGAGGCGCCGCCCGCCGGCAACGAGACAGAGGACATCCCCGGCTCCGCTGAGGCCCCGTCCCGCTGCTAACGAGGCCGCGCCCCATAGAAAACAAGGAAGAGTAGAACATGGTAGGTCGCCGCCGCTCGGGTCCAAGTAAGGCCACTGCTGCTACCATCCGGTTGAAGCCAAGCTAGGCGGGTTGACCATTGACGGCCAATTAGCTTCTTGGCGGCGACGTGGAGTTAGATAGCTATGTTGGAGAAGGATGCTGCTTCTACTTAACTGCTGGTGCAGTTGGCTGACTGACACGTGGGCCCAACAGGCATCTGGGCGACATGTCAGTTACGCAACTGCACCTGCAGTTAAGTCACTGGAGCTTCTGTTCGGCTCAACCGGACACAAGTGGGTAGCTTTAGTTAATTAATTATACCTCCAGCGCACCCCTTTTTAGTTGAAGAATGTATGAAATGTAATGAAATCCGGCATGTTTTTATGAAATCCAACCGTGTAAGAATGAATTTATTCTGATTAGTTCAAATTCTTGTATCACTAGCATTGGATGAACATGCAAAACAATACGTACTGGCATTATTCCCAAGGTGATCACCTCGTTTGGAGCAGTTTCACATGTACTCCCTCCGGTCCTTTCTAGTCTGCATACAAGTTTTGTCTGCAATCAAAGTATCTCTACTTTGACCAATCTTATAGAAAAAAGTATGCACTTTCACAATGTGCGAAGTAAAAAGGAACAGAAGGAGTACAAAGAGTTTGAGCAGCTTTTTAGCGTTCTGTACATTGCAATCAAACACACAGGCCTGGCAATTCATAGAGAACATTCAAAACAATCGATGATTATGCATCTCAGCGATTCACATGTCAGAGCCAATATTTACTTCACAACTAAAGAATAAAGAAAAAATTGATCGACGCTGCTGACAGCAAAGGGCATCCCATTCGAAAATATCAAACACATGTCTTCTTGCTAAAATCAATGAGCAAAATTTGACAAGGTTGTCCCATTCCAAAATATCAAATGCCTACGATTGTGGAATGGGCAGGGTTTGCCATCAGTTCGGACATTGACATGGCACCTCGTGCTAAATAAACCAGCTGTTCTTTTTGTGCAGTTCCACCAAAATCAACCAAATTCGCGCGTAGCTTGTATGATTTTGCCCTTAAATATGTTGCAACGCCTTGAACTTATCGGCACCTCCTTTCTTGTGGTGGAAATGAATGATTCAATGTATTCATGAACATTTTGTGCAGTTCCCATTGAAATCAAGCTGAGCACCCCTGTTTGCACAAATACAAAAAAGTGATTAGTATAAAGCAAACTGTACTATGAATTGACAGTTTAAACAGGCACCTACATGGTCCATGTAGAGCACACTTTTAGAAAAATGGAACTCACCAGAAAGAATCCTAGAACAACATTGTACTCGCGCATCACAGCAAGAAAATGGAGATTTGTCAGTCCTTCTGAGCTGAAGTTAGTTTGGTCTTGTGGGGAGTAATGTAACCATCCTTCAACTGCTCCTTCTGATGAGAAGATAGACAGGGCTTCTTCATCCTGGCATAATCGGAACTAGTCACTTCACGTACTCCATATTCTTCTTCAGAGGAGGATGATCCTGTTGTGCAAAGACAAGAGGACAACTAAATGCTAGCATCCCTGTTTGCTCAAAAGAAGGAAAGGAAATATTTAAAACAACACAGATGAAGCACTTCTCAAGGACAATACCACTTTTTCATGACAGTATCTAAACAGTAGCACAACACCAATAGAGATGACAAAGCTCAATCATATGGATGAAATCAGTGGGCGAGTACCAACCTTTGTCAGGAGGCTTATTGTGTAGAGCATACAGATGAAGCACTTCTCCGGAACCATCTGTTGCTATCTACTGTGGTGGCCATGCTTACTATATACTCCTCGATTAGTTTAATGTTTCCAACATCTTCTTGTGCAGTTCCACTAAAATATATGATATCTTCAAAGAAGATCCCTGTTTGCACAAGTAGAGATAATTACGTATTACATAATTAAGAGTGGCATCAAATCAGTGGCAAAACAATTGCTCGTTCCAGCCATAGCAATAAATTAAGATGCAAAACTATATCATTACTTGTGTCATCACAGTTCCAGTGCTTCATTACAGCACCGGGAGTTGATTTTTGTTTTTCTTCCGCTTGTTCTTCCCCTTCATCACTTGGTTCAATAACAGACAAGCTTCGCCTTCAATGTAAGATTTGGCATGTCAATTAGGGAGCACAAGTATAGCACTAAACAATGACATTAATTTTCTGATGAAAGTGGCAAAATACAGGCCAACAGTTGTGAAATATCCTTATCTTACCTCAATGGGATATTACGGTGCACATACAGATTGGAAGTCTTGTCTCCATTTGTGCAGTTCACTAAAATCAAGCAACATTACCGTACAAGTAGCACAACATATGAAAGCACACTGCAGAATCATGTGAAAGAAGGCTAGTACTGACCTCTCATGACGCGGAATTCAAACAACTCACAAGAAGAAGATCTGAACCAAATTTGCCAACACGGATAGGAAGTAAGATCTCCTCTTGTGCAGTTCCACTAAGATCAAGCAATCAAGCAACATTGTCGGTGTGACATTTTGGTTGAACTGCACAAAACACTCTTAAAACAAAAGTGTTTTGTGCAGTGCAACAAAAGGTCACAATGGCAACGAGGTGAAGTAGATAACCCTGTTTACACAGAGGTGCAAAGGAAACAACTAGTGGTCAATAACGGTGGATGACACAGAAGCCAACAAAAAGAAGCATCTACCTTATCTAAATGGGAAAGAAAGCAAGACAGTAGCATTTCTCAAACGGTGGCATTGATTAATATTAACATAGAGATTATATTAACAATAAAATTCGTTAAACATGTAATTTGCTTTTAACTGTGGCATTGCATCAATTTTCCAGCGGCATTATTAGAGGGTGTTTGTTTACAGGGACATTTTGGTGTAGGGACTAAAAAAACTCCGTGTCAGTCCCATCTAAACCAAACAGGAGGGACTTTTAGGGACTAAAAGTGGGCATTTGGGACTAAAGAAAGAAGACCCCGAGGGAGAGTCTTTTTGGGACTTTTTCCAACAGTTGCCCCTGCCACGCATCGCACCTTGTCTCTATTAGTTCATTACTAGGGGTAACATGGTCTTTTAGCATGTCATTTAATAACCTCTAGTCCATGTTTAGTCCCTGGAACCAAGCAGGTAGGGACTAGGGAGTTTTTAACCAAACAGGGCCTTAGATTAACAACAGCTAAAGAGTTGCACGGGACAGTGGATGCACCAGCACCATGTGCATCTACTGATGTACTGGGGTGATGCATAGTCTGTTGCAACAAAGAACAAACAATCAAGGAGCATATTTGTGTTGGTCCTAGTTTTGTTATCTTTAGACACCTTTCACTATGTGAGCGCAACAAATCTAGTCCTGCTCAAACTCTACAACCTTGTCCCCCAAAACAAAAGATCAGTTCGTAACAGATGTGCGTACTGCGTTTGTCATTGTTTTCCCTTTTCGACCAACGTAGGTGCTGGATAGCCTACCTGTACTAGTACTTTCTCCCCTTCCTTTCCTCTTTGAACCACGTCCTAGATTTATGCTATACAACTTTCCCCACTACTTTCCCCCATTCCTTTCCTCTTTGAACCACGTCTTAGATTCATGCGATACAACTTTCCCCACTACTTTCCCCCTTCCTTTCCTCTTTGGACCACGTCCTAGATTCATGCTATACAACTTTTCCCACTACTTTCCCCCCATTCCTTTCCTCTTTGAACCACGTCTTAGATTCATGGTATACAACTTTCCCCACTACTTTCCTGTTTGATCCAACACCTAGATTCGAGTGCAGAAGCGGAAAAAGCCCAAATGCAGCTAGAGCAATGCATGTGGAATAAGTAAATTATACCTTAAGGTTCCTGGGGTGTGGTTCGGTGGGCGATCGGAGGCCGTTTGGCCCACACTATGTATGACGGCGAAGAAGAAGGGGTCGGAGGCCCTCCTGCGCCGCCGCTTGGTGAAAGTGAACAGCTGCGCTGCTAGTGGATTCCCTCCCTCGCTGATGGCGACATCGTTAAGCCTCCTTCCCTTCCCGGCGGACAGATCCTGGCGGCTCTTTGACCAGCAGTGAGGGGAGAGAGAGAGGCCAACGAAGTCTTGTTTAGATCTGGAAAGGGTGAGAGAGTGTGAAGAGAGCAACTACAAGCGCTGAGAGAGAGAGGCCAACGAAGTCTTGTTTAGATCTGGGGAGGGTGAGAGAGTGTGAAGAGAGAAACTACAAGCGCTGAGAGAGAGGCCAACGAAGTCTTGTTTAGATCTGGAGAGGGTGAGAGAGTGTGAAGAGAGCAACCACAAGCGCTGAGGCTCCAGCGTGTATATATATACTGGAGAGAGTGTGTGAAGAGTGCAAACCCTAGAAAACAAGCACCGAGGCTGCAGCTTATACGTGATGAGGTGATTATATGGTCACTACGAGATCGTATAGCTCCGTACCCATCCATTTTGACCAGTCAAAGGATCCTCCTGGCACGAATTATGCTCAAGTGTAGTTATCGAACCTAAAACCTCAAGTTTGATGAGCGAATAGGCTAACTAGCTACACAACCCTCCCGTTATGTTCAACGAGAGGAAAATAACCTTTTAACATTCCTGCATTCATGTGACAAGCATGCCGTGTTTTTGTTTTTTTGTGTGGGAATCATTGGGATTTAAATCATAATCGTGTCATGTGGCTTTGGAGGTAAGACTATCCACAGTGGTGCAGAAATAATGCAGCCTTAGTCACCTTACCTCTCTCCACATAGTACGTTGGGTCCTACTAGTCAGAGGGTGAAACAAACAAATTAATAAGAAAAATTAAAAGCGCCAACAGTGTATCTTACCTCACACATCTCACTACTGCTCGGGAACACTGTCCAATTGATCCCTCTATTTGCTCACGTACTATTTTAAGTGAATCCTTATTATAACTTGCACACAATTTTGGGCACTTGTATTCGACCTAAGTCAGTGTGCCACCATATCTCGTACTACTCCCTCCGTCTAGGTGTAATAAGTCATGTTAGAAGGTGCAGCGGGACCAAGGTGCAAGCAGATTGAAGGAGAAGGAGAAACTTGACCGGTCATTCCTCCAATCAAAGCCCCGATTTCTGTCTCTAAACGCAACAATTAATCCAAACAACTAAGATATGCCGTTTTAGCTACCATGCAGGGCCACGTATTAACTCGCATACAATCCAACTTTGATTTCTTGACTGATCAACGCCGACTTTGATTTCTTGACTGATCAACGCGTAGTTGCGCTCCATGCATTGGGTTTCCAGGGGAGATAACAAGGCAGAGTAAGGAGCGTTTGGTTACATTCCTTAGGCTAGTCATAGTGGTGAGTACTACCTCCGTCCTGGTTTATTGGTCCCCATTGTATTCCGTGCCAAATTTTGACCAAAAAATTGACTAACAAAATGTTAATGCATGTCAACAAAAATTATATTGTTGGATTCGTATTTGATCATAGTTTTAAATGATATAATTTTTGATGACATGCATGGACATTTTGATAGATAAATTTATGGTCAAAATTTAGCACGGCATACAACGAGGACCAATAAACCAGGACGGAGGTAGTAACTTGGACTACTCCCTCCGTCTAGGTGTGTAAGTCATCTTACAAAAACCAAATAATCCCAAAACACTTAGGCGCGATGCATTAACTTCTACCTCATTTCTTGTTTCTTCACATATCAACCAATAAGAGACGAGGGGTGTGCATGCTTTTAATGACTTGAGACTACTACCAAACACGACATGCAGTGGTTAGTTCATTGCATGCAATGCTATTAATTAGAAAATAAAAATTAATGTCTCTCGTTTTCCCCTCCTCCTTGGTCACGGTGCACAACCTAAGATGACTTACTCACCTAGACGGAGGGAGTAGTAACATGCATATGTTATTACTAGTCTATGTTACTACTACGCGAAGTTTGCCGTCGGAAGCGAGCCGATCTGGCTCTCCTGAGCTAGCAAGGTTTTTCTAGCCCACCCAAGCTAGGTGGCCCAGAAAAGCTAACATATTTTAACAGTTCCAAATGCCTAACCTTACCCGGCTATGCTATAAGCTATTCTTGCTAAGGATCCAAATGCTCCCTAAGTAACAACGCTCGCTAGTAATGAGGCCGGGAGGGGATTGAGATGCGAAGTTAATGGACGACGCCTAAACATTTTGGTAATATCTGATTTTTGTAAGATGACTTAACACCTAGATGGAGGGAGTACTACAACTCAGTCCAGGTTTGATGGAATATTCGTCACCTCTTCTCTTCTTGTACATACTCCATTCGTATCTCACTTCCTGTGGCTTCGCACTCGCACGATATTCCTATTCTATGAACCTGTGTGTGCGTGTGCGTCTCTCTGTGTGTGTGTGTGTGTGTGTGTTTAACAACATGTGTGTTAGGGAGAGCGATAGATCGACCTACTCCTACAGAGAGATGGTGTGTAGTGTATGATTTTAGCCGTGAGAGTCGGTGCATCCTTTCGTTTCTGGGCGTCCGGTAGGGACAGGCGGACAGCTGCCACGCCCTCTCCTGACTAGCCTGGCCCACCCAAAGCCCCTCCATCACCCGCGCGCGCTTCCCACCCAAAACGGTCAGTGCCGCTCCAAAGAATCGGTGCCGCATTCATGCCCGGGCAGAGTGGACGCGACCTCTCACTGGCGCCTGCGTTGAAGAGAGAAGCGGATTCAAGAGGGATGGTTGCTTCGTCCGTCCAACTTACTGCTGGGTCTATGTGATTTGACGGCTCATTGGTCATTATTAGTGATGTGGTAGGACTGCTGGATGTCCCACGCTTTCGGTGAAAGGAGGTACTACTAGATTACAATTTTCTCCATTCTTATAGTGGAGGAGTACAAGAACAGTGAAAACACACAGGCTGAGTGATTACATGGCCCACCTCACACTATCACCATATTTTCTGGACACCGTACGACACCTAACTCTGTACATAGTACTCCCTCCGTTCCTAAATATAAGTCTTCGTAAAGATTCCACTAGGTGGACTACATATGGAACAAAATGAATGAATCTACACTTAAAATGCATCTATATACATCCGTATGTGGTTCATGGTGAAATCTCTAAAAAGACTTATATTTAGGAACAGAGGAAGTACTAGTATAGTACGTATTGTAATTTATCAGCGAGATAAATTTGTACAATGCTATGAAGCTTCCAGCTTCTGTTACATGTATCTTGCGTCCAAGGTTGCCCGTTGCAACATTTCATCAAATACAAAGGAGACTAACATGCATGCTATTGCATCTCAATGATTGACAGGTCATAGCAAATATGTACTCCCTCCGTTCCAAAATAAGTGTCTCAACTTTATGCAAACTTTAGTACAAAGTTGTATTACTACTAAAGTTGACACTTATTTTGGAACAGAGGCAGCTAAAGAAAAAAATGATCCATGCAGTCCCTAGCCCTTGAACTGTAAACCCTAACTAGGCTTCAATTTGCTGGCAACGTTCGAGCTTCCTAAGAAATGAAGTTTGCAATGTTTTGACCATCGGATCATTTTGTGCAGTTTCACCAAAATCGAGATGAGCATCCCTGTGGCAAAGAAATTGAAGAAGCATGATTAGAATAAGATTACTGGGACTAGTTGATGAGACATAAACTCATAAAAAATATAGTACGTAGAAGCCAGTAGAGGTATGTGCGGGGCAAAGAAGTAGAGAAATATACACATGGAGTGATGTGGGCAGCTGGAGCACTGGTGCAAGCCGGCTGTAAAGGGAGTTGTACCTGAGGGATGTCGGGACGTAGCTCAACCTTGAGGAGGGCCGCGGGAGGCGGCAACTGCCCACGTCGTGGCAGTGAGCAAGGGACGAAGGCAACCTCACCGGCTTTGTGAGAGAGAACGGCAGGGACCCCTGATCGGGACGTGCCGACAGTGGGTTTTCGCCGTCGGCGACGGTGACCGCATCTACACTAAGCATCCACCCCTTCCCCCGGAGGACGTGATCTGCCGGGATGTTAGAGATGTGGCCACAGTCATTTTGTGCGAGAGAGTGTGAAGAGAGCAACCCCAGCAAGCAACTGTGTTGGCTGGCCCATCCTGACTATGTATATAGTGGAGCGGTTTCCTTTTCTCTCCATATGAACCTATCATATTGTGTACGTGCCACTAAAGAAAAAGAAACTTTATTTATAAATGACATGACACCTACTACTCGTTCTCCTATAACCTTGCGCTTGGCATCTCGAAAACATTAACCTTACGATTGGCTCTTCACCTCTTCAGGGAGTCGAGCAATAATGGTACTACAGTATATATCAGCTCTGGTTTATGAGACCGAATGAATTGCTGCACGTCCACCACGTGGGCGAGGGTTGAGGGGCGAGGGAGAGTGCGTACTATTACGTCCGTTTCAGGGGGTGTTTGTTTCTAGAGACTTTTTAGTGTAGGGACTAGAAAACGTCCCTCTTAGAGACTTTTTAACCAAACCGGAGGGACTACTAGGGACTAAAACTTGCTTTTTGGGACTTAATGAAGAAGACTCTCAAGGAGAGTCTTTTTTGGGACTTTTCCAACAATGCCCCTCCCTGCACCCATTGCCCCGCCGCCCCATGGTGTTCTTTGGTTGTTATTTTTTTGTATACTAGGGGTAACATGGTCATTCAATAACCTCTAGGGAGGGACTAGGGACTTTTTAGTCCCTGCAAACAAACAGGGAGGGACTTTTTAAGGAGTAGGAACTTTTTAGTTGGGACTAGAAAAAGTCCTAGGACTTATGAACCAAACAGGGCCTTAATATGGACTACATACGGAACAAAATGAGTGAATCTACACTCTAAAATACATCTATATTCATAAGTGTTTGGAGTATGTACTAGTAGTTCATACTAAAATCTACTAAAGGACATATATATTCCAAACAATATGCTAATCTCTCTAACCAAGGTAGTAGGGACGAGGAGTAAACGGAGGGAGTAGTAAAATTTTCTCCTCGTCCTGTGAGCCACCGCGCGCGTGGGCGAGGGAGCGGGCGTAAGGCGTACAGTACTACTACTAGAAGTAAGCAAGCCTCACCTCATCCTGCGAGCCACCGCGCCCGTGGGCGGGGGAGACGACGTACTAAGCAAGCTTCTCCTCGTTCTATGAGTTGACGGGACACATAAAAAATACTCCAGTGTATAAAGCCTTGCCTCTAAGGTAGGCCACACATGGTTTGCCTCCTTTTTTAACATAACGCGTCAAGTCGTAATTTGTTTGTTCAACCGTGGTAGATGATCCTCAGTACACATGCCAAATTACCACGTGGGCTGCCTTTTCGTACAGAAATGAGCTCCACCGTGTACCCATGTGGGTGTGGTTGGGAAAGAGACGGGAGTACATGCACCGTGCATGGACCTCTTCTCTTTGTGCACATCCCCCACCCACGTGGGTGTGTGTGAGAGATACAAACCACGTTCATGAGTGTTTTTTGTTTGGGGGGGGGTTGATTTCGTGAATGTATTTGTGGGAGTATGTGTCTATGACATCTCAAACAAAATTATGCATGCAATGTGTGTGAAACGGAGGCCTATCCATATCATATATAGAGGGTCGGGCGATCCACGAGAAGAGGGGGAGGGGCCAAAGATATCGATAGAGTCGAATAGAGGATCAAGTGGGCGGGTGTCGGTGTTAAAACTGGCGGATCTCGGGTAGGGGGTCCCGAACTGTGCGTCTAAGGCCAATGGTAACAGGAGGCTGGGGACACGATGTTTACCCAGGTTCGGGCCCTCTCGATGGAGGTAATACCCGACTTCCTCCTTGATTGATCTTGATGATATGAGTATTACAAGAGTTGATCTAACTCGAGATCGTAGAGGCTAAACCCTAG